>NC_045542.1:104876046-105242296 GCF_009769535.1 Thamnophis elegans
GAAAAGTGAAGCTCAAAAACTCTACTTTGTTCTTTCCATCAGTATAAGCCAAATAGGATCTTAGATACCTCATGGATTATTCCATTAGAGCTGTATTATTTTGATGGCTTGTATTTTGCTTGACATTACCCAGAAATCTTGGCTCAGCCTTCCATTTTGTTTGCATTCTGTTCTGGATCTAGCTAGACCAGCTGGAGAAGGCTGAAGAAGCTGCCAGAAACAAAAGGCTGTTTTTAGCTGTAATTTGTATATCTCAGAACATAAATGAATTAAGTAGTCATCTGCATATGCCTGCTAATTTGATTCAGGGAAATTTCCTCAAGTGATAGTACAATTATACACTGCATATCTAATTAGGAGCCACTGCTCAGCTGGTAAATACTAGGGCTGTGCAAAACATTAAAAAGAGGTGCTTTAGAAAACATTTTAGCACAAAATATCTGTTTTCAAAAATGCCAAAGTAGCCACATCCTTTACAAAGCCTCTTGGCTACTTCAAGTTGTTAAAAGCCACTTCATTTTCCTGGCATTCCCCTACGAAGTCTATGGGTAGGGCTAGGATACAGGACTATCATATGTACTCTCTCCCCAGCATATGGTTTTTGCTCTCCTGCTCTAAAGTAGTCTATAAACAGTGGCTCTTTTCCACCATTCATGAACATGAATGAAGTCCCCTTTCATTCCACTTTCTGGAATATGTCACTATAATCTATGTCACTGTAATCTGTTCTTCCATTGCCTCCTTTGTAAACATACCTGTTCTTTTCTTTGTGTATTCTATTTTCGTTCCTCAACACTGAGCTTATAATTCTCCATGCAAGGTGAAGGTAAAGGTTCCCCTCACACTATGTTCCTAACTCTAGGGGGTGGTGATCATCTCCGTTTAAAAGCTGAAGAGCCAGCGCTGTCCGAAGACGTCTCTGTGGTCATGTGGCTGGCATGACTAAACACTAAAGGCACACGGAACACTGTTACCTTCCCACCAAAGGTGGTTCTTATTTTTCTACTTGCATTTTTACATGCTTTTGAACTGCTAGGTTGGCAGAAGCTGGGACAAGTAATGGGAGCTCACTCCATTACGCAGTGCTAGGGATTTGAGCCACCAAACTGCCGACTTTTCTGATCGACAACTCAGCATCTTAGCCACTGAGCCACCACGTCCCTCAATTCTCCATGTAGTAATATCCAATTGTTAATATCTCGCTTCCTTCCAATCTTTGAATACTACTACTTTTCTTCTTATTTGCTCCCTGGGTTCTCTTCATATTTTCTCCTTAGGTTTTCTTGACATACTATCTTTAGATTATGATACTTCAAATGAATGCGCGAGTCCATCTGATGAGCCCATTTTCTCCTTTTTAAAAATAAATCATTGCTTTCCCTGTGCCTTCTTGTTTATTCATATTTGTGTAAAATAAATGTGTTAATCTGTTTGCACACTAATGTTTGCCTGGTATAATTTTTCTCTTGCTTTTAAATCCTTGCTGCGCTAATTTTATTTTCCATTGTTTGTGAGTGCAAGTGTGAAATAAATAATTAGTGGGATAGAAATAGCTTTTCTCATGTAACGAATTGCTATATACGTATCAGCCCCTCACCAGATTGGCTCCTGTGAGTTTCTGTGCACTTTGGGAAGAAGGACGTCATCTAAGAATTGGTAGCTTCTTAGATGGTCTGATTAGATCTGAAATAATTCTGTACTTTTAACTTGTTCCTGAGTTGATGATTTTAAGCCAGACATTTTATAGATGTTTTGTCGAAAAGTGGATATGGTGATTTTGTACCCACATTGCATCTTTGGGTTTTTAAGCATGCACTCTATGTTATCCTGGTTATGTTTCCTTACTGTTTCAAGTACATGCACACAGACACACACAGGCAACACAAATCAATCAAGAGATGAATGTAGATTTAACTCATGGTAAATTGTGGAAATTCCATGCACAGTTTGAGCCCTAACTATTAGCAAATAGGTGATTCAATAAAGAACTAACATATCCTTCAATGTCACATAGCAGAGTTGCCTGACAAAATGAATTCATTTAACTGGGCTTTGCATTTTTTTGAATACAATTTATTTTCTACTTATGGCACATTTCAAAAATTGCCATAGAACAGGGGTGTCAAACTCATGGCTTGTGGGTCAGATGTGTCACATGCTGGCCAAGCCGATCCCCGGTTTAGCGAAAAAGTTGCGATACGTCATGTGACAACAACGTGTTGTCGCGAGTTTGAAACCCCTGCCCTAGAACATTGGTTTTAGAATAATAATATGTTTTATTGCAATATAAATATTCAACAGAACAGTGAACACTCTGAAACATTAACTGGCGAAAGACTTTTGATTAATAATAATGCCAGTCACTGCGGAATATGCGTCTGCACATCACTTGCTCTCTCTCCCCCACTATAAGGAGCTACCCTCCTATGTAGCTATAAGGGTGCACATATTTTAATTTGACAAATATAGAACGAGAGGAGTTTATATATACTTTTCGGTCCCCTTTGGGCCCTGACTAAATAAAGCAGAAGACAGTTGCTAAGAGAAGCTCAACTGCGTCTACAGAGCATGCTAGGACTAAGGAAGAGATTCTTACCTTGCGCTGATCTAAAGAAATAAGTCCCTTTCCAGAATAGTCAGGTGTGTGTGTGTGTGTGTGTGTGTGTGTGTGTGTATATATTATATATATATATATATATATATATATATAATATATTAATATATATATATATATATATTTCTGATACCTAGGAACAGTGGTATATTTGTACAACTTTAGTATGTGCCAAGAGCAAAACAAGTGTGTAGAATTAACAGTGCTAAGTAAAATTGGACCTCTTCGCCTTGCAAAACCAAGAGAAAGCATACCTCTCTGCCTTGTATTCCTGTCAGTCACCACAGCACTGACAGTCAAATCAATTGGCCTGTCTATCATACAGGCTTCATAAATTGTGTCTGCCATTATGCTACAGCTGAATTGGTGCTTTGACCAAGAGTCTGGGAAACAGGCTGAGTCAGCAGATTTCATTCTGATTCCAAGTACCATCATCTCATGGGATTTGTGAGTAAAGGTAGTCCTCAACTTACACCATAATTGAGCCCAAAATTTGTGTTGCCAAGTGAGACATTTGTTAAGTGAATTTTGCCCCATTTTACAACTTTTCTTGCCACAGTTGTTAAATAATCATTGCAGTTGTTAACTTAGTAACCTGATTGTTAAGAGAATCTGGCTTCCCCGTTGACTTTGCTTCTCAGAAGGTCGCAAAAGGGGATCACACCCTGGGACATGGCAACCGTCGTAAATATGAGTTCAGCTGCCAAGCATCTGAATTTTGATCATGTGGCCATGGGGATTGCTGCAACAGTCGTAAGTGTGAAAAATGGCCATATGTCACTTTTTTCAGTGCTATTGTAACTTTGCTGTCAACTTTGTTGTAACATTCAATAAATAAACGGTTGTAAATCAAGGACTACCTGTATAAAAGGGCTATGAGGACACGAACCATCCTTTTTACTGGAAATATTTATTTAGTGAGTTCTTAAGATTGAGATACAGTATGAGGGAAGGCAGTCAATGGTTTTAATAGTTGCAAAGAGGAAGGGATTTCAAAAGAGGCTGTTTATATCGTGACCTGACAAAAGCACTAACGTCATAAGCGCGCCGACAAAACTGCGGCGCTAAAACTGCGATGTCAAAAGCGCGCCGACAACAGCGCGCCAACAGAAGCGCGATTTAACTTAAGATAAGGTTTAGGGTTAGGGTTAGGGTTGGTTAGGGTTAGGGTTAGGGTTAGGGTTACGTTACAGCGCGCTTCTGTCGGCGCGCTTTTGTCAGCGCGCTTCAGGGCTCATTCGTCGCTCATTCGTCGCGCGGTTTTGTCGGCGCGGTTTTGTCCGCGCGGTTTAGTCAGGCGCACTTTTGTTGTTCGCGCATTTGTGGTGGAACCGTTTATATGACAGAGGTTTACATCTAAACAAGTTTTGACCCCTTCGACTATCTATTTTGCCCCCTCTTTTATCGATGATAATTCTTTGCCAACTGAGCATTTGCATTTCTGAGGCAGGAAGTTTAAGTTCAGTCTTCATAGAGACAGGGAAAATTAAGGAGAAGACTGAAATTAAGGGAGGACAGAAAACTTAAGAGAGTCTCCATTCTCACATCTTAAAATTTCAAGATGGAATTCCAAAGGCATGTTTTGTACTGAAAATAAAATTTACTGCATCCTCAGTCCTGCTCATTATTTGCAGTTCCACAACTGTGCGGGAAATTTTTTTCTCTTGTTGATGCAGGGGAGGTGGAAAACCATTAAAGGCTGCCTGAAAGGAAGGACAAGTCCTGCACAATCTTCCCTCACACATTTCTTCATTTTCTGCGGCCTTTTCTGCTCTTGTATCTGACAAGAGTTTTCGGACCTCTTTCCATAGTCAGGATCAGGGAAAGATACACTGCAGACAAGACGCATCCTGCCAAATGCCATCAAAGGCTGGCAGTCTTGTATTGATGCTTTCTCTGGGCATAATCAGTATAGCTGAATATAAGCCCTTGCTCATTCTTTTGACATCTAGTTTCTAGGCAACCACCAGGGGAATGGGAGAGGAGAGGTCCTGTTTTCCACTCCTCAAAAACTGCGAATAAAAGCTCACATTTGGCATCTCCTGATTGCTGTCCAGAGTCAGCATTCGACTGAGCTATGCTTAGGCATTTCAGCCTTGTGGAAAAGTGTTATTTGCTATTTAGGCACAAAGAGATTCCAGCCAGCCTTATTATATAAAATTATTAAAAAGACTCCACAGAAGTCAGAGTGAGGACCTGGGCAATTGGGACCAGGGGCTTTTCTGAATAACAAGCAGGGGTGAAATTCATTTTTTTTTACTACCGGTTCTGTGGGCATGGCTTGGTGGCTTGGCTTGTTGGTCATGGCAGGGAAAGGATACTGCAAAATTTCCATTCCCACCCCACTCTGAGGCCAGCTAGAGGTGGCATTTGCCGTTTCTCCAAACTACTCAAAATTTCTGCTATTGGTTCTCTGAACTACTCAAACTTTCCCTACTGGTTCTCCAGAACCTGTCAGAACCTTCTGGATTTCACCCGATGATAACAAGAGTCACCCAACCTCCTCTGCTGAGGCTTTCTTTATCATGAACAGACTCCCGAAGAAGATCCTCTTAATTCTGTGATCTTTTTAGATCAGGCTGCACCTCATCACCCCCTGTTCGTCTCTGTCTGTTTGGTGCAAAGGTTTTACTTTTCTTCTTATAGGTAGAGAGCTTCTGTGCCCCTCATTGTAACTGTATCACGTATTTAGCATTTGCCGCCTTAATACGTGGCTGTGGGGAAGAGAACGGAAAAGGAACACATGAAAGGGAGCCTCATCTGACATCTTTCCGACAGTCATGGGCTGACCCAGGAGTGTGGGGCAATGCAAGCCTCATTTAGAATCTTCCACCGCCTTCCGAGACCTCTGCTTCTATGCTGCGTTTGAAAAATAGCAGCTGTATTTGGGGGGGATTTTGTTAAAGGTTCATTTATGCTTTATTGTGTTGTGCCTTGGATCCTGTTCTTTTGCTTTTCTCCAAAGAACAGTATCTTCATCCTTTAAAAAAAAAATAACTTGAATTTCCAATGGAAAAATAAAGCTTCTTTGCCCCAAGCCCAAGCTCTGTGTGCAATCACACAGGGCTGGGTTGGGCCTCTCTTGGTTTGCTGAAGCCTCAGTCCCACTTCACTGCCTGCCATGTCCTCTTATAGAACTGACATTTCCAGTAGTGACATTTCCACAGCTCCATCTGGGGATTAATGGCTGGATATTAGCAGTGATGGAGGCTGTTTATCATAATTAGGCTCATGAAGCTCTTGAGCATTAGGCTCTCCCTTTCCCCTCCCCGTTTTAATCAATTCTGAGGGAATAAGAGCAGAATCCAACAGCAGAAATAGGTGACAGACCGACCTGACTGACCAACAGACTGATTGGCGGATTGACTGACTGACGGATTGACCGGTGATTGATTTTGGTCTGCCAGGATTCATCTGTAAAGCCAGCCAAATTGTGCACGTCTTCGTAGGGATAACCCCAAGCTTGACCCGACTTGGACATGTAATTGGAATTACCGAAGACATTTGGTATTTTGAAAAGACATGTATTATTTTGACATTTTCTGTAATTCAGACCTTTTCCAAGGCAATCTAAATCGACAGTCCTGACAGGGATATTTCAAATACTGCAGATATTACAGTGCTATATCATCTGTATGTGCATACAAGAAAAGTTAGATCATATGCAGTTTCTCACATTTCCTGTTCCTGTGACTGCAGGGGGACCTCAGAATTACTAGATCAACAAGCAGTTTTTATTGGATCTAAGGTCAGTGTATTTTATGGACATTTGAAGTATGCAACAAAGGAACATCCATTGTGTCTGTTACTTTTATTGTTAATATCTTTCCTATATGTCTTGAACCTCTCAAGTGACTGAGGAAAAAAAGAAAGAAAAAAACCTAAAAAAATAGAACCAATAAATCATATGTAAAAATGAAAATACACACATAGACAAACAAACACTCAAAGGTTACATTTGATATACAGGGGGGGGAAAGAAAAAGGAAGCGGATTAACTCAGGTTTTCACCAAAATTGTTCCTAATGTTTTCTTCCCCTGTAAAATAAGTTAAAATAAAATAAGTTTTTGTTACTTAGTTCAATCTTGGGGAAGTTTAGAATTTCCTTTCCATTTCATTTGGTAAATAATTGTACTCTTTATTAGGAGGTGGTAGAAGGAGCTGCTGTTCTCACTTTATTTTTATCTTTCCTATTAACATTTTTCTCTCCCTCTCCAGCCTCCCTGGCTACTCACAGTTCCTGATTTAAAAAAAAAAAGAAAATTTGTGAAAAGAGTTCCTTTATGATATATTCCCTTGTTAAATCCCACAGTCTGCTAGAAATAACCATAAAAAGAGAGATAAGATACTCACACATAGTGTGAAAATTTCAGTCAAGGGAAAAATAATTGAAAAAAGCCAAACGTCTTTTTTTTGAAAAAAAAATTGATCCTTCGTAAGGGAATCAGCAACTAAATTACATGGTTCTCTCTCGCTATAAAAATCTGGACTCAAGCCGACTTTCTGAAGGGAGAAAAATATAGAGAAAGTTCTCCTATATTCACTGAAATTCCTGAGAAAGTATATGGGACAAGATACATCATCCCTCCATTTACTCATAATGGTTGGAATATGGAGACTACTTTTTTCATAAGAGATGAGGTTTGTGGGAGTCCATGAATGTAGGGAGCCTATAATGTGTGGTCCTGAATGAGAGCCACTTTGCTGTAGTGTTTAAGGCACCAGGCCAGAAAATGGGAGGCTATGAGTTCTAGGCCTGCCTTAGGCCCAAACCCAGCTGGGTGATGTTGGGTCAGTCACTCTCTCACAGCCCTAGGAAGCACACAATGGCAGATCACTTCTGAAAAACTTGCCAAGAAAACTTTAGAGGCTACAGAAATCAGAAAAACCAGACTCAAAGGCACAAAAAATTGTTTCTGACTTTGTCAAATAGTCCGCAATGGAGGCACCAGAAACATTGCCAAACTAATTATTCCACAGTGTGTTTGAAAGTTGAAACTGCCCAGTTGTACCAGCAGCTATGCATTGTGATTATTATGTTTTGTTATTTTGATGCTCTCTTGGATTATGTTGATGTTTAAGAGTTGCCAAAATGACAACATATCGATTTTAACCTTGATGAAGTAAACCAACTTTATATTCTTTCCTAACAATTTCAATATTTAGTCCATTCAAATAATACAGGTGAAACTTGAAAAATTAGAATATCGTGCAAAAGTTCATTTACTTCAGTAATGCAACTTAAAAGGTGAAACTAATATATGAGATTACTCATTGCATGCAAAGCAAGATAGTTCAAGCCGTGATTTGTCATAATTGTGATGATTATGGCTTACAGTTCATGAAAACCCCAAATCCATAATCTCAGAAAATTAGAATATTACATGCAATTAATAAAACAAGGATTGTACATAGAACAATATCAGACCTCTGAAAAGTAAGCATCCATATGTACTCAGTACTTGGTTTGGGCCCCTTTTGCAGCAATTACTGCCTCAATGCGACGTAGCATGGAAGCTATCAGTCTGTGGCACTGCTGAGGTGTTATGGAAGACCAGGATGCTTCAATAGCAGCCTTCAGCTCTTCTGCATTGTTCGGTCTCATGTCTGTCATTTCTCTTGGCAATGCCCCATAGATTCTCTATGGGGTTCAGGTCAGACAAGTTTGCTGACCAATCAAGCACAATAATCCCATGGTCATTGAACCAGGTTTTGGTACTTTTGGCCTTGTGGGCAGGTTCCAAGTCCTGCTGGAAAATGAAGTCAGCATCCCCATAAAGCTTGTCTGCGGAAGGAAGCATGAAGTGCTCCAAAATCTCCTGGTAGATGGCTGTGTTGACCCTGGACTTAATGAAGCACAGTGGACCAACACCAGCAGATGACATGGCTCCCCAAATCAACACAGATTGTGGAAACTTCAAACTGGACTTCAAGCATCTTGCAGTGTGTGCATCTCCATTCTTCCTCCATACTCTGGATCCTTGGTTTCCAAATGAGATGCAAAAGTTGCTCTCATCAGAAAAGAGGTCTTTGGATCACTGAGCAACAGACCAGGTCTGTTTTTCTTTAGCCCAGGTAAGATGCTTCTGATGTTGTTTGTTGTTCAGGAGCAGCTTGACAAGAGGAATATGACATTTGAAGCCCATGTCCAGGATCCGTCTGTGTGTGGTGGCTCTTGATGCACTGACTCCAGCCTCAGTCCACTCCTTGTGAAAGTCCCCAACACTTTTGAATGGCCTTTTCCTGACAATCCTCTCCAGGCTGTGGTCATCCCTGCTGCTTGTGCACCTTTTTCTTCCACACTTTTCCTTTCCACATAACTGTCTATTAATGTGCTTTGATACAGCACTTTGGGAACATCCAACTTCTTTTGCAATTACCTTTTGAGGCTTTCCCTCCTTATGGAGGGTTTCAGTGATGGTTTTCTGCACAAATGTCAGGTCAGCAGTCTTTCCCATGATTGTGATTCCTACTGAACCAGACTGAGAGACCATTTAGAGGCTCAGGACCCTTTGCAGGTGTTATGGCTTAATTAGCTGATTAGAGTGGGACACTTTGAGCCTAGAATATTGCACCTTTTCACAATATTCTAATTTTCTGAGATTGTGGATTTGGGTTTTTCATGAGCTGTATGCCATAATAATCACAATTATGACAAATCACGGCTTGAACTATCTTGCTTTGCATGTAATGAGTCTACCTCATATATTTTTCACCTTTTAAGTTGCATTACTGAAATAAATGAACTTTTGCACAATAATCTAATTCTTTGAGTTTCACCTGTATTTTCAAACTTGACTTTTTTTCATTCTTCTTCTTCCTTTCTCATGAGATTCTACATAACTCTTTATAACTCTCTTTTACAAATCCAATAAGAGTGCAGTGGTTAGAATGCAGCATTGCGGGCTAACTCAGTGCTGACTGTCAGGAGTTTGATTCTGACTGGTTCAAGGTTGACTCAGCCTTCCATCTTTCTGAGCGGTAAAACGATAACCCAGATCGTTGGGGCAACATGCTGACTCTATAAACCCCTTAGAGAGAGCTGTAAAGCACTATGACACAGTATATAAATCTAAGTGCTATTGCTACTGATAATATAGCATAATTATCCAGGTGACACTCTTGGTTTATTTTTTGTATTTCCTTTTAATTATTGAAACATCAGCCGGTTTTTTTTTGTATGTTAGTGTACATCTTTTTCCATGTCATACTGGTAAATCCACTTTCAACTCAGTCTCTGTCTTGTTAGATAAAACCTGTTCCTCTTCCAATACATTTTTTTTCACAGTCTATTCACAAGAGCAGACATTGCTGTTGACATGGTTAACTTTTGACTCCATTTTTCAAAAGTGTCCTTCCAAAACTATTTCCAGAATTAGAATATTTGCTACATTCTATAATTGTAAATAAAGTTTAATGTTTTCTTCTTTACTTGTAATCTTTAGTTCCCTCCACTGTCCAGTTTTTAAAAAATTAAATTTGTTATCTTTTTTTAAAAAAATTCAAAACAAATCATTTTCCCCCAGGAAAGATACTTTATAATTAATTCCAAGATTTTATTTCAAATTTATCTGGACCCTTAATCTATTTGTAACTTTCTAAAATCAAAGTTTTACTCATTATTTTGCTCCATATTCTCCCCCAATTAAAATTCATAAACTTGTAGGTTTCTTGTTTTTTGTTGCTAAATATTGAGAGAATCCCATGTGCTGCTATGAAACGTGTTGATCCAAAGCTTCCTATTACGGTAGCTGAAAAGCAGTTAACAAGTAATTTCTGAAGGTTACTAGGAATCAATTATGCAAACTTAGTATCCTTTCAAAACAGCTGACTGTGGTGTGAGCAAGATGGCTATTTCCTTGTCTCCTAGACTGATAAACTGTCTTGTGGTCTCCCGAGCAGCTTTCTGGAGCACTTGTGGATCATCTCAAGTCATCTCTTTGTTCGGAAAGGTTTCAAAGAACTGATCTTACTCACTGGCTTTTGGTCACTGCAGTCTTCACCTTCTTTTTTGCGGTGCTGTCTTTAGACTGTCATTTCTTTCTTCAAAGTCAGGTAGTTTGATTTTTCTTGCTCAGGAGGTACATTCACTTTGAGTCATTAAAAATATTTCTGGCAACACCTATCCTTATTTTTAAGTGAATGGTGCAGAGAAAATGATTAACCAATTTATGAGGATGTCCTAGGAAACCTCCCCACTTCTGCTTTTTCCCCCCCATGAGTTGCATTAGTAAAATTTCAGTTTCCTCATAAATCCTGTTTACTTTGCTCTTAATAGTTATATACATGCTGAAGAACTACAAAGTTAAGCAACAAAGATTCTTTTTCTTTATTAAATCTTGGATAAATTGACTTTTAAAGGGATGCTTATCTATGGATTTTTCTTCTAGTTAACTTTTTATGATAATCATGCAATTACCCAAATTGCGAATTAGAATTAGAGAATCTTCCTTTGATCAGTTCTATTCTGAATAGCAGCTATCATATTACACCACTGCCCTATAATATGGATATTCTGCATGGAAATATTATATTACACATTTAATGGCGAAGAATGAAAAGCCATGTCTCTGTGCACTATTTCTGTACAAAACAAAAATTCCAAAATTACACACTATGATAAAGTGTTTAAATCTTTCTGTCGAAAGAAATGCAAAATGAAAACAAATAAAAATACCCAAATAAATGACTGGTTTTTAATTATTGATGAATATCAATGAAAAGCAAAAGAATGAACAATAAAATGGATGAAACTAGAGTAAACTTATAAAATTGATAAATAGAGAAAGAAATCGACATATCTTATAATGTTGCTTAGCTCACTGTAAGATTTGCAAACAAAAAAGCAAACAAAAAGGAGAATAATAATAAGCTTTTCAGATATTATCTTGAAATTCCATCAGGATTTTTTTGGTATGTATGTAAGTAGGTATTTCATTATTCCTCTGTATCCTATTTGTACATAGTTATTCCAAATGCCTACTTTCCTTGTGTATTCTGGTGCTGACCCAAGTAGGCCTCTCCCAGTCTTCCTGGTGTAACTCCCAATAATTCCACCAATGAGTTTTCAGCACAAAGAGATTATCCAAAGCTTCCTCTCCAGATGTTTGCTAGGTAAACATAAAAGATTTTGTGTTTACATATTATCCATTAACATTCTTCTGGTGATGCTGATTGAAGATAGTAATTATAGAACCAGATGGGGGATGTACATACCATCTTTGACATCAAGCCCACACAATGCTGGGTGGCATTCTTTTTTTAATGAGAGGCCAAATACCAGCAGGAAGATCAGCAAAACAATTAAAAACTGAATGTCTAAATCTACCTCTTGGCTTATTTCAGGTGAAAACTAAATGCTTTTGGCTGAAGCATTTGGCAAAATAAATGTATATGGGAGCCATTCCAAGCTAATGTGCTTAAAACTGAGCTACCCCTTGTTACAACATGACAGCAATAATCAATAATTAGATGCCATCACCTTTATGTTCATTGCTGAAATCCTAGTATATGAAAGGGTTCTCTATGCAGTGGATGCTATGTTTGAAATTAATATAGTACATGGATTTTTTTTTTCTGTGTAGACTTTATATTCACTATTACATGATTGTCAAGCCGGCCTCCCTCAGCAACCAAGAAAGGAACCACTTAACTCCATTTTGCAGAATTAAGAGTGCTTTTACTGGTTATGAAAAGATAGCAGCTAAGCAAAGCAAGATCTGAGGCAAAAGCGCGCTAAATCATACATATCAATGTGACCAAACCCCCTCCCCCTGGTAACCCCATCCCACTGTCCAATCAGCAAATCCCTTAGGTGTCATGTGAGGTCCATCTTCAAGGAGCATCATCAGGTTGGTATGAAGGACGGTTTGCCTTGACCAACACCAAGCACTGATCTCCAGCATGCACAGTAGATGGTGAGAACAAAACTCCCTTTTTACAATCTCACCAGTACTTAAAACTCCCCCCCCCAAATACCCCCCCCCCCCCCGTTTCAATGGCAGCCGAAAGCAAATAACGAAACAGAGGCTGACAATGATGCTGAAGGCAATCAGATGCTGGTATGGAATCTCTGTAGCTATTATTTATTTATTATTAGATTTCTATGCTGCCCATCTCACCAAGGAGACTCTAGGTGGCTTATAGATAAGCATTTAAAATATCATATAGAACATTAATTAATTTGTAGACAATTATCAATCCAGAAGTATTGTCAACAATCTTAATTTGTGAAGGATTATAACAATTGTATTCAATTTTAGTCCCTGAGTGCCACTGGGAAGGCCAGGCAAGAGAAGTTCACAGATATAAGACCCAGTTCTATCTTAGTTACCTATAAGAATGAGAATGACTTATGATCAGTTTTTTGTTTCCAAACTCTAGACTTCAATGGTTGTTGGGACTACAGTTCTTGAAATTCCTAGCTAGAACATTTGACACAGTTATATACGAACCAATGAGGCCATTCAGCATATCTCACCCTTTGAGTTTGCTTGCAAGGTAACTATTGACATTTTTAAAGGCTTCCTAAACTGGATAAACAGTTATGATATTCATAAAGAAAAATGGAAATCCAATTGATAATGAATAAGTATAAGTGTAATCTTTATTGTCATTGTACTTAAATACAATGAAATTGGTTTTAACCTCACTGGTGCAAAATTATAACAGAAACGGAAAAAGAAAGAAAAAGAAAAGAAACTAGCGTGTGCATGGAGTGAATAATGATACAGGCTCCCACAGGTAACAATAATATAGGCTCTGTAAGCTGTTCCACAAGTTTAAGTATTTTACAGAAAGAGAATACTGTTTAAAATATTACTATTATTTAATAACTTGGAATAATTCCAGTTTTTCACTTACAAAACTCCTGGCCTTATTGCCATGTGTAAAGTTAGAAATTGGGTTTTTTTTAGTCCAGATGTTAATTTTACTACTCTCAAGACTCCTTAGGGTTATTTTTTCTCTTTGAATAAGGTGTCAGACCTGGTTTGACACTCCAACAGATGAGTAGGATACTTAGTTTGGGAAAATGCCTAAGCAGACTCATTATTTAGAGAGATATGGATAACCTAGCAGAGACAGCAAATGGGGAGCAAGACATGAGGTGTGAAAAGTGAAATGGAGATGAACCAGGGTTAACTGCTCAAAATACAAGATCTACATATGTTTATAGATGAGTTCCACTCCAAATGCCAAAGAGATGCATTAAGTTTTCTATAATCATTTTAAATGCTTAATAGTTCATAACTTAGAGAGGATAAAATTGGGAAGATCACATTTTGCTCTGGCAAGCAAATTAAAGTTGAAGTGTCATGGATTATTTACACAAAGATAAATCTCTCTCTTAGACAGACTAGATGCTAAGTCTATTACTTCAGCAAAGATCATAGTGCTAAGAGCACATAGCCCTTATGATAGGCATGCACCAAGCCCAATTTTGATTAGTTGGAAGTTTGGAATGAGGTTTCTTGGACTTAGTAAATAGAAAGAATCAGTGTTTGGGAAGGCAGATTCATAGAGCTATATCAAGGCTGCCAAATCAGAAAGTTTCTTCTTGTCTACAAGAGAGTGTTTCATAACCACATTTCACGGCTTCTTCTGTGGTTTATGTCTCTTAACTACAAAAGCTGGAAGCCAGGGTGGTTGTTTTTTTTTTTAATCACTTTTATTTTTCATTATTATTATTATGAAATGTATATTCTTACCCAGGAATTTCCAAGGTGTGAAACGTACTGGGTTTTTCCTGCATTTTGGCAAAGTATCAACAGATGGTGTATTATGCCACATCCCTGTTTGCAATTCATGTTAGGAAAGAAGCTGTGGTAGAAGGTAAAAATAAATAAAGGTAATGTCTCCTTCTAGTCAAACTTAAGTCCTGATGACTTCAGAGACATATCTATTCAAGTTTTCCTGACAGCATTATGGAACTGGGCTGCCGCTGTCTTTCTAGGATGGTTTTTAATTTCTCCCTCAGTTTGGGCCTCCAGGATTCTCTTAGGAGGGCCCACCTTGTTTTACTTTCCAAGCTCAGAAAAGGTTAAGTAGTTCATGGATAAGCCTGTACGTGTTGGTGCGTGCTGAACAACAACAAAGATAGATTGGTGGATGGAAGGCTAGAGAGATTGAATTTCTTCACCTTTCTCTAGTTCTGATTAAGCTCTTGGCCCCTAAATGATTTGATAAAGGAAAGGAAGACAAATTCGTGCTATAAGAATCTGAGACAGAGAATGTGTTTCCCCCCCCCGCCTCACTATACAGTCTGTCTTTATTTCTGATAATATGTTACATTGGAATGCAGTTTATCTGGTCTGGCACTGAACACTGAGACACACTGTTGTGATGTTACAAATCACTTCCAGGCTTTATTTAGAAATGATTGGGTTTGTTCCATATACAAGGAGATAATTGTATGAAAGTAGGTGCAGATTAAAATCATAGCAAAATAAGTCTCAGCGAACATACTGTATAAACCTCATTAAAAGTATTACCTAAAGCATTTTGAGTAATTAAAACTTTTTTTTCTTACTTAGAAGATCATCCTGAGACCATTCACATTTTATGTAAGGTCAGAAGGTTGCGCCTTTTATTAATTTGCATTTACTGGCAGACCTGGTCCAGCTGGACATACTTTGACATGGGCAAAATTGCCTCAGTTCATGAATTCTGTTGCTGGAAAACCCACTCTGGACAGACACATCAAATACAGAAAATTGTGAGCTAAACATTTGCAGTTAAAGAAGAAGAAATAGTCACAATCATAAAGGCACAGTTGCCCATTAACTTAGCAAATTGAATCCATTGATGCATGATTACATATTTATCACCTGAATATGATTTATTTGTTTAATCAATTTGTAAAGCCACTCAGCAGATTCTGGATGGCAAATAATATCAAAAAGAAAAAATATACCCCTAAAAAAAATGTAGAAATTTAGAAGAAAACTTAGGGAGTACCATAGCCTTTATGATATGCCATGAGAACTATTTTATCCAGTGAAAAAGAAGAAATCTGAGCAAAGAATAGTCTCACTTACCTGTTAAACAGTGACCTGGAAGACAGTTATAAATATTTGAAAAATTAATGTTGAAGAGATAACTTTAGGACTGATATTGCAAGCAGTGAGATCTGAAAGAGGCACCAAGAAGGATGTTGGTCTTAGTATATATGGGGAAAGGTGCCCATCTGGACTTTACTTCAAGCAGTAAATTATCTTGGCCTAATATAATGGAAGATTGGATTCAGGAAGATATAAGATATTATTTAGGAATAAAAATAAAGAAAAATGCCTATGTGAGTATTGGTAATCCAACGATGACAAGTAATGAAGCATCCCATTCCGTCTACAGTGAGAATATTGACTTATTTCAGCATCACAGAATGGTCTCTTTATACATTGAAGCTGTATGCTAAGGAACACTAGGTTCTAATACTGCTAGTAGGGTTGGCAGTTAATCTGCATTGGCTTTTGACTTTCATAAGAGACCATATACATTTTATCTCAATTTAGAAACATACTTGTAGCCCACCTTCCTTATCAAAACTGTCCATTTTTCTGTCTCATTGTCAACAACATCTCTTTGTTGATGCTTGGTAATTTATCCAGAAGACTCCTGTAATCATGGGGAGGCAGACAAGTTGATTGTAGAGGAATACGATCTTATTCTTCAACCCTTCTGTGGTGTAAAATATAGGACATCTCTTTTCCTAGAATAAGCATCTATATGGTATACCTGAGTTTTAAAAATCAGATCTTCATTTATAAATGTAAACCTTCTCAAATGTTCTATGTTAAAAGAAGAGATGATTTTGGACCTATCCTTTGATGTTCAAGTCTGAATTAATGGTGCATAAAATATGCCTTATAGTCCCATCTCCATTATGCAAATTAGAAATGGCATTAACAGCTCATTGGCTGCTGCCTGTTATTTCAAGATATACTATCATAATAGGGGCTAGAGTCTTTGGGAACAGCAGTTGTACTCTACATTTCTGACTTCTGCAATAATGCCCGTATTTTGACCATCAATAAGCAGGAAGAGCAAATCAAAACCCCCGTTTCTTATAGGGAATCACAGGATGATAAGTTATATACCACTAGGCCTATTCTCTTTTTTCCTCTGGTGCTATTGGGGACTGCTTTTGCTTCAAGATTTGTTCCAGGCCCTGTAAAAATAGCTGATATAGTTATCAAATAATAGCCCCCTCCCCAAAAATCAGATTTGGACACTATTTTGATACCTATTTTGGTAGATACCTGGGAACATAAGATGGAAATAAAATTAATGGGCACTGAGTTTGTGAATGTTTTTGTTCCAGGTTAATCATTCATAATACATAAAAGCCTGAATGTTTAGCTAGTTGTTCATCTATCTATTCAGAATATTAATGGCTCCCCACTTACCTACTCACTCACTGCAATCAGAAGCAAAGTGATCCGCCTAGTTCTTTCAAAATGATGAGGTCAGGGACCAAATCCTGGACTTTCTGCATGTGAAGTCTCAGCTCTGTGAACTATGCTTTCTCTACAGCTTTAACCTAAAAGGCCAAATAGATTTACTGTTCAAGAATTAACCAGAAAAAAAGCCATCAGTGAATGCAAGGGATATAATTCCAAGGTGCCTGGGAGAAGAAACAATAAGATGATCAATGATGCCTGAAGAAGACAGAAAAATTAGGTTATACTTCTCAATATGGATTACAATTTGTAATGTGCTTCAGAATTTCAAGATGAGACCTGGACTAAAAAAACCTCTAGGTTTCCAATTTATTATATAACAATGGGTCCCAGGAGGACAGCAGAGATCTGTGATAATTTGGCTTGATGCTGCTGGGTCCTGGAGCTTTGTATTCTAACTCACATGAGGCTGCTATTAACATCTTATTACCAATTGTAAGATGGTGTCTTCTTCCCTAGACATGATTGGTTGATGAGTCTTAGAGAAGAATCCCTTTTAAAGAGATTCTTGTACCTGTAGGTGGATTATGGATGCCAAAAAAGACTTCAACAATAGTCAAGAGATTGATATAAGGGTGAAGCCTACTACTTGGGATTATGTAACTCAGGGTAAGTTTATCACAGATTATAGAAATGAGTTGTCTATAGGAATTGCTAATTTCCTCCAGCAGGAAACCAAAACCTTTTTCTTCCTTGGAAATAATTTCTGCTTTCACTTAGACCACCCTTTTGCCTCAGTCTCACTTTTTGGTCCTATCTGGGTCTTTTGGAATTTGTAATACAATTAATGTGGAGGAACCAAGTTGGGAAATGTTGTCTCATATGGATATAAAATATTTGTGATTTACACTAAGGCTATTTGAAGCGGCTTAAGTGTAGTACTCTGTATTCAAGTATGGTTTCTGGATTTTTCTTTTTTCTTTGATGGATCACCTCAGTTGACTTTTTATGTTGATTTTACTTTTGTGGCTTTTATTGTAACAAAATGAAAGCTGGAACAATAAACAGATACCAAGAAATTAAAGCAGAAGACACACTATACACCACAAACTAATTCTGATATACTACCGAAATAAAAACAGCACTGGAAGTGAAAGATCCAGGACATCTCTAAACTCTTGGTGGTATTCTTACTTGACCAATGAGCAAGTCCATCTTCTTTTTGTTTCTAGACAGACCTAATATTCCAACCTGGTTTTGTTTCCCCATCCTCACAGGATTGATGCAGCTCCATAAGACCAACAGCTTGTGATGCCATCCTGGTAGCTGAAGGCAAGCATTTCCCATGTCACAGGTGTGGTTTTTTGGATTTAGAGGTCTCATAGTTTTTAAATATTGTCCTAAAAAGCATGTTATGTCATGTTATATGTAATCTGCAACCAGGTGTTTATCCAGGATTGTGAGATAGAAAATAAACTAGGGCAGAGCAGAATATATTAACAGTAAGATATTGCAGTTCTAGGAAGCAACTTGCAGAATCTATGATACTCTTTGTCACAATGGATCTCTCCATATCAGCCACTCAAATCACCCGTACTTTTATGCAGCTCATGTTCCTGCCAAAGCTTGAGTATTTATTTTTGTCTAACAAACTTTTTTAAAAAAAATTAGCATAGCATAAATCCCTCTCCTGCTCCTAATAGTTGAGATTTATGTAAATGAAATATAATTAAAGTTAATAAAATTACTCATGGTGTGAACGGTGAAGAAACTGGATAGAGATATCAACCCCCCCCCACTTCCTAGTATGAGGGTCCAGGGTCATCCAATAAAGTGATTGGCAGAAGATGCAAAGAAAACAAAGTCCTCCTTCATATATCACATAATTAATGCACAAATTTCATCACCACTCATTATGTTAGACAGCTTTAAAGAAGGATTAGATATTTTCATGGAAGATCAACCAATCAATAAACAGAACCTCTGAATTTGGGGATACTAAATACCAGCTTCTAGACAAAAGCTGCTCATTTTCATTCCCCCATGGTGGACTTTGAATGACCACATTGACACTGTTATGGAGAAGGTGTTGAACAAGATGGCTTGATTGGTTTGGAACAGCATGGTCCTTCTAGTTCTTTGTATGCATGTATATTTGAATTTATCAACCACCCAACCCCAATGGACTATTTTTTTAAAATATATTTTATTCATTTTCACATTCAATTTTACAGTCACTTATATACTGGATATTTGCTATAAGAAAAGAAATAAAATAAAATAAAAAAAGAAAACACAACTCATCATCATTCAGCATAAAACAAAACCCCCTGACACTTCCATCCTCCATACACCCATCTTCCCCCTCCAACTTTCCTTTCCTCCTCTAACACTCCCCTTTCCTACTTCCCTTTCCCCTCAAACCTTCCTTTCTCCCTTCCTCCTAGCATTCCCTTACGCCCCCTTACATTCCCCTCTTACTCCCTCCTTGCTCCTCCCTCTTCTTTCCCTCTACCTCTCCCCTTGGTGTGTTCCTTTATTCAACTCTTATTTATTAATATTGAGCTAAAGATAGAAAATAGGAAACAAAATATAATAAAAAAAAACCCAAGGAAAAAAATAAAGAAAGAAAAAAAGAAGAGACAACCGTATACAAGTGCATTCTTCTTCTTATTGAAACTATATTACCACCCACCCACCACCCCCCATAGGTCCCCCTAGTCCCCCCGACTTCCCAGGGCCCACACCTGGCACTGCCCTCTGTCAAACCCCTTCTAAAGTATCTTGTGATCCTATGAATTAAACATAAAAGTAATATGAGAAAAAAATAAAATAAAAAGAAATTACAAATTATAAAAAGGAAAAGAAAAGAAAAAAAGGAAAAAAAGAAAAAAAAAACTCTTTGTATTAAGCTCAGCCCCCCATCTTTATTAATGTTTAAACAGTATAAATCATTCTATATGTATTTTATTCTCGTCTCTTGCTTCTTTGTTATTTACCCCAACTTCCTGTAGACTCTCCAGTTCATCTTCCTTAACCTTATAGTCAAATAAAAATTTATGCAAATTTATGCAGAAATCAGTTTGCGATCTAGCTCAAAATAATCTCATCAAACTTTCCCTTCTAGTAGGATTTAAACAGTGTGGATCATTCCACATATTCAAATAATAATTACACAAAAATCAGTTTACATTCTGTCTCAAAATAATCTCACCAAGCTTCTAATAGAGTTTAAACAACGTAAATCATTCCGCATGAATTTTACCTCGTCCCTTGCTTCTCTGATATTTACCACTACTTCCTGTAGTCACTCCAAATAATCTTTCTTAACCTTATTTTCGAATAATAATTTACACAAGAGTCAGTTTGCCTTTTAACTCAAAATAATCTGATCAGGCTTTCGCTACCCCTCCACCTACCCCGTGTTACCGGCTCCCTTCCTCCCAAACCAAAGTTCAGTGAAGTTACCATCTCCACTCTCTTCACTTTAAAGTCCTGGACAATTTAAATTAAAGTTCAGACATATAAGTCCCGTGAAATATGTGTTCAGCATCCGCTCCACGTGATTCAGTCCCAATATCACACCACCAGTATCCAATTCTGCTTTTTCTACCGGAGAGAGATCGCAAACCCCATTCAATCCACAACTTTGACAAATATTTTGGAATGTCTAATAGGAAAACATCGTAGTCTAGAGACTAAATATCTTGCAAATTGTTGAGTCTAAACAGGATTACCGTATCTTAAACCAGACAAATATTTTGGAGACATAGCTAAATCCTCGATCTCCGCTCTTCTGCTTCTCCGGGAGGGGGAGAGCTACACCCTCCGTCTTGCAACCATGTGGTCTGCTGCTTGCCTTCCCTTCGCCTTGTCTTTCCTCTTTTCCGAGTGAGTCAGGAAGTCCCGCCTTCAAAGTCTTATAGTAGAAATCTCGAGCTTCCGAAACAGAATTGAGACGAAATCTTTGATTCTCAAATGTAACCGTGATGCCAGCTGGCGCTTCCCATTTATACTGTATCTGGTGGTTTCTGAGTTCTTCAGTTAGGAAAGTATAGTCTCTTCTTGCTTTTAACATCGGGATGGTATTTCTTTGAAGACAATCAAATCCTGCCCATCAACTCGCAACCTATTATTGTAAAACTTTTGTATGATGCATTTCTGGATTCTTTTGTGGAGAAATATATGATTATGTCCTCGGGAGCTGTCGCTGTTCTGCTACCAACGAATTCTGGCGATAGATTTTCCGAATCTGCCAATCAAAATTAAATCCCGGGCTTCCCACCGCATGGCTGAAGGCCTCAACAAAAGTCTGTTTCAAATTCTCTCGCTCCTTTTCGCGCAATCCTCTGACTCTTATTGCAAATGCCTTCCTGTTAAAATTTATCATAACGAGCTGTTCTTGAGTATCTCTAATTTTTTGTTGTAGTGTTTGGATGTTAGTAGTCAAATTAGAGTTAGCTTCCTCCAATCTTTCCAATTTATTCTCCATTTCAGCGGTGTAATCTGTCAGAACAGACATGGCTTTAAACATTCGCCTTCATTTGGGCAATCTTAATCTCTAGATTATCATATAACTCCAATACAAATTCTTTAATTTCCTGTTTAAAGTCATTAAGCATTTGAAAAAGAAATTCCTGTGTTAAGAAATCTCCAGTAGAGGGCTTAGGAGACAAGGGCAGCGATTTTGTAGCAGATTCTTTAAGCACATTCGTAGAAAGACGCTTCGGCTTTGACCTGGGAGCCATTATAAGTAAAAGCTAAAGATAAACAAATAAACAGCGTTCTCGCTTCCCTCAATTTCCAAAAAGAAAAAATTGTTATAGGTTTTGAGTAGTTAATGAGGAATAGTCTCCAGGAAGGTAGAGCCGGCTAAGTACATCCCCTATCAGTCACCAACGGAGAAAAATCGCCATTTTGTAATGCGTTTGAACAAAGAAGCCTCTAGGACAAACGAGGCTGGTGTTAAGATAGTAATAAAAGTAAAACCTCTCAGGGGTGGGACCGCTCTTATTAATCATAAATCAACAACTTTGCTTTGTCCTGAGGGGGGAGTCCCTGTCTGGTGCTGCAAAAAAGGCAGCTGAGAAGAACTGGCTGGAGATAAGAGCTCAGCTAACGTTGGATCTAATCTCTGTCCACAGCCAAAAAAAAAAGAAGGCTGTGAACTACGAATAGACCTAGCCACTGAGCTTTCCTGCCCCTTTCTTGCCCAAAAGGGGTGATATCTTTGATCTTATTTAGATATACAGACCAGATCTCTGAGAGGAGCTCCGTTGAGCCCCCTTCGGCAACAGGCTCCGCCCCTGGATGTCCCCAATGGACTATTTTGATATTTCGTGATATTGATATTATGCTAATGTTAAATTGTTTGTGTTTATCATAATCTGGTAAAATATGGATCACTTTAAAAGGCATCGAACATATAATCAACCTTCCTGAACTGCCCAATTTCCAGAACAGCAACACTATACTTTCCATTATCCCACACCAGCAGAGCCAATACGTGTAAAATGATGCAGGATAATAAAAACCATAAACACATTTTGAAAGTTCACAATTTGGCAAACTTGATCTAAGGTCTCATTCCTTCATACCGTATTCTCAGATTTGGAAAGATTAAAAAATGTACCTATGCTAATGTTAACTACCATTATTGAAAACGATCAATCATCTAAGGATGCTTTTAACATGGGTTGAAGAACTTGGGACCTAATGAAGTCTGCAGGAAAACTGTAAGTCTTGATGGGTAGGTGGAGGGGAGGATGGGTGGAAGCCATCAGTGATCAATTCAAGCATATTAAACAGTCAACTGTTCCACTTCTCAATTCTTCAAAGAGCTTGAGACCAGCCCTTTATCACCCTACACTTCTGCCAGTCATGAAATGTTGATAAAAGACTATCTATATGAAGGATGGGGGATAGGAAAAAAAGCTGTGAGGTGGCCCAAATTAAGCCCCTCAGTTGTACAGAACTATTAAACATATCAGATTGCTGGCTATCTGAGCTCACTTGGCTTCTGAACATTGCTGGTATCATGATATAGGACAGGTCAGAGCTTCAGATTCTGAACTCAGGCAATTTTTATGTTCCAATTAGGTGTTTGTCCTGTTTTTGTTTCACAATTGTTTGTGATATATTTTTTAAAAAAGAAATCCTCATGGAAGCTTATTCAGTGATTATTTTTCCTAATTACATAGTCTTCAGAGCATTTCTGTCTGATGGACAGTTTTTGTTAAGGAATTGCTTTTAGGTTCAGTGCAATTTTGCACACCGATTTCCCTACCATAAAGCTTTTCTCTTTGCATTATCTATTTATGCATTTTATTGCAGTTCTTTTTCGAAGAGTTGTGTCACAATAGTCAGTAGAGATAGCAACTGATAAAAATGTTGTGATTTTGACATTTTTGGAAAGTGTGAATTAGATTTGCATGCACATGCAAACTCAATAACATTTTCCCTATCCCCGTTTTTAAAGAATCCTATTCTACGTGTTCCTTGTATCCTTATGATTTTATTGATAGTTTCCTGCTTACTTATTGGTACCCTATGGCTATCATTAAGTGTTGTACCTTATGATTCTTGACGAATGTATCTTGTCTTTTTTATGTACACTGAGAGAATATGCACCAAAGACAAATTCCTTGTGTGTCCAATCACACTCGGCCAATAAAGATTTCTGTTCTGTTCTGTACTGTACTGTCAAAAATGTGCACCTAATGTTTAATCCAAGTTCACCTTCTTAGTATTTTGCTGCCTCTCTTTGTAGGGCACTGTTGGCTTCGTTCAGTCCATACTTCCGTGCCATGTTCACCAGGCCCTTTAGAGAATGCTGGGAAAGGCAGGTTGTATTTGAAGACATGGCCTCGTCCATCCTTCAGATAATCTTAGATTATCTCTACACAGGACGGTTACTACTTGTACCAGAGATTGCACAAGATCTTTTCACAGCAGCCAACAGGCTTGTCATCCTCCCTCTGCAGGACATAATTGGCAGGTAATTTAGTCTAAACAAAATATTGTTTTGAAGCTGAAATTGGGGCTGTCTGAGGAGGTGGATGAATCCTTTAAAAATCTAAAAGCGAAACATCCTTCTCTCTATAAGTTAAATAATATTTTTATAGAACACAATTTATTTCATTTCATATTTATTTGTGACATTTGAGAAAATAATGTGTGATGGAATATTCAGCATGGCTATCTGAATGGGTAACAATGTCTGACAAACTAGTTATATTTATTTTGCCCGCATATAAAGGGAGTGCTTGTAATTTCATTCTTATCTTTAGTATTGCATCTTAGTCCTTCCTAAAGGTCCAAAGAGTTTAAGATCTTTCCATTTATGGTTGAGACAATACATGTTTGAGATATATTAGCAAAATGAATGAAAAATATCCCAATCTACATGGAGCTATGTAATTTGTTACTACGGGCTTTGCAGAAAATATCACGTGCTACTACATAAATTAAAGTGACATTCATGTAAATACAATCAATAAAAATTCCAGCAATCTCATAGCAAGTTATTACAGCTGATTGTCTAACAAAAATAGAATTTTCTATACTTGAAATCAGGAAAAATAGAAGATGGATGCATAGCTAGTCTTGTTGCCATCTCTATTTCTGCCTCAAAAATATGCTGCCTCAAAATGAGCAGAATTCATTCTCGGGTTCTCATCTTGGAATTGTGATGGTATATTTAATTTCATCATTACTGTGGAATTCGTTCTTTATCCACATACATCAAGAGTGTCTGTGCTATATGGTAACACACACACCCCTCCAAGTTGAGCATCATGATGGAGTGAGCGATGCTCTGGCCACCATCTTGCTTTTTTGACCATACTTTGCAGACATCCCTGATATACATGGTTAAAGATCTCCATTTTATTCCACTCATCCCTGTCTCCTACCTTGCCTTTGCTAAGGCTTATTTTGGCTCAGGTCCTGAATTTTGCCTTACCAAGTGCTGACCTGCTACAGAACAGCCCTCTTTCTGTATTTCTCTCCAAACATTCCTTCTTTTTACTCCATCTACAAGGAAATTCAATTCCTAACCCTCACTTGTTGATTGAGCCTTCTGTGAAGTAAAGTGTGCTCTCAATTAATGGATTCTCTCTCCAATGAGTAATTGTTCATGCTTGATGTTAAATATTTTAAGCTTTTATTGACTCTGATTTAGATTTATGTTGTAGAACACTCTGAGATTAGGGTACTCAGCAATGTAAGAACGTATCAATAAATACAAATCAAAAGCAGAGTCATGAGGGGCTCATACTTAACTTTATATTAAAGAGTCTGGTGGAAGGCATAAATTATTTTGCTGACCACTCCTTTGTGAACATTTTGTCTTTCTATAATTGCTACAGAAAAGATAACATTGTACCCTTTGTCAAACTTGGCTCAGTAGTTATATTTGATCTTTAGTGAAGGGGAAAATTGGCCAATGTCTGTGGGCATGGTGGATAAGCCATTCCACTAATGAATTATACTCCTTCCTTCCTTCCTTCCTTCCTTTCCTTCTCTCCCTCCCTCCTTTTTTCCTTTTTCTTCCCCTCCCCTTCACTTTTTGCACTTACTAGGTTCCTAGCTGACAGCATTTCTATGGACAGTTGCCTAGAGATTTATGCTCTCGCCTATGCTCATAATCACCATACTTTGCTCCGTGTAGCCTCACGCCACATCACCTTGAATTTTGAGCCTCTTTCTGAACATGAGTCCTTTCCAGGCTTAGATCTCAGTACAGTGATCAGCATTGTCTCATCAAACAAACTTATTGTGTCTTCTGAGCTAACAGTCTACCAGGCTGTGCAGAACTGGGTCAGGTCTCAACCTGCTGAGCACTTCTCACTCATCAAGAAGCTGATGCAACAAGTCCGACTTCCACTTTTAACTTCTGAGGAGATCACAAGAGTCCAGAAGGACATTATTGCAGAATATGGTCATGCCCATTTACAATGGGAGCAACTGGATGGAGTAGGAAGATTGCTGAAGAGTGGAGGCCTCAGGCATGGCATGTATGATGACTGGATTGTGAGTTTGGGTCTCTTTGTAAGCAACATGCAAGGAGGAGTAGTGGAGCGTTTGAAAACTCATTTCCTGGGGTTCAACCTACAAACAGAAAGTTGGGAGGAGATACCACCCTTGATGTATCTGGATTCCTCTGGCTTCTTGTCTGTAGGGCACAAGCTTTATGTATCTGGAGGACAAAGGCTTAATGGCTCTGTTTTATGCAACCTGCATGAGTTTGATGCTCTGACTGGGAGATGGATGCAGCTACCTTCCATGTCTGTACCTCGACGAGAACATGGTTTTCTAGCATGCCAACAGAAACTATATGCTTTGGGAGGCCGGAGTTGCCGGACTGTGCTTGATTCTGCAGAAAGCTTTGACTTAGAAAAGAAGAGCTGGTCTCCCATTGCCAATCTCCCCTTTGCAGTGAGTCATTTTGCCTCTGCTTCACTAAACAAAAAGCTCTACTTAATTGGAGGCTTCTCTCACACGAGAGCAAATGGACTTGCCCACCGGGGCATCCTGATTTACAATACAAGCGTAAATGTGTGGAATCAGATGCCATTAGCTTTTCAGTGTTACAAATCAACCGCAGTGGCGATGGACAATGGCATCTTTGTCATTGGCGGGCTTGTGGAAGAGAGCAGCCGGCGTGAAACCCCTGGCACTGTAATCAGAGCTCTGATTTCTGGCACCCATAAATGTTTTTTCCTCAGCAAGGATGGCACAGTGAGCCAAGATGTGGCCATCCCAGACCTTCCTATATTGGTCTTGCCACCTTGTGCCGTGCAGTGGAGGAGAAGAATCCATGTGCTGGTGGGCAATACCATTTACCAGTGGAAACCCGGGGAGGCACACTGGACAAGGAGTCGGAAAAGTGCTCCCAACACAAGGGTGACGTTTCTAACTGTGGTTAATGGAGTGACTCTGAAGGTGCCAAAGAAGACTCTGCAGCCCCTTTTACGGGAAGCTTCAGCAGCCCTGACAGCCCTTTGGGTGACTGACAATTAGGAGCCTTTTGGGCACTTTCCAAATCTTGAGCTGTTCTTCAGTATCTTAAGATCATCTTCTGCCTTGAATGGAGAAGTCCATCACATCAAGCTGCCAGCCTTGATATTACAAGGGCGGAT
Source organism: Thamnophis elegans (assembly GCF_009769535.1). Classification (NCBI taxonomy): domain Eukaryota; kingdom Metazoa; phylum Chordata; class Lepidosauria; order Squamata; family Natricidae; genus Thamnophis; species Thamnophis elegans. The sequence goes on from NC_045542.1 coordinate 104,903,203, forward strand.
TTCTTTAGAAGTAGGATTCAGTTACACTGATGCACTTGAGAAGGGGCTCTCTGATCCAGAGAAGTGGATTGCTGCTGAATAAACTCCATTCCTACCTTCAACTCACTGTACTTATATAGTTGTTCTGAATGCAATATGGTAAGAGAAAGATTAGAAGTTTATGAACGGCAGAGTACTTTCCTTGGGAAAAATAAGAGAGTTTTCTCTCTCAGACAACCTGTATCTTGTTTCACCATTTCGAGCCAGAACTACTCTGGTGTGTGTGTGTGTGTATACAAAAGAGGAATGGAGGCAATTTTTGTAACACCATGTGTTGCAAGGTCCTGTTTGTACTACAGGAAAGGGGTAACTGTTTCCTAATAGAGAGTCAAAATTTAAGGCTTCTAAACCATTTACCTCTTTCTGAAAAATAAAGCAGTGTGTGTTGGAGGTGAGACATCGGTTGCAAAAGCTGTATTTTCAAGTGATATGTTAAAGCATCAGTTTAGGATTAATGTACAGAATTGGGTTATAAGTCCATGTTTTTTTTCCCCAGGAAAACATCCTCCTAGGAAAATTAATAATGAAATCAGCTTTTGTTTATTTTCACACACCATGATAACCCATATCAAATTACTAATCCTTATAATTAAGGTTGCATGTCTAAAAGCAAAGGTTTTTCTCTCACTGTTTTCCACCTTGTTTCTCTACTGGTGCTTTTGCTACATTACTAATTATAACATCTGTGCCTCATTCTGTCCTACCACAATCATTTTTGTCATCCATTCAATTGCGTCCAGTTCTTGGAGACTATCTGGACAAGTCCCTGGAGTTGTTTTTTTTTTTGACAAGAAGTAATTTACCATTGCCTTCTTCCTAGGGATAAGAGGAAGTGACTGTTCCAAGGTCACCCAGTTAGCTATGTACTAAGGCGGAACTAGAACTCATGGTCTCCTAGTTTCTAGCCTGATGTTTTAGCCACTTCACCAAACTGGCTTTCACTCCAACTATCACTATTACCATACCCACACTTAAAAAGCCTTATGTGTAGTAACTACTTCTTTCGTAAAATGAAGTGGGCCAAGGGCTATCCAGAAGACAGAAATATAAATTCAAAAAAAAATTCAATAGATTAGAGAATTAAAGTAAAGTAACAGACAAAAATCATAATGCACTTGTAGACTAGGAGTCAAATCCATATCCATAGGATCAGGAATATGTTGGTAATAATACTTATAAAAAAGATCTTGGATCTTAGTTACAAACTGAATCTGAGTCTGCGGTAACATGCGGCTGAAAAGCAGGGTATAGTTCCTGAATCATGACAATAATAACTATTCTACATTAGTTACACTTTACGTCAAATTTTGGGAAACACACTTGAGGAGCATTCAAATGAATTCAGAAAAGGCTAATCAGGATGATCAGGGGACTAACAGAATAACAGAGTTGGAAGGGATCTTGGAGTGTAACCCCCTGCTCAAGCCCATAACATTTCAGACAGATGCTTGTCCAATCTCTTCTTGAAAACCTCCAGTGTTGGAGCACCCAAAACTACTGGAGGCAAGTCATTTCACTGATTAATTGTTCTAACTGTCAGGAAATTCCTCAGTTTTAGGTTGGTTCTCTCCTTGATTAGACTAGAAACGAAGTTCTGTTAGAATATATGGAAGAAATTGGGAAGATTCTTTAATCTTGAAAACAGAAGACTCAAGTCACTTCCAGATGGTAACATGAAAGAGATATTTAGCAATCCTTGATCTGGCATAATAGTATGTTAGCATATATTTTTGTATTCTCTTTGCTAATCTCTATTCTGTATCAATACCCAAGCTGGAAATGGTGCTGTCATTACTAATGTGTGAAAAGGAAAATAAAGGAATAGGTGGATTGTCTTAGCTTCATTTCAATCTGACAGCTTGAAAATGTGGTGTGATGCTTAGAATAGTGGATTTAGCCAGTTGTCAAGTTGTCCTACTAATAGGTCTCAGGCAGAGATGAAGAAATGTCCCCAATGCTCCTGTTTGACACAATCCTTCCTCCTCACCTGAGACCTTCAGGCTATTTCTTAACATAGGACTAACTTCATCTGAAAGACCTGGATTCAGATATAGCCTGGTTGACCAGTCCAAGCACAGAGGAAGAAGATGGGCTAAAGTGGTAAGTAATGAAACTGAGTGAGTTTTGTTCTTAGCTACATCTATATGGAAATGGTAGTGCTGGCAGGGAGTGACCAAGAAACCCAGTTCTGACCCTGCAGCCAACAGTATCTGGAAGTAGATGGTAGAAAGGCACAGGGAGCACCCAGTTGTGGTTGCCTAAGCATATAATAACAATAATTACCACCATTGTACTTTCTGCTGTAAAATTCAGAGTACACAGAATGGCACCAGTCCCTAAGTAATTAATAACCATAGAAGTAGGTGTGTGTTTTTGTGTGCATGTGTGTGTATTAAAATTATATAGTTGCCCATTTTACTAGAGTACATCAAGTCTATATGCATTTGAAACCCCTGGCTGGAAGAAGCAACAGAAAATCAGCAATGCATCGAAGGGTAACAGAATCGGTGACGCAGAACTGGCAGAACCAGCTCTCTTTTCCTGATTTATCTAAAATTATTCAGCAAGGACTTGCACTAGACATTTTAAACAAAGCCCAGGGGTTCTTCGCAAACTCATGTTTACTAAAAATGTGTATGACCTGACAAGCAATCTGAGAAGCACCAATTGGGTTTTACACATGCAGATGCCTTTGTGGAAAGCAGATATCTGGTCTTTCCTGCAACCCCGGAAAGGGCTGTGTCCAGTGGTTCACTCAGACCTCCTTGCAAGAACCAATTATTAAAGTTTTTTGAGATTTTTCAAGCCATACTTTAGTATGCCAATCAGGACACCTTGGTCATCTGGAATGCAGCCCCTCCCTCCTGGGAATCCAGACTACATTCTACCACAAATTTTGCTAGTAGATTTTATATGCTACAGACAGTGATGTGCGGTGAGGTTTATGGCTGGTGAGGCACTGACACAGGGGTTTCAAATTTTTTTAGACTTTAACTCCCAGAATTCCACAGCCAGGCATGCTCAGTTCCGATTTAAAGTGACAGCATTTGTTTTTCTCCTTTGCGAAAAAGTTTTCCTTCATTCTTTTTCTTCTCTCCCTCCTTCCTCCCTCTCCTCCCTCCCCCCCTCTCTCAAACAGACACATGCACACAGAGAAGTTGGATCCCTCTCTCACTCACCAATCTCAAACAAACACAAACACAGAAGTTAGATTGGATATATTTTCCAATGGCTTGAAAGCAGCTCCTCTGCTGCCACCACCCCCACATTCCCCTGCTGCCTTACGATCTGAGCCTTTGATTGCAGGTGGAGCCACGTTGCCTTTTCAAACTTGTAATCAGTGAAGCTGGGATTATATACTTTTATCCAGGTGTTTGTTCGTTTGTGTGTGTGTGTGTGTGTGTGTGTGTGTGTGTGTAAAAGCAACGTAGCTCTGTATGCAATCAAACTACACTTGGGGATGGATCTACACTTGAGGATGAAGTTTGAATTCCTCCCCCTCCCTCCGACCCACACACATACCTTTTCCAGCTGTTTCAGAGAGGATTTCAACTCTGCTCTTGCCTGCCATCATGAAAAGAAAAAAAAATGTAAAAGGAAAAAGGCAAGAGCTGAGATCAGGCTGAGCTAGTTGCTGCCAGAGTCACCGTGTGGATGACTCTGCTTAACTGTTTAAAAATGCCTCTAAAAAAATGCCCTCTATAGGAGGCAGGAGAATGATGTGCTTCATTACATCAGGAATTTTTCAGCTTTTAACCCTTGCTTAGTTCTGCTCGAGTGATCATAAAGTCAGACTAGATGAGGCACTTCATTCTCCTGCCCACCTGTAGACAGCACTTTTTAGAGGCTTTTTTAAACAGTTAAGCACTAAGCAGAGTCATCCACTGTGACTCTGGCAGCAACTAGCTCAGCCTTTTTCCTTTTACATTTTCTTTTCTTTTCATGATGACAGTGGTGAGGCTTTGCCTCCCCTGCCTCCCCTGACTGCACCTCCCTGGCTACAGATATCCTAAACTTATGACTGGACTTGGATTATGTGCTGTAAAGCCCTTCCAGACATTGTAAAATGTCATGCCTCCCCTCCAATCACATGACTGCAATTTCCAATATTTGGCAAATGGGTCGCATTTACCATTGCCTGCAGCATCCCGCAGTCACATGACTGCAGTTTGCACTGTTTTTGTCAGTTTAGTAGTGTAGTATATTTTGTCTGAACCCATTCAGAAGGATGGTTTCAGACTGATGACTGTGTGATTTACTTAACAACCACATGACACCTGGCTTGTATTATCATATGTGGTAGACATGTTTAAAAGCAAAAAAATACTGGACAAAAATACACACATGGTTGGAAAAGATGATACTACAACATGTTGACTTGAAACCTGAAATATTCCTGTTGGGGATTTTACCAGAAACTTATAGTAAAGAAAATGTATATTTGATTATCTGTGTAATAACTGCAGCTAGAATTGTATTTGTGAAAAACGGGAATAGTGAAGAGATTCCTACAGAGGATTAGGACAATATTAGAATGTGCAAAAATGAACAGATTAACATTGGCAATAAAAGAGAAAGAACAAACTGATTATTATACAATATGGGAATCATATTATCGATGGTTAGAGAATAAATACAAAAATCAGAAATAAAAGTAGATGAGTAAAATATAGAAAATGTTAATAGAGTTAATAGAGTTAAATAAATCAAGAAGAGAATTGTTAGAGTATTAAACATTTAAGGTATTGATATTAAGCTAAGAATAGATTAAATAATGAATATGATTGTAAATTTTAATTGCTATTACACAAAACATTTGTATCCAGACGACACACTGTTTGATGGAAGATGGACTGTTTGTATTAAAAAAATTTAAAAAATACAAAAAAACCCAACCATATGATTTGGACTTATGACTCTGTGATTCAATTAATGATCACCATAAAAACTTGTCGTAAAAGACTATGCAGCCATTTGGGTGCCTCCAATTATAATCCACCACGAGATACAAACAAAATCCCAGTCTCAATTGAGGTCGTAAGTCGAGGACTATCTGCATCTTTTCCAAGTACATTTCAATAACTCCGGTCAGCGTAGGCAAATACAATTAGTCTGCAAACTATCAGGCAACTTTAATTTGGATTAAATGAGCTGATGGCCCATTTGTTTCCCCGAATCATATCTCGGCAGTCATATATCCTTGGTATAAATTTAATACCTAAAGCATACTCTCCGTCTCCGTTCTCTGTCTGAGATCAATGAGATTTCAGAGTAAGAAACTTTTCAAAATTGCATTGTGCTCCCTGGAGATCTCGCTCTCTTGGATTCTTCTTCTCCCTTCTCCTCATTTTAGGTTGCTGCCTGCTGGAGGGAGTTTGCAATTCTATTTTCCGTTATCCATTGTGTGCACCTTCCTGGTCCCAAGTGAGACTGTGCTCCTCCCTCCCCCTCCCTCTCTACACCACACACACACACACACACCACACACACACACACAGAGATCATAAGCATGCTCATTTGAAACTGGAACAAGCATTAATGGTATGCTATAAATTATGCCCAGCAGAGCAGTCAACCCCCACTGAGGAGTGACTGCAGGTAGGCAGGTGAAAGCTACAAATAGCTCTACCTGGTTTGTCTTTGATTCCAAGGTTGCCTCTCTGCATCATCTTTGATATTTTATGCTGGCTCTTACCAGCATCTCCACCAAAGCAAACAGCAGACGGCTACAATACCACAATCCTTAACAATGTGCAGGGAAATATCGGCTTCCCACCAGAACCCCACTTGTTTGCCCCTGCCTTCTGCAGACAGGGTTCCCCAGGAGAGTTACTATGAAGCATCTCCAAATGTTATCTCTCACAGCTTTATGCAGCCACCTGCATAGCATAGTAATGGCCACCTGCTCACTCCCTCAGCTTTAGGGAAAGCACACCCACATCAAGCTGTTCAGCAGGAGGATTCATTCTTTATGGCAATAGAAAAAGGACAAAATAGAAACAGAGAAGCTTCCACTTGGGTGAGAAATTTAAGCCACCAGAAGAGCCTTTTGGAAAATTCCATGGCACGTCTGATCATTCACCCTGGGAAAAAAAAATTAAGGAAACCATAAAATTCTGCCATGCTGTTTATTGCAGGAGTTGGTTGATGCCGGTTTTACTACCGGTTCGCAACCCGTATGGCACTATGCATGTGTGCACTGTTCAATATAAATTGTTTTGCACCCATGTGCAGAACAATTTACAGTGAACAGTGCACATGCAGTCACTAAAATCCAAAATGACAGCAGCCCAGCAGCGGACCCGCGGCGGCCCAGTAGCGACCCAGCAGCGGCGCAGCAGCGGCCCGTGGCAGCAAGGAACCGGTTCGGGGTCCAAGCCTGACTTCCAAGCCGGCCAACCAGCAGCAACCCACCTCTGTTTTGATTGCAATATAAAAACCAGAAGTATATCTCGTTTGTTATAGTGGTTAAGGCATCAGGCTAGAGAGCCGAGGTGGCGCAGTGGTTAAATGCAGCACGCATGCTACTTTCAGCTGACTGCAGTTCTGCGTTTGGCTGTTCAAATCTCACCGGCTCAGGGGTTGACTCAGCCTTCCATCCTTCCAGGTTGGTAAAATGAGGACCCGGATTGTTGGGGGCAATATGCTGACTCTGGTAACCGCATTAGAGAGGGCTGAAAGCCCTATGAAGCGGTATATAGTCTTAACTGCTATTGCTATTGCTATAATGGGAAGATCTAGTCCTGCCTTAGGAGAGCTGGAAAGCTTGGGCCAGTCGCTCTTTCTCAACCCTAGGAAGCAGACAAAGGCAAACCACTTCCAAAATCTTGCCATGAAAACTACAGGAACTTGTCCAGCCAACTCCAGAAATCGAGACATATATGAAGGCGCATACATACCCCACCTCCAAGCTCCACCCAGAAGAGAGATAATCAAGTATAAAACAATATGCAACATTTGAACAGAGGCATAATTTGTTCTTGCCATCAAAACTTGGAACCTGGGTTTCTTTCCCAGCTGCAGAATTTGCGATCCCTAAGTCTACCTTCAAAGTTTGGCCTAATTTAATTTAGGTAGTCCTCATTTAGTGACTGCCGTGTTTAGCCACAATTCACAGTTAAATGGTGCTGAAAAAATAACAATGCAACCAATCCTCACAACTATGACCTTCTCAGGGCTGTAAAGCAAAGGAAAGTGAATGTCAGATCATAAGCACAGTTGCAGTTTCACTTAGCAACCACTTTGCTTAACAACCATGTCACTAAACAACGATTATCAATATTTCAATCAGCAGAGGTCAATATCACTAGATAGAGGCATGGAGCAGAAAAACAGGATCAAAATTCTGGTGAACGAGCACAAGAGAGCTGAGTTTGAACTGAATTTGAGTTGAATGTGTGAGAGCTGTCACTCGGTGGCTTGCAGAGATGCAAGGGTTCAGGTGTGTTTTGCCTGTCTACTTACACTTCAAGTGGTACTGATGCTATATACCAAAACTGAGCAGTCACCCCAACCATGGGGACTGTTCACTCTTGGGCTGTAAATAATTTTAATCGATTGTACCTGGTGGACTGGCTATATACCTTGTCCATTTATGAAGCAGATAGAAAACTTCAGAGAAATCTAATCAAGGCTGGATAAATGCAGCATTCTAATGCTGAAAGTTCCTATAAAACTTTGATTACTCAGTAGTTTAAAGAGTTCATTGGCAAAAGAGCCAAGGAGACTTCCTTCCCCAGATTATTGCTTACTACAGTTATTTATCCAGTTAAAATTCATTAATAATTATATTACTTTAAAATTAAGTTCCAAGTGGCATTTACAATAATGTATAACAATTTTTTTATAAGAAGAACATACAGAATAGGTTGTTTGGCTTCATGGAAGACAAAAGGGCAATACCCTTCTCACATTGTTTCTTCCCAGCCACTCTCATCTAGGGATATCAGGCTTCAGTCCTGGTTTTAGAAACAGGAAGGGACACTGATGAGCTTTACTATTCTAATCTCCTATCGAGCCATCTAAAGCCATCAGGACATAGTACAAAAGGGAATGCAGTGTTTTAATTAGGTATTGTATAAAGAAATTCCTTCAATTCTTTATCCTGCCTCTTTCAACATTTAGCCTTACTAATCTTATGAGAAAGGGGAAAATATAGTCTTCCCATTTTTTATGATATAATGTTATAACCTTCAATCATGCTATCATTATTGATCTTTTGTACACTTAGTACCAAAGAGATTCTTTCCACGTAGATGCAAATGCCCACTCGTATTTAATCTACTCTCCAAGTTTGAAATTTTATTTCTTTTTATTATCACATCAAAAATGGTTCAGGCAACAAACATCATCAATGTAGTGAATTCATCTCAGTCGATCCATATTGATATCTTGGGGGTCAACTTCTTAAAGTTTGCCACATTCAAGTAGTCCTCAATTTACAACAATTCATTTCGTGACCCTTCGAAGTTACAATGGCACTGAAAAAAGTGACTTATGACCACTTTCAAACTTATGATCACTGCAGCATCCTCAGGGTCATGTGATTTACATTTAGATGCTTGACAACTGGTTCATATTTATAACGGTTGCAGTATCCCAGGTTCATGTGACCATCTTTTGTGACTTTCTGACAAGCAAAGTCAATGGGGAAACCAGATTTACTTAACAGCTGGGTTACTAACATATCAATTGCAATGATTCACTTAACAATTGTGGCAAAAAAGGTTGTAAAATGGGACAAAAACTCACCTCACTTAGCAAATTTCTCACTTAGCAACATAAGTTCTGGGATCATTGTGATTACAAATTGAGGACTACCTGTATTCCTATTTTTGCTTCCTAATGAATCCTAAGCAAATCTGTTTGTTTGGTTTTTTAGATGACTGCTACATGTATTCTGATATTCTTCAAAATAACAACAGAAACCTATATATTCAGAAGTCTAGCCTCTCTAAAATGAATAATTTCATATAAAGCATTCCATTAATTTAAGCCCTAAATCATTAGATAACTGCATATGACTGTTTAATCCTCTCTTATTTTAATTGATTTAATATGCAAAAAGAAAAAGTAGCAACCAAAACATCTTATTGGTACTATATCTATTCCACTGATTTTCAAAACAGCTCTAAGCAGAATATATTCAAATATTGCAACAATTAGGGAGTTTAGGCACTGCTAATACATCTGGACTATATTGTTATATCAAGCTCTGTTTTAATTTAATATTTTTCAATTTTAAATGTTCCAAACTCCCCTTGCAATAACTCAAATAATTTAAAAATCTCATTGGCAATGTGCTGATCTGGAATACTAATAACTCTCTTTGCCGATGACTTCCAAAATTTTCAAACTGTGATTGCCCCAGAGTGTAAGTTTGTCATGCAAATTAGTTTTAAAATTATGTTTTCAGCTCAAGATCTTCCAAATTTGCTTTGGAGACTTTAATTTTGGAAATACAATAGAGTTATTGTTAAAAATGAGACCAGTTTTTGCCAGATCACAGACATGACATAGTAACTATAATTCAGATAAAGCAAATGAAGGGTTTGTCCTTCCCATTAAATATTTCTTACTATTAATTGACTTAAAATAACTTATAGGTATTACCATATTGATGCTTTTAAATGTATCATCTATCTATCCATCCATCCATCCATCCATCCATCCATCCATCCATCCATCCATCTGGACAATTGAATGGATCCAGAAGTATTTCATGAGAAGAGTACTCCAATCCACTGCTCACAATAGAATCTCTTACACCACCAGGCTCATAATTTTGGGCTTGGACAACCTGGAACTATGCCGCCTATGGTCTGACCTAAGCATAGTACACAAAATTATCTGCTACAATGTCCTACCTGTCAATGACGTCTTCAGATTCAACCTCAATAATACATGGGCAAACAATAGATACAAAGTCAAGGTAAACCGTTCCAAACTTTATTGCAGAAAATACAACTTCAGCCACAGAGCAGTCAACAATGCTCTACCTGACTCCATTGTTACATCCTCTGACAGCTTCAACCTTAAATTGTCTACCATGGACCTCACCCCATTCCTAAGAGGTCCGTAAAAGGGGTATGCATAAATGCACCAGGGTGCCTACTGTCCTTGCCCTACTGTCTCCATTTATTTGCATTAATTTCCTTTTTCATGTCCATGTTCATACTTACACCTGTTATCTTGTACATGTTTGACAAACTAAATAAAAATAAATAAATAACAAACTAAATAAAAATAAATAAATAAATATCACCTATCTACTAGCTATCTATTTATCTCGTCTTGTCTCATCTAATCTCATTTCAATTTGGACACTGAAGACTTCCCCTTAGGAAGTCAAGCCTTAGAGGCGTGTCAAAAGGCAGAAGCCAGGTCAAGTGGTAGCTTGCCTTACAGTGGACCAGCAGCTCAGATGTTTATGCCCTTTTACTCTAACTACAGGAGTCTATTTTTAAGGAAGATGTGCTACTTATTTTCATTCAGATATTTTCTCCATTCATCCAATTCCATCACTTATTTTTTACATCCATTTTGACCTAATCTGAAAGATCAGCACAGTATTTAGCAAAATCAATGGTATTTTAATTATTAGAATCACCCCTTTTCATGAAAGTAGAAAAAATAAATATCCAGAGATTAATTAACACAATCTACTTTCACTTCTTTCACTTACAAAGAAAAAGCAGACTATATCATTACACTACGCCATACTATGCTACACTATCTTTGTTCTGATCAACTCAACTTGACAGCACCTGATTTTGTATAACATGTAAACTATAAATCAGGAAATCTCTGATTTGAATCTTAGTTCCACTAAGAAATGTAATTTATAGAATCACTTCTGAAGCCTTAATCATCTCCTACCACCTAAAAAGGTTTTGTTTAGCAATAATGAAAAGTACGGTAAGTCCTTCTCTGTCTCAACTTCCAGGTTATGAAGCTTTTTTTCTCAAAAGAAATTTGATTCAGGCTACCCTTCAAAACTTTTAGGCAGGTAGTAGTTATAAAAGGAATATCTGTGTTTTTAACAATACGTTACTTTAATGTTAGAGGCTTTTATAATCTGTACATTCTTTGGTTTTTGAAATTTTATTTCTGTTTTTTCTAAAATATATGAAGTCACTTTAGCAATGTTATTGCTTTGATTTAATTTAAGCCACTTTGGAGGATTTACTAGGACCAAATGGTGGCCTACAGAAGTGCTTTTTAATGAAAGAATAAATAAATAATGCACACAAAGCACTATGCACAGTTAAAATCACTGACAAATGGTGAAAGATTCTGATCATACACCATTTTTAATATGGACTACAGTAGTTCCAACCAAAATTCCTCTATGTTTTTTTTTTAATTGTTTCCAGGAGTAGATGAAATATATCACAAATGAGTAAACTGCTGTCACTGACTTTTCCTCTATATTCAGCAGGCACAAAGAAGGGAGAAAGAGACCTTTATTGTTCTGGTTTATAGAGTGTCCCCAAACTCTTGGGAACAGCAGTGTCAGACTCAGCATTCTGTATTGTGGATGCACAGATGCCATGGCAACCAAAGAGGTCAAGAGTCTGGAAATTAATTCCATTTTCACCCAGTAAATGACAATCAGAGGCCAGAGTGAATTCATTTACACACATAGAAATGCATACTTGCCTAGGTGGCTTTTTATGAATACAAAATTTCAAACACAGAGACACAAAAAGCAGATATATGCATTCTGTCATGACACCCACAGATGTGCAACTTTCCACATACACAGGAGAGTAAATGAGCAGAGTGCTATTAAATCCATAAATCAAATGTGAGTATTAATTTCCTTCCACAAACCCTCAAATTCAAATTTACATCCCTTGAGTACCTCCCTGAACTCTGACTTGGAATAATTTCTTCATTTACATTTTAATGTAGGCAAAACTTTGACTTTGATTAGTTCAATTACATTGTTCAGAATTGAACTAATGAAAGTCAAAATGTGATTTTGAACCAAGCAAAGGTTATGACGCCGATGCAGCACTCCCACTGGCTTAAAATGAGGATTTCAAGTGTACAACATCCATCAGAGATTCCAACTCAAACCCTGATATTAAAAGACTGTCTGATGCATAGCATCAATGTGAGCCATCAATGTAGCTTTCAGTGTGTCATCCTCATGGTAATTGCATCAGAAAACCTTTCAAAATAACGTCTGATAAACTTCTATATTCAGAACAGGCCAACTGCAGTGTCTCCAGTGTTCACACTTCTTCCATCCCTATGATGAATACTGAATAAAGAGCAAGCCTGTGTGTCAGTTTCCAATCAGCCTCTTCAAATTCATTTCCCTCTTTTGTTTAAGCAATAACTCAGCTAGGCAGATTTGCTATTTTTCATCATTTAATTCCAGAAAAAAAGGATTCAACAACTGCTAGATAATTTCTGACTAGGTATTTGGCTCACTTGTATGAAAGAAGCCACCATCACTATCCTGGCTTTTAACTAGTTTTAGTGTGAAGAGAACTGAGGAAACACTCGCTGTGTTGTTTTTTTAAACCAGGCAGCCGACTAATCTAAAGCACTTTTTCTCATTACATTCCTACGCCTGCTCTGAAAACCAAGACTCCACTCAGGCAAGTAATATGAGAAATTAGATTGATTTGTAGAAGTTTCCTCAAAAAAATAAAAAAATATTCTAAATCCATGGGGAAGATCTGGAGCTTTTCCTTTTTCATCACCTCAGCTTTCCCCCAGCAGGTTCCCTACATGAACATCTGGTTCACTCGTTTTTTAAAAACATATTCTTAGCAATTTCTCATTAATAGAATTTTACCTACCTATCAATCTGCTAATGTGGCATAAATGTTAAGCTACCTAATTGGAGATATTTCCCAAAATTCTGGAAATCTAATGATTAGAGAGATGAAAGTAAGAGTTCTTAGCAGTAGATCTTAACAATTCTATGTAGTATATGTTGCATAAATTAGAATTAGCCCAAGTAATGGCTTATCTGGCTGTGTGTGTGTGTGTGTGTGCGTTCACACGTGAATCTGATATTCACAAAAGGGTATAAACTAAAATATTCTTTCAAGTCCATAACATAATGTAACATCTTTCATTAAAATGATAATTCATTTCTGAATAAAGGTAAAGGTTCCCCTTGCACATATGTGCTAGTCATTCCCGAATCTAGGGGGTGGTGTTCATCTCCGTTTCAAAGCCAAAGAGCCACTGCTGTCCGAAGACGTCTCTGTGGTCATGTGGCTGGCATAACTGAATGCCGAAGGCACATGGAATGCTGTTACCGTCCCACCAAGGTGGTCCCTATTTTTCTACTTGCATTTTTACATGCTTTCTAATTGCTAGGTTGGCAGAAGCGGGGACAAGTAATGCGTGCCCACTCTGTTACATGGTGCTAGGGATTCGAACCACCAAACTGCCGACCTTTCTGATCGACAAGTATCTTAGCCGCTGAGCCACCGCATCCCCCATTTCTGATTACATGAACACAAAGCTGGTCCTCCTTTCTAAATCCAGTATTTGTAGCAATGCTGAGATCGAGCCTGCACATAGAGAAGAATCTGGAAGAAAAATAATAGATAGCCAGTAGATAATTTTTGTGAATGCTAATTTGGCAACAACAATGGTGTTTACATTTAAGTACAAATGTACCATATCAGAGAGACAGGTCATAATACAGCTGTCTCTACTGATTATATTTCTATTGGGCTAATTTTTTATTTTCCTTTGCTTTTAAAATATATAGATGTTTTTCAAGAAAAGTGTGATCTAAATATTGAAGAACCAGTAATGTTGGATACGTGGGAAAGAATTTGGGTAAGAAATGTGAAATTTACACAAGCTCAAAACTTGCGAGAAAATTTTTACAAGATGCTCTATAGATGGCATTTAGATCCTAAAAAGTTGGCTTCTATGTATCCAAATTTACAACCTAAATGTTGGAGATGTGGTTCTCTTGACGCTACATATTTCCAAATATGGTGGACTTGCTAAAAGGTTAAAGCATTTTGGATAAAAATATGGTGGATTATGCAAAATATTTTTTTTTAAATATATTTTATTCATTTTTCACATTCCATTTGCAATCACTTATATACAGGGTATTTACTATAAGAAAAGAAAAAAAGAAAAAGGGAATAAAACGAACAAATAAAAAGGAAACACAACTCATCATTCACAACCCCACCTAACCCTTCCATCCTCCATACACCCCATCTACCCCCTCCAACTTTCCTTTCTCCCTCTAACACTCCCCTCCTACTTCCCTTTCCCCTCAAACCTTCCTTCTCCCCTTACTCCCCAGACACCCTCCTTACATTCCCCTTACTCCTTCCTTACTCCTCCCTCTTCTTTCCCTCTACCTCCCTCCTTGGTGTATGCCTTTATTCGAGTGTTGTTTGATCTGATAAAAGTAAAATGAACCAAGGAAAAAAAAAAAAAACCACCGTATATAAATACATTCTTGTTCTTATTAAGACTATGTTAACACCCCCCCACCCCCCCCCACAAATCCCCATCCCCAATCCTCCCGACTTCCCAGGGCCCACACCTGGCACTACCTTCTGTCTAAAATATCTTGTATACATATGGATTAAAAAATAAAAGTAATATGTCAAAAGAAAGAAAAACAGAAAAAAAAAGAAGAGAGAAAAGAAAAGAGAAAAGAAAAAAAAAAAAAAAAAGAAACCACTCTTTGTGTTGATCTCAGCCCCCCATCTTTATCTATGCTTAAATAGTATAAATCATTCTATCTATATTTTATTCTCGTCTCTTACTTCTTTGCTATTTACCCCAACCTTCTGTAGACTCTCCCGTTCCTCTTCCTAAACCTCATGATCCCTTCCGATAAGATTTAAGCAACGTGGTTCATGCCACATATTCAAATATGACTTTACAGAAGAGTAATCAAACTTTCCCTTCTAGTAAAATTTAAACAGCATAAATGATCTTTCTTAACCTCCTTTTCAAACAGTAATTCAAAATAATCTAGCCAAGCTTCCCCTTCTTAGTAAAATTAAGCAGCGTAGATCAAATATTACTTTACACAGAAATCAATTTCTATCTTAAGATAATTCCAACCGACTTTCTCTTCTAATAGGATTTAAATAACGTAGTTCATTCCACATGCATTTTACCCTCATCCCTTACTTGTCTGATATTTACCACTATCAAATTTATACTAGCATTTGTTTAAAATCTAACTCAAAGCAATTTCAACCAACTTTCCCTTCTAATAAAAGTTAAATAGCATGGATCATTCCACATATTCAAATAATACTTTCAGCAAGAGTCAGTTAACCTTCTGTTTTAAAATAGTCCCTTCTAACAAAGTTTAAACAACATAAATCATTCCGCATTCTTTTTACACTTATCTTAAGATAATCCCAACCGGCTTTCTGTTCTAATAAGCCTTAAACAACGTAAATCATTCCACATATATTTTACCCTCATCCCTTGCTTGTCTGATGTTTACCACTATCAAATTTATGCTAACGTTAATTTAAAATCTAGCTCAAAGTAGTTTCACCCAGCTTTCCCTTCTAATAAGAATTAGTCCGCTTTTTCTACCGGAGAGAGGTCTCAAACCCCCATTCAGTCCTCAACTTTGGCGAGTATTTTAAAATGTCTAAATTCTCGATCTCCGTTTTTCTGCTTCTCCGAGGGAGGAAGGGCTACCCCCTCCATCTTGCAACCACATGGCCTGCCATTTGCCTTCTCCTTCCGCTTGTCTCTCCTCTCTTCCAAGCGAGTCAGGAAGTCCCGCCTTCAGAATCCTGCAATAGAAATCTTGAGCCTCCGAAACAGAGTTAAGACGAAATCTTTGATTCTCAAATGTAACCGTGATGCCGGCAGGGGCCTCCCATCTGTATCGAATCTGTTGACTCCTAAGCTCCTTAGTTAAAAAGGTGTAGTCCCTTCTTGCTTTCAGCATCTGGAAAGGAATATCTTTGAAGACAATCAGGTCCTGGTCATCAACTCGGAGACTGTTATTATGAAACTTTTGCACAATCGCATTTCTAGATTCTTTTGTAGAAAAATGTATAATTATGTCCCTCGGGAGCTGTCGCTGTTCCGCTATCAATGAGTTCTGGCGATAGATTTTCCGAATCTGCCAATCAAAGTTAAGTCCCGGGCTTCCCACCACATAGCTGAAGGCTTCAGCAAAGGTCTGTTTCAAATCCTCTTGCTCCTTTTCACGGAATCCTCTGACTCTTATTGCAAATGCCTTCCTATTAAAATTTATCATCATGAGCTGTTCTTCATTGTCTCTAATTTTTTGTTGTAAAATTTGAATATTGGTAGTCAAATTAAAATTAGCCTTCTCCAAACTTTCCAATTTGTTCTCTATTTCAGCAGAGTAATCTGACAGGGCAGACACGGCTGCAAACGTATTCGCCTTCATTTGATTAACTTTAGACTTTAAATCATCATATAGTTCCAATACAAATTCCTTAATTTCTTGTTTAAAGGCATTAAACATTTTAAAGAAATATTCCTGTGTTAGAAATTCTCCAGTAGAGGGCATAGGAGACAAAGGCTGTGGTTCCAGTAAAAATTCTTTAAATTCTTTAGACACATTTGTAGCAAGACGCTTCTTTGACCTGGGTGCCATAATAAATAAACAAGTAAGCAGCGCTTTGCTCCCCTCTATTTCCAAAGAAGAAGAGTTTATTTTGTTAAGGAGCGGTCTGCAGGAAGGTAAAACCGGCTAAATACATCCACTATCAATCATCCACGGAGAGAAATCGCCATTTTGAAGTCCATTTAGACAAAGAAGTCTCTAAGACAAATGGTGCTGGTATTTAAGATAGTAATAAAAGCATAAATCTCACAGGGGTGGGACCCGCCCGTATCAATTCTAGCTTGAAAAAACTTTGTTTTGTCCTGGGGGGGGCTAGCCTGTCTGGGGCTGCCAAAAAAAAAAGGCAGCTGAGAAGAACTGGCTGGAGATAAAAGCTCTGCTCCGGCTGGATCTAATCTCTGTCCACAGCCAAAAAAAAGAAAAAGGCTGTGGCTTACGAATAGACCCTAGCCTACAGAGCTACTCCCTGCCCCTTTTTTAGCCAAAAAGGGGTGCTATCTATGATCTTATTTAGATATACAGACCAGATCTCTGAGGAGCTCGGTGGAGCCCTCCTCGGCAACAGGCCACGCCCCCAGGAAGTCCGATTATGCAAAATATTTTTAAAGGAAGGATAAAGTTTACTCCTCAGTTATTTTTGTTAGGTATAAGTACTGACTTTACAGCGGTAGAGACTAACTTGATTTTGCATTTAATAACGGAAGCAAGACTGTTGGGGGCACAATATTGGAAGAAGGAAGACTTGCCTACAACTCAAGAATGGACATTGAAAGTCACAAATTTAGCCGAGATGGCTAAAATATCTGCATATCTTAAAGACCACTCAAATGAGAGATATAAACGAGACTGGAAAAAATGGGTTGATTATATACAAAATAAATATGGGACTAAGAAATTCCAGATAGCCTATGCTTAAGATCAGGAATGATTTAAATTGTTTAAAGATAGCTTAGAAAGAAGGAGCTAAGCTCAATGTAGAGATGTTGTTAATTTCTTATTCTTTTTTTCCCAATATATTTTAGACCGTGTTTGTTAAAAATCTATACCGTGTACGGGTTCTAGGAAGTCAGGGGGGGGAAGGATGTGGGGGGTCGGGGGGTCGGGTGGGGAGAGGGAATATATTAGGTTAGACAAGATGTGTTAGATCTCAATGTAATGTGACTTCACATGCATACTGCTCTTTTTAAATTTTTCTTTAAAAATAGGATAGGCCAAGTACATTGATATGTAGCGGAAATACACCAAGGAGTGGAGGAGTGGGAAAGAAGAAAGATGGGCAGAGAGGGATGGGAGAAGGGTGGGAGGGAAAGGTGAGAAGGAAGGAGGGAGTGGATGTGGAGAGAGGAATGGTAGAGGCGGAGGGGAAGTAGGGTAGAGGGGGATGATGGAGGGAAGATAGAAAGTTGGTGGGTGGTGGAAGAAAGAGGTGTATGGAAAGCGGAAGAGTTATATTGGGTTTCTATTTTCTGGGGCCTTGTTGACAAGAGGAATTGATGCAATATGCTGTATGGTGTTGGCTATGTACAGTATACATGTGAGTGTATGAAAATGAAAATGAAAATAAAAATTTGTTTTACTAAAAAAAAAAGTGTGATCCATCTGCTACAATATTATATATCCTGCCATTTTAGGATTTGGTCTCTTTATTGACACTTTATTCTGTATTTGTTAAACCAAGTCCATCACTGCCCTCTATCAATACTTGTTTCTTGTTCACTGCGCCTGTGCCCACACGCACACAGAGTGATAATGCAAAACCACAATGTATTTATTCCATTTGGGGATTAGCAACAATGAACCTACTCTTGCTGTGGGTATTTCTTGAGTAAATCTTTGGCTGAACAAACTTCTGGTGCCCCCACAATTTCTCATCTAGATTATTATCTTCTACTAGATCAGTCTACTGATCCATTTTTCTTGGCTTTAGAAAAATTATCTGATAGATAGAAAGGATGTTTCACATTGTCCGCTCTCTGAGCCACCTGGAGATGCTAGAAGTTGAATTTAAATTCTTCCACATGCCAAGAAAGTACTTTTTGACACAAGATGTTACAAACAGCTCGAAGAAAGGTGGAATAATGGTGCTGGAGTAAGGGATTAGCCTTTACAGGAATGTTGCATCATTATGTTACAGTACACACAACAAATAATATAATTCATGAAAAAATATTATGATGTTGATGTTATATAGTATGAGATGGGGCTGTTCGGGACTGACAGCCTTGCTAATCATAAGAATGGAGCCCAACATTCAATTGCTTAAGGAAGTATAGTTGACTACATCAAAATTTAGACAGTTTTGAATTCATTTCATTCAGTTTTGCTATTGTATTTAATATTGGTCAAGGGAAAAAGGAGGCTAAGTATGCAAAAAATATCTCATTAAAATAGTAATTCAGCAACAGCCACTCTGTCTGAAGGATGTGCAACTATATCAAGCAAAACCAGGCAAGGTGATTTGGATTTGTCACTGGTGAGCCTATTGCAATTGCTACAGCTAGCAGCTCCTTAAAGAAATTGCATTTTCCTGGGCTCACACAGTACTGAAAGAGGCATTAAAAAACATCAGAGAGGTCATGAATTGCTACTCTGTTGTTGCATCCTTCACTTTAGCATAGAGCTTTTATCCTAGCTAATTCCAAGTGTTCTCCATCCATCTTTCAGCCATCAAAAACTATAATGGCATGAAATGTGCTACCCCATTGCCAGTTTCTATCCTCTACTGCCTCTGTTTGGACTCACTGCCAAATGGTGCTGTAGTGGTTATATGAGACAGCAAGTGATAGGCAAAATAGTTGGTTGAGCCTCCTGTTGTGCTGTCTTCTCTTCAACCTATCATCAGAGGATGGAAGCTACATCTGCCAATCATAGCACTGCAGTTTTTTTTAAAGCCCTTCACATATTGATTTGAATGGTATTACACCTAGTTTAGATAATAATTTCTTAGTGGAGGAACAGCAAGAATTAGAAAGTATCAAGTTCATCCTTTGACTACCTTTTCTGCTACCTATTGGAAGGAAGGGGCCTGAAGCATGTATCCCATCAATACTAAGTCCTGAGGTTGTGGGATCAATTCTCCTAATTTTCCTTTCTCTGTGTAGTTAGGTTTTCAGTTAATATAGATTCAAGTGACATTTAGATCATTTGAAATTATTCTTCATATCTCTTCTGCAAACACTTTGTATTATGTAAAATTTCCTACAGTGACATTCTAAAGCGCTAGAGTTAAAGAAAAATAAGATTAATAAGTTCCAGAGTATTGTAAATGAACTGAAAAGTTTAGGAAATATCTAAACTTTTAAGTTTAGGAAGCATCTACCCTGTTTTCCCCAAAATAAGACCTCCCCGGATAATAAGTCCAATTGGACTTTTGAGAGCATGCGCTAAAATAAGCCCTCCCCCAAAATATTGCAACACAGCAGCAGCCATGAGGTGACCTGCACCTCAAAAATAATAAGACCTCTCCAAAAATAAGGCCAAGTGTTTATTTTGGGCATCTTATTTTCGGGGAAACACAGTAAATTTTATCTGTTTGTGTGCACACAGGCATACCTGTCTGTTTGTATAAGACTGTCAACACAGTTTGACCACCTGTAAAAGATCATGTCCCTCCTGATGCACCCTCTGGAAAGCAGGTTCAATTGCCATCCACACCAAAGAAAGAGCACACAACTATTAAGAACCGGTAACTGTATCAAAGAATTAAAATGCAATCCCTTGTAGCCTCGGTGGAATGAAGAGTCCCACACCAAGTCTGCTATCGAAAAGAATTGCTAATTAGTTTGAACTCAACACTCTGTGAGCAGCTCTGCAGAGAAATGTGGAGATAGGGTCTCTGACCCCAGAAAACTATGAGATTCACTCAGAAGGAAGAAAAAAATAACAAATGCCATATGACCGGCACAAAAGTAAGGATCCATTTTAGGTTCATGAATTCCTATAAAGTTCAGTGTTCAATATTTGTTAATGTTGACATCAAATTTAGCAGGTTTTTGGAGCAGCTTTGTACTCTTCAGATTCATTGGCTTTGTGGAAGGATGGCACCGAATCTCTCTCACAGCCTTCTGAACAGAATTTGGAGTTAGCATTTGTTGACTGTGTAAAGAAAGGAAAAATGGTAGGCAGGGACATCTAAATAAAACTTTTAAAACTATTTTTTAAAAATGTATTATATTTGTGTTGGAGCAAAATGGGGTGGACGAAAAGAAGCACAAAAAGAAGCTTAGTCATGATAGCATCTTCAGCTACATCCAGCCCATTTCTGCTTCAGTGCTTCCATTGGCAGGTCCTTTTCCCCTCAGGTGGAGATGGGTTGAAGAGAAAGCAGCAAATCTGATGGATCGGCCAATTAAACAAAGCTTTTGTTTAAGAATTAGGTTCTTCATCCATTCTCTTCAATATATTGAGTTTCCTATACAGCATAGATATTTGTGGTAAAGGAACTGAAGGAGAGGGAAGTGATAAAAATAATGTTCTAACCAATAGGGGACCTAAAGCTTCACCCACAACACCAGGGAAACATATACTTGTTCATCCCACAGTGTGATATATGCCATAATCTAGCCTTCTCCACCCTGGAGAGCTTCCAGATTTAGGGACATAAACACCAGAATCTTTAGCACTGTATATCTTTAACTGTGGAACCTGGAACTGAAATCCACAGGCTGCCATTATCTATCAGCAATATCCTATGCATTTTACATTAGATAAACTCCCTAATCTCAGTGCAAAAGAATACATGAATGTCAATCTGACTTCAGAAACAACTGCATTCAAAAACCAGTAGGAGAATGTTTTAACTCCCCCGAGCATATTGTTGCTGACCTCGAGATGACTATCTTTGAAAAAGAAAAAGAAATTACAGCAACCAATTTCATTGTGAAACAGCTGAATTAAACGAGATTTAACATCATTTCTTACACATTAACCAGAGAATGAGGTGTCTTATCACATTGCTTCTATTAGCCAGCAAATCAATGCAAGAATGTCTGTGTAACACCTAATTGCTGTTCTGTTAAGAGTTCTTATCTATAGGTAATTCTGTCTCTCAGCTTTCACCATCTCCCTCCCCTCCCCCCCCTTCCTCCAGCAAAACTGTATATGTATGTCTCTGTGTATATGTATTTAGGACTATGGATAAAAATACTATTATAAAAAGTATGCTATATAATTTTAAAGTTTATGCTGTCTTTTATCTTCAAAAATATTATCTATCATGGATGAACTCAGAAAGTCCGCGTCAAGCAGTAGATTATTTACTTTTTTAATTTAGTAAATTAAATGTTCTGGGAGACGGTGCAGCAAGGTGTAATAGATTACGACATCTTATGTCAACCTCTGTTAATTGATCTGAAGAAGTCGTGGGAATGTCAAGAAGCTGTGTCTCCACACCACAACACCAGAGGATTGTGGAGGCTGGTTGCAAAGGTAGACAATTTGAACATAAGCGGAATAGATTTTTCCCCTCAAACCGACATGAAATGTAAATTGGTTATCTTTCTTGGTCCAGTTTCAGATGTAGTTCTCAGATAAGGTACTCCCTTCTTTTAAGAAATGCCAGAAAAAACATGATTTAGAACAGGGAACCTGATTCAAATGCAACAGCTTTCCCCAATGTAGAGGCCACGAGATGGGTTAGACAATGACCCACATCATTTCCAAAAGCCATGTTTGCTGCTGACACATATATGGCCAAGCAATTGCATGCTTTATTTTCTTAGATATTTTCTTTCATTTTGTAATGAGAACCCAAGATTAGATGAGTCACCTTTCGTGATGTAAATGTCACCAGACAGTGAACCAAAGCTCACCCTTCCTTTCTGCTTTTCTTCAGTTCTACTGACTTGCAGTGCAAATAAATTGCTTCAGATTCCTGTAACTCAGGCAGAAAACCAGGCCCCTTGCTGATAAAACCAGCTGGCCTGGATAGTGTTGCTATGGCAACTTGCACTTTCTTTCCTCATCCCTTTGTTTGGTTGCAGACCTGGACTTCATGCACAGTCATAATGGAGCCAGTCTCTTGGGATATTTTGGAGTGGGGGGGGGGAATGGTTTCACCCTGGCCTGTCATTGGCCCATTTTTTTTCTCAAAGAAGAACATGGAATATTATTAGCTAAGAAGTCTCCTTGCAGCAGTAAAGAAAGCTCTTTGGAGAATTAGGAAGTCATACATGTGTTACAGCTGGGCAGTGCCTCCAAAATCATTCAGAAAAGGTGCTTTAAAACTGCCATATTGTTTCCCAAGATCACATGGCAGCTGGAGAGGATAGCCACAAAATCCCAGGAAAAGACATGGCTGCTTTAAAGAGATGCAGGCAGAATTTGCGGCAAATATATTTTCTGAAATCCAAAATATTGTAGAACCCTGTTCATAACACACACACACACACACACACACACACTCCTATAAACACTTCATTCACTTAATCACATAAATGTGGTCAAGGCATCTTTGTGACTGTCCTATCTTTTGTTATATAGTTGCCTCTTCTGAGGTTTCGGTAGAGTCCCTCCCTGGCTTTTTATGCTTCAGCCAGCAAAGCTATCACAGGAGATACCTATGGTTAGATTTCACTTTTGGAACACAAGATGTGGGCATCCAGGGAAATGACAGAAGATGACAATGTGTTACATAATACATACACATATTCAGTCAGTCAGTCAGTCAAGAGCCGAGGTGGAGCAGTGGTTAAATGCAGCACTGCAGGCTACTTCAGCTAACTGCAGTTCTGCAGTTTGGCTGTTCAAATCTCACTGGCTCAGGGTTGACTCAGCCTTCCATCCTTCCGAGGTGGGTAAAATGAGGACCTGGATTGTTGTTGGGGGCAATATGCTGACTCTGTAAACCGCTTAGAGGGGGCTGAAAGCCCTATGAAGCGGTATATAAGTCTAACTGCTATTCATTCTGAAGTACCAGGATACTCTCTCACTTCAGAACAACAAAGGAAGCATGTGTATGTGTGTATATGTGTATGTGTGTGTCTATACATACACACATACATACATACATATAAATACAATATTATATTATATTTATTTATAAATATAAATATATAAGTACCCAATAATGTGGCAAAATAGAATCACTTTTCACAGTGGAAGAAAAGTTATTGAAAATTGGGAACTAAAGTCAGCAAATAATTAAAACTAGAGAGACAGATAATTATGGCATCATACAAGAAACTTGGAGACTGAATTTGAGTCTATCTCTCTGTCCGTCTTTTCCTCCCTCTCTTTCTCTTTCCTTCCCTCCTCCGTTCCTCTCTTCCCCCTCTCTCCATGCCAGCCAGCTGGCCCCACCCACCCTGCCCCTCCCATCCCAGGAGTCTCCACATGGCCCGTTAATCATGTCAGGTAAGTACAGGGCCAGTGGTGGGATTCAAATAATTTAACAACTGGTTCTCTGCCCTAATGACCAGCTGGGTAGGCGTGGCTTGGTGGTCATGTGACTGCATGGGCGTAGCCATCTCAATGTCACTCATGTCGATGGGCACTTCACCTTAGCTGTTACAATGTAATAAGGGTTAACCGGAGAGGCAGTTTCTGTAAGCAGGGCAATAAAGATTAGGCTAGAAACAATACCAGAATGTTTCCTTCCTGCCTTCCTTACAGGATTAGCCCTGTGAAGTGGAAAAAAACAAAAGGAGATTTCTTCCAACAACCAGTTTTCTGAACTGCTTAGAAAGTTAGCAACCAGTTTTCCCAGATAGGTGAGAACTGGCTGAATCCCACCACTGTAGAGGGCCCACCTGGAGGCTCTGGGAGGGTGAAAAACGAGATAGCAATAGTTAGGCTTATATACCGCTTCATAGGGCTTTCAGCCCTCTCTAAGCGGTTTACAGAGTCAGCATATTGCCCCCAACAACAATCTGGGTCCTCATTTTACCCACCTCGGAAGGATGGAAGGCTGAGTCAACCTTGAGCCTGGTGGGATTTGAACAGCCAAACTGCTGAACTGCAGTCAGCTGAAATAGCCTGCAGTGCTGCATTTAACCACTGCGCCACCTCGGCTCTGTTACCAGAAGTTCCAAAAGTCCGGAAACATGCCCATTTCCGGCTTCTGGAGGGCCTCTGGAGCCTGGGGGAGGCCGCTTTTGCCCTCCCAGAGGCTCAGGGAAAACTTCCAGAGTCTGGGAAGGGTGAAAAATGGGCCTACTGGAAGTTTTAGAAGTCTGGAAACAAACCCGTTTCTGGCTTCCGGAGGGCCTACAGAGCTTGGGGAGGACATTTTCACCCTTCCGGAGGCTCAAGTAAAACCTCTGGAGCCTGTGGAGGTTGAAAACGCACCCCCCCACACACAATGAGGAGGCCGAGTACACCACATCCCCCATGGCCACGCCCACCCAGAAACCAAGCAGGGAACCATTTGCTAAAAATTTTCAATCCCACTCTTGACTATACTGTATACTATATTATGCTATATGCACACACTCACCTACATACATACATACAATCTATCTTACTATATAAACTTAAAAGAAGCAACAGATTTCCTACAAAAATCTTCAGGTGTTTTGTTTAGTCTTAGGAGATATACAACTTCTCTATCACTGTATTCCCTGTAAACATTGTTAAAGTGAGGAAGTGGAATAAAATCTTCAGTGTGTGCAGAAAAGCTGGATCTGCTCGGTCTTATTTTTGTTTCTCCAATGTTGAGAACAGGCACTTACCTTTCTTCCTTGCACACAAATAAACTCATATGTTTTTCTGATTTGTGGAAATGGCATTGGAGAAATGCACAACTGGCTTGGTAGGAAGTGTGACTGGAAGAGAGCTTATTTTGGCTCTATGTAATGTCTCTCACAGAACAGAGATATTTATCAAAATCTACATTATATTATTTTCTTTGATTTTGCTCTCCCTGAACACATAAGAAGAATTATATTGTGAAGAAAATGAGGAATAGACCAAGGGATGAGGGAAGGAAGCAAAGATGGATATTTTAAGAATCCACATACTCATATCCAAATGTAAAGTTTCTGAGATGGACTGCTTCTGTATATATATAAAATCCCAAGATATGAACAAGAAAAGAGAGCTGGCACAAAATTCAGTGTCACATTTTCTCCCACTGTTTCTCACTGTGAATTTTCTAGTGATGTCTCTGAGTAAGATAACATAAGCCTATATATTTTATCATAATTGGCATTTATAGTCAAAATCAGAATAGAGCTAGAAGGGACCTTGGAAGTCTTCTAGTCCAACCCTCTGCTCAAGCAGGAGATCCTATACGATTTCAGACAAGCGACTGTCCAATTTATTCTTTAAAACTTCTAGTGATGAAGCACCCACAACTTCAGAAGGCAAGCTGTTTCACTGGTTAATTATTCTCACTGTTAGGAAGTTTCTCCTTAATTCCAGGTTGCTTCGCTCCTTGATTAGTCTCCATCCATTGTTTCTTGACTTCTCTTCTTTTTGGCAGCCTCTCAAACACTGGAATGCTGCTATCATGCCCCTTCTGTCCTTCTTTTCTCTAGACTAGCCATACCCAAATCCTGCAACCGTTCTTCATGTTTTAGTCTCCAGGAGTTTAATCATCTTGGTTGCTCTTCTCTACACTTTTTCCAAAGTCTCAGCATCTTTTTTCTAATGTGGTGACCAAAACTGGATGCAGTGTTCCAGGTTGGTCTTACTAAGGTTTTATAAAATGGTACTAATACTTCACGTGATTATGATTTTATTCCTCTGTTTATATACAATCAATGATTGTATTTGCTTTTTTTGGCTGCTGCCACACACTGCTGGCTTGTATTTAAGTGATTGTCCACTAGGACTCCAACATCCCTCCCACAGTTATTGTTTTTGAGCCAGGTTTCACTTAATCTGTACATATACCTTTGTTTTTTCCTGCCTAAGTATAAAACCTGGCTTTTCTCCACATTAAATTTCCTTATGTTAGATAGGGCCCATTGTTCAAGTCTGTCAAGATCCTTTTGGATACTAAGCTTATCTTATGGGGTGTTGGCTTTTCCTGCCAGCTTAGTGCCATCTGAAATTTTTATGAGCCTGCCTCCTATTTCCTCATTTAAATCATTTATAAAGATATTGAAGAGTACTGGACCTAAGATGGAACCTTGTTCCATTGCTTATTTTCCACCATGTAGATGTAGTACAATTAAGGACTACTCATTAAGTACAGTTTGTCAGTGAGTTACAAATCCATCTGGTGATGATGTCCACATTTTTCTACCTTACCAAGAAGTAGGTTATGGTCTACTTTTTAAAATGCCTTGCTGAAATCTAAGTATACTATGTCCATAGCATTTCTCTGGTCAATTGATTAGTCACTTTGTCAAAGAATGAAATAAGATTGGTTTGTTTTTAACAAACTTGTGCTGGCTTCTAGTTATAACTTTATTTGTTTCTAGGTGTTTGCAGATCTGTTTTTTGATTATCTTTTCTAGTATCTTCCAAGGTGTTGATGTTAGGCTGATTGGCCTGTAGTTTTCTGGATCTCTTTTTTTTCTTTTTTGAAGATGGGAACCACATCAGCTCTTTTCCAATTCCCAGGCACTTCCTTGGTGCTCCAATATTTTTGAAAGATATGGTACAATGATTCTGAAATAACATCTTTCAGCAGCTCCTTCAGAATTCTGGGATGTAATCTGTCAGGTCCCAGAGATTTATATTCATCAAGATCAGACAGGTGTTTTCTTACCATTTTCTTGCTTATTTTTTTTTTTATTTCTAGTCTGTCTTTTATTATTATATTTTTGGTAGGTTGGGCTATAGTTTATTTTTGTATGAAGATTGATGCAAAAAACGAGTTAAGCAGCTCTGCTTTCTCTCTACTGTCTATTACTTCCTTGCCATCTTCTCTCTTTAGTGGTCTGACTTTTTCCTTGACTTTTTTCTTGTTATTTGTATATTGAAATAAACGTTTTTTTAAAAAATACCAATCACTTTTAATGCAAGTCTTTGTTCATTCTGAGCTTTTGCTTTCCTGACTTCATCTTTTCCAAATTCTGGGTATCTGCTGATAGTTATGTGATAGTTAGGTATCTGCTGATAGTCACCATATTTTTGGACTATAAGACACACTGTAGTATAAGACACACTAAGATTTTGAAGAGGTAATTTTTTTTAAAAAAAGTTTTTGTACTCTGCAGGCCTCCCCAACCCTCTGCATGCCCCATTTTTTCTGAAAAACAGGGCATGCAGAGAGTTTGAGAGGCCTGCAGAATGCTCCTGGGGGCCGGGGAGGGCAAAAACAAGCAAGAAATGGCCCATTTTTCACCAAAAACAAACAAACAGGGTTTGCAGAGGCTTTGAGAGGCTTGTAGAGTGTTCCTGGGGGCTGGGGAGGGAAAAATGAGCAAACAAATGGCCAGTTTTTTGCTCATTTTTGCCCTCCCCACTGCCCAGGAGCACTTTGCAGGCCTCCCAAACCCTTTGAACATCCATTTTTGCAAAAAGTGGGGTCTGCAGGGGTGGGGTTTTGGGAGGCCAAAAATGCTGTATTTAGTGCATAAGATGCACCCGATTTTCACCCTCTTTTTTGGGGGGGAGGGAGGTTTATCTTATACTCTGAAAAATACGGTATGTATCCTCTTCCTTTTTCTTTTTGTGTTTGTGTTTGCGTGTATGTCCTTTTTGTCTTTCAGTTTATCAGAAAGATCTTTGTGCAAACATGCTGGTTTCTTCTTGGATTTCTTGTTTTTTCTTTTTCAGTGGTATTGTGCTGAACTGAGCTTTTATGATAATATTTTCCAGAGTTTCCCACACTGCTTAAATTGTTCCCCCTTTAGGATTTTCATCCATGGAATCTTTCCTAGGTTCTTTCTGAGTTTGTTAAAATCAACTCTTTTAATGTTTAGACACTAGTTGGATTGTGTTCTATTGCTTATGTTTGCATTATATTAAATTCCAATATGATGAGGTCACTCTCACGCAAAGTTCTGGCAACTTCAACTGCCTCTATCACTTCTAAGAATTACTTACTTACTTCTAAGTAAGAATTGGGTCCAGCATAGCTTTCTTTCTAGTTCCTTCCTCTACCTTTCAGTTCTTAGTGCTTTCCTTCCAAAAAAAGTGATACCATGATTACATATGCACTGATATTATGAAACTTCTTTGCTAATGCAGACAAAATTTGATGACTCACTAGTGAATTTCTGAAAGAAAGAACATTTGAATTGTGCTCAGTGAAGGACTTGGCATTTATTCATCTTGAAATTCTTACAGCTTATCAAGATTCTCCTAAATAGGAATAGTGTTTTCTAAAGTGTTTGCTATCCTATTTTCAGGGAAGCAATGGCAAACTCATAGAGCTCATGACTACAGTGGAAAGAGAAGCTGGTGAATGGATCAATTCTTCAGAATTCTTTTCTGGAAGCCAACTCAAGATAGCTCCCTCAAGTGACCATCAAGTACAGCATATATCAAGGTGATCCACTGTTCCCACAGTTGTTCAGCATAGGCTTGAAACCCCTCAGCTAAATAATCACAAGGAGTAGATATGGATACAAATTCCAGAATGGAAGTACCATCAGCCACCTCCTCTATGTGGATGGCATCAAGTTGTATGCTAAGGGCGAGCAGAGACTTTGACTTGCTGATCCACCTAATGCAAATCTACAGTGAGAACATTGAAATGTGATTCAGACGTGAGAAATGTGGCTGGAAGATAGTTAAGAGAGAGAAGGTAATTAAGACTGATAGTGAAACTAGCAGCAGGCCACAGGGCAAACATACAGATCACTTACAATAAACTTGGTATCCCATAGTCACATGAGAACCATGAGGAGCAGGCAAGGAAGGCTGCAACATACCACTCTAGGATAGGAGAAACCAGCTGAATGAGCAGAGCAAGATCCATGCCATCAACAGGTATGCCGTGCTGGTCATTAGGTACCCTCTCAATATAATGAACTGGCCATAGCAGGACATGGAAGTTACTGATATAAAGACTTGGAAGCTTCTCACAGTGTAGATAGATGGTACAGCAGTTGGAAAGAGGGTGAGTGGAGTCTGGTGAGTGTCAAAACCATTGTCCTGGATGACACCAGAGGATTGAGGACTACATCAGTAAGATGACATCCAAAGATAAGCCGTTGACAGAATGCCTTAGGCAACAGCAGACATGGGTGGAAAATCAAGCAGTGGAAGTGTCATTACAAGACATGACCCTGCAAGGGATGTATCATCAGACAACTAAGGTGGCAGATACTGGGAAATCCTACCAGTGGCTGGAAAGTCTAGACAAACAAACAGCACTGATCATAGCAACATAAAAATAGGCATTAAGCATCAGATCCATAGAAGCAGGAATCTATGTATTTTTGGAATATAAGACACACCTTCCCCCCACCAAAAAAGAGGATGAAAATCTGGGTGTGTCTTATACACTGAATACAGCATTTTTGGCCTCCTGAAACCCTGCCTCCTTTGCAAAAATGGGCATACAGAGGGTTTGGGAGGCTTGCAAAGTGCTCCAGGGGGCTGGGGAGGGCAAAAATGAGCAAAAAAACCAGTCCATTTTTTCTCGGTTTTGCCCCTCCCAGCCCCCAGGAGCACTCTACAAGCCTCCCAAAGCTCTGCATGCCCTCCTTTTATTTTTGCAAAAAAGGTCAGTTTTTGCATAAAATGGACCCTTTTTTTGCTCATTTTTGCCCTCCCAGGAGCACTCTACAAGTCTCCTAAAGCTCTGTATGACCCCCCCCCTTTTTTTTGCAAAAAAACAAGGTGTGCAGAGGGTTTGGGAGACCTGCAGAGTACAAAAACTTTTTTAAAAAAAATTTACCTCTTCAAAATCATGGTGCGTCTTATAGTCCGAAAAATATGGTGCCTCCTTAGAAAGGTTTCAAGCTGCAGACTATGGAGAGAGGCCTCAGAGACAGTCCAACACACAGGAAGTAAGATGCAAGTAGGAACACCATGCACTGAATAACACAACCAAATAGCTGGTATTGTGTACAGGAACATCTGTACAGCGCATAGGGTAGACCTTCCCAAGTTCAAATGGGGGATTCCATAGAAGGTTGTAGATAATAAGAGAGCTAAAATTCTATGTGACTTCCAAACCTAGATAGACAGGCAGGGACTAGCCGATTAACCAACTTCATCATAGTAGACAAGGATCTGAAGACAGCGGTCATGATGGATGTAGCAGTGCCAAGTGACTGCAACATCAGAAAGAAGGAATGTGAAAAGCTGGAGAAGTGCCAAGGCCTGAAAGGGGATGTGGAAAATAAAGGTCAAAGTGCTCCCAGTGATAGTAAGAATACTTGGGACTTTGACTCCTAAACTGGGAGAGTGGCTTTTTATTTTTTATTTTCATATTTTTCTTAGCTTGCATTAGTTTTTTTTATCTTTATATTTTTAAACTTTAATTAAAATTATAAAAAAATAAAGTTTTTACTATCTCTCCATTCTTAATATTATATGGAAATTTGATAATCATATTTTTTATCCCTTTGTCCAACTCCAAAGTAAATCTAAGATATATCACTCAACATTTTCTTCCAGCTTGATAAACAGCCATTGGGTGCAAATTGTTCAACCAGCTCTTACTCATCTAATGGTAATACTGTATACAGGTGAAACTCGAAAAATTAGAATATTGTGCAAAAGTTCATTTATTTATTTCAGTAATGCAACTTAAAAGGTGAAACTAATATATGAGATGACTCATTACATATAAAGCAAGATAGTTCAAGCCGTGATTTGTCATAATTATGATTATTCTAATATTCTAATTTTTCGAGTTTCACCTGTAGAACAACCCTCTTTTTTGTCAATTTCTTTGGGAGAACCACACATATATATCTACTGCATTTTTGTGGTCAACTATACTGGTCATTCTGTCTTAAAAGGTTGGTTTGGATGATTTTTTCTTGATAAACGTGTGCTGGGTCATACAAGGCAATATTGAAGGTTGACAGCAATATTTCCAAAATGTGGCCTATCTGCAGTTTGACTTAAATAACTCACTAACTCACTAGTAGATGAGCAATAACAACCAAATGGTCTGACTACAGAGTGAATGTGACTTGTGAGGAAGAAGCTGCCAGATATATCATATGACTAGTTGAATGCTTTCAAAAATTTGATAATGCCACCACCATGAATATCAATAAATTCCTGAGAAGATGTATAAAGGCACTGCAATGCTGTTTGGTTCATGACCATCTACTCTGTCTACTTAGAGAGCTAATGCAAGTTTAGAGCAAACTACTACTCATTAAAAATGTCCCAGGTACTCATTTAGAGGGCAAAAATGGTTAATAGATATTTTATCTATCAAATACAATCTAGCAGGAAAAATGTGCACCTGGGAGACAATTTACTGTTTTTGCAATTAACACTGTAACCAAACTTTAGTTAATTGGTCAATTTGGAAAAGGATTGCACATTTATAAGCTAATAATAATAACCAAGAATCAGAAATGCCATAGTTAATAGTAATGTAAATATTATAAAACAGCTGATAGGTTTTTTTCTATTATTCTCTAGGCGATACATTAAGCCAAAGTTTATGGAGCAGAATTTGAAAATAATACTTTTTCCCATTCGAAACGGAAACTTTTAAGGTATTTTAAAAGGCTGATTATAAAGTAGCAGCTTCCAAAGAAGCAGCAAACATTTCAGATTAATAACCAACGTTAGAAAAGCTGCAGGTACCTTGGAAGGCATAAAATATGTGGAAGGCTGAGCAGAGAAAAGCACTGCAAAAAACATGAATAAATACTGAGCTGCATATGATTTATGAGATAATGATTATGCTCTTGTTTATTCATAAAGGTTTGAGATGCCTTCTGTAGTTTGAAAAGCACATGATTCCTAACACCGACATAGAGCGGCTGCAATTTAATGGGAATGGATTGGATACATCAATGGGACAGTACTGATTTCATGTTGTATATTTTCAATTTGTGAGAGACTCAAAGCAAACAACTGCAGAGATTTTAACATGGGACTTACTTGAGTATGGTTTAACTCATTCTTCTTTCCAATTAGTAGAATATTTGTGTTGAAAACATACAAATTGCTGCTGACAAAGTAGATTATACTTTCAGCTGGATTCTATAAGCATTTTAATATTTTGTACTGAAAATTTATTTAAGATCGCAGATGGTTTTGAAATGCATAACTTTGCCCCCCCCCCCCCCAGTCTCCCACCCTCAGACCGTTAAGGTTTCTGCACTTCAGCAATGGCAGGAATGATTTATAAATCTTTCTGTCTATAAATGTAAGATCATTATCATTATTAATGAAGTTAATTGCCGTACTGCAGCAAAACAGCCTCATCAGTTCCTTGATTTGCTCTTCAGCCTGACGACAAGCAGATAAAAATGTAGCAAACACATCAAACAAATGAAAAACCCAGACACATAAACAACATCATATTTCCAACAAATGGCATGCTTTGCATTTTCAGGCTGTAATTTCTGTGCCTCAACTCTGTGGGGATTTTTAAAAAGAAATGCTTCACCTTGTATAGAAGAAAGCTGAATTTCTTTTGATTTGGAGCATTTTACTGATTCACGTTTGTTTTCCTATTATGTTTTCTAATGCTCCAGCTTCCCTTTAAGTTGGCAACATCAAGCTGGTTTGTCTTTTAAGCAGGGTATGACTCATCATCTATCTCCTCATTTATCAAAGCAGTTTTATAGGCTGCCCCTGATAAATTCCACAATTTGGAAATTTATGGCTGTTGATTCCTTTAGTATCAGAACCAGCAGAGTTCTAAACCTTTTCTGAAGTTTTCTTTGCCACCTTCCCCACTCTCCCTCCCTCCAGCCTTCAACTTTCATCCTTTCTTTTAGATCAGTTCCAATTTCATTTAACTTTTCCTGATAAAACAAAACATGTGTAGAGAAACCATCGGACTTCAAAAGAAGCATGTTGGCCATTGCTTCTAACAATTGTCATTGTATCCTATAGCAAAAGGAGGACATATAGAAGCATACATTCGATTCTGTTTTGATATTTGTGAACTCTATGTTTATTTTATAGCTGGTATGTTTCTAATAAATCTAGTCCATGGCCCTCATGAACCCAAAGCTTTAAAAAATCCTATACATATAATAGAAACATGGTCCAATAATTTGGAATTGTCCAAGAGCAGAAGCACCCAAAATATTCCTTTGTACATGATTGCAATATTTAAAAAGCAAAACGTGATGTAAAGTTTACAAGTTTAATTGTTATAAAAGAAGCCAGCTTCCTTCTGAACCCAAAGCACGCAATATTAGGTCTCCCATTCTCTCCAACAAGCTATTCCCCCCCACCAATATTATTTGGAAAATAATGCATTTAGCTGCTCCAGGTAGTAATAATCATCCAAAGAAGACCTGGTATTTAAAAAAACTTCAGTTTTTCTACCATTAAATAATGCAACTCAACCTGGCTGTAATTGACCTTTGTTTTTTTTTATGTTGTTGCCTTGCTTCTCCTAAAATTAATTTTCTCCTTTCTTAATAGAAAGTCTAGTTAAGTTTCTCTTTATGTGAGTCTCTTCTAGGCTAGGATCCTGGGATTTTTCTTAAGAAAACAGGTCTAATTTCCAGAAATCTTGTATAGTTTTAGAAAGTATTAGGGAGAGAGTCTCCTGCATTTTTGTCCCAGAGTAACATGTATCATTTTTATATTTGCAAATATTACCATACAATGGACTAATATGTCACGCTTGCTGTTTCCATTTTTAGATAGAGACCGCTTCCCCACAAGTGATTTACGGACTCTTCTAGTATCACCCGGCTATTACTGAGACGATTTAAAGCTGTCCTCATTATAGCAAGAGTTGGATGGTGGGAAAGCACATTCGAAGTCACCAGTGAGGAAATGTGGTGAGTCTAAATCATCCAACATGTCTACAATATCTGGCCTAATTGTTGGATTTTTCTACTTTTTGCACCACCAAGCCTAATGTAGAATCCTTTTTGAAAAAAAGACAATTAAAAATGCATACATTTTTAACCCTTCCTGATAATCCATGTGTGGATGAATTTTACCACAATACTTGGACTTGGAGTTTCTTATCTTGAAGACACTATTGCCCATGCTTTTCTCATTAGCATCTTTTGCAGTGGAATTCTCCTTATTGCTCTGAATTTAAACATGTGCTGTCCCAAAATATAAGATGCATGTTTGACCATACTTAGCTTTAATTTATCTTAGGATCAGGAATTCTAGCATCATGTGTTCCCCAAGATTCCTCTACTTTGGATGCAATGGATTATTATCAAGTCAAGTATACCAGATGCTCTTCTACCTCCTTTCATGTGGATTTTCCATCTTTCTTTCATCTTCCTCAAGAAAAGGTTGTCAGCAAAGGATTTAGAAATATCCTAGAAGAACTGTGCTTGGCAGAGTTTATCTTCCAACAGATCCTGAGAAAGCCCATTATTTTTCTCACTTGAAGTACCTGCAATTTGTTTTTTGGGGAAAAAATATTGGACATATTTTTTTATAGTGTTACCAAATTTATTTACTTGGATTTATGATCAGGTGTAATATACCTGCAACATATGGAGTGCAATTCCTCCCCTTCTGTTGTTTTGAAAAGTTCTGTTCCTCAACTTCTGTACTCTAAAACATTGGAATCATCCATCTGTTATAGGCAAAATTTAAGGGGCCCCTTGAGTTGTCAAATGGTATGTTTCACCGACTCCTTCAATGAGCAGAAAATGTCCAAATCCCTGTATGTCTATGGAGATCCTCAGAAGCTTCTTGGATGAGAAGTGAAACATCTTCAAGAAAAAACAAAGAAGTTCAATTGCCTTTTGAAAAGCACCTTTGGGATGACCAAACCCCAAAATGGTCAAAGTTAAACATTGCATATTTCTGCAGATTTGAATGTGAAGTTGTTTATGGATTTAAAAGAAGAAAATAAGATGCAAAGATCTGAACATCCTTTTGTAGGAGGTTAGCATCTACCCCTCTTAGAAAAATGAAATATTTTAGGAAATATTAAAAAGACAGAATATTACATTTCCCTGGAAGGGAAAAGGAGAAACATGTTTTTAAAGACAAAGCAGCTCCCTTCTCCCCCACTTCAGCTCCAGGATGATGGGATTAAGACATAACCCTCCAGGACATAATAGAATTAGCCCTCTACCCATATGGCAACAGAACTCACCACATGGCACAACCAAGCCCCTTCATTACATCACCTAGTACACTTCAACTAAACTTGACTTCAAGACAAACATGACTCCACAAGGAAGTTTCACTGCAACCAATTGAATACATTCCTTACCACAGGAACAGGAAGTTCTAAGGTGGTGCCCACGAGATGGTATAAATCTCTCCCTCTCTCACTTCCATATGCTCAATTTCTAGGGACCTCAAACCATGTGGTCCTGTCTACCATTAAACCATCTTTCCAAACAGCTTCCATGTTTCCAGTGTCTCCCCACTTGGAACTGAACCCAGATGGACATTTCTTCCAACACTTTCAGTTAGTATTTTGCAACAGATTTCTTCTATATACTTTAAACAATTACTGAACTAAAAAAGTTCTACAAGGAAGGATGAAAAAAAAGACTAGCAATTGGCAATGGGAAATTTGTGGAAACTGTTATTTTTGCTAAAAGAGATATTAAGGGATTAACTAAAAGGGTATCCAAATTTTTGGCCCTGCCAAATTTACTGTTTAATCATTTTCAATCTGTAAACATCTGCAAATAAATAATAATTCTGTTTTCAAGTATGCAGAAAGATATCACAATTAACTCTACCATTTAGAGATTGTGCCAGCTTTGGAGATTCATTGAAATATATATTAATCAAATATCCTTTCTGCAATAAGAGCTCATGTCCATCTTGTTTATTTCCCATACTCTGATCCTCACAATGAAGGCCACAAACTTCATGAATCAATCTTCTTTTACTGAGCAGGTGAATAAGATCCATTACAGCAACACTGAGAAGACCTTTTGTCATTCTAGCCTAATAATGCCTACTTTGATTCCCAGCAACATTCTGAGGGTTTAGGTTCAACTTACCTGCTGTTACTTAGTTCTGCTGGCTAAAGATAAGGAACATTGAATGGAAAACTTTTTCCATGCAAAAAAGGTTTTGCCATTGTGCTTCCTTCCAAGTTTGTGGCTGACTATTCTGATAGATTTAAAGAAGAAAGTATGATAGTGTGATCAAAATAGAGAGATGGAATATTTATATATAGACAGGACCCAGATAATCCTTTTATGAAATTCTAAGTACTTCATAATTAAGTGATCAGTAGAGGGGGGCGTGCAGAAGTGCATTAACATGTCTATCCTCCCTGTCATTGTATTTTTCTTTTATTCTTGTTATTGTTTTTGTTTGAGAAATGCTAATAAATAAATTAAAAAAATTATATACCACAGAAGATGTATGATCATATTCTGATTGGTGGGCATTGGAATTTCTGTGGCACAACAGATGGTTTCATATTTGGTTGGGGGGAGGGGAAATGAAAAATCACTCACTGTTTATATTTATCCTTTTAGCACTCTTGTTGGATCTTTGTTATGATCACTCACTGGATTAATTCATAATAGGAAATTGGTTGATTGCAGCAAGAATCACTCTGGAAAGACATGCAGAATGGGAATTATCCAAGCCTGAAGCAATGATTATGACATGTATCTAGATAACATGGATGTTTGTGAACTCCTGTTCATTGTTCAAGAATGGAGGAAAAAACCAAGGCATTTAATAAGATTTGGGTTGAGACCACAGTGCTTTTCAGAGACATATCACTGGGAAGGAAGGAAGGAAGGAAGGAAGGAAGGAAGGAAGGAAGGAAGGAAGGAAGGAAGGAAGGAAGGGAGAGTGTTTAAAGTAAGGAAAGTGCTTTAAAATAAAGAAATTCAAAAAATATGATTCTTCAGTTTGAATAGCATAGATAAAAAGAGGGAATTTATTTATCTGCCATATACTGTACTTACTGTGCCCCATGTCAAGTTTATTATAAACAGCCAATCAAAAATCAAAAGGGAAAGTCAAACTCTTACTTTCTTTTACAAAAACAAACAGAATTCTTAAGACTCTTGTACACATGACCCACACATATATTATGCAGTGGATCTCTGCTCTAGAATATGCTCTTCTGAAGTGCATACTTGAAAGAAGATGCCAGAACATTGGAAGGCAATTAAGATGCAGTTCCACATTATCTGCTTCTCCTGTGCTAAAATGGGAGCAGATACTAGCATCATTTGGCTATGTAATAAAGCATCTGGTTAAAAAGAAAACAACTAGTCCCCATACCCTCATTTCACCATTTACTTCATTTACTCAAAATACAGAAAACTAAATCCTACTCAAAATACAGAAAATTAAATCCTACATGTGAACAAAAGGCACAACTCCTTTGCTGGGCAGGTCATAATTATTTGATTCAGGTAATAAATGTATTTTATCCTAACTAATTGATATTTTGCTGTGTTTTGCTCTAGCAGACATTTGGATTGTCTCTAATGAGCCACCCAAATGTTGTAATTGAAAGGGACCAATGGGTTTTACTGCTCTGGCTGGCAATCCTTAATGTTATTGGATGTATCTCCTTTAGGGCAGGGCCCAGCATCTATTCAACAGATCTGTGCAAATCCCTGAAAGGGTGTTTCAGTTTGATGATGATTCAAGCGAAGCACTTTCACAAGCCTTGTGAAATGGAAGGGGCCCTTGCTTTGTTTTGCAAACCAAAATGATGATTAGCACATCATTCACTCAATGCTTTGTTGTTGGAGGATGTGCAGCTTGCCTTCTCAACCAATGTTTTGGCAAGTTCAGTGGGAGGAAAGATCACTTGCCTTCTACAGCATCTTCTGGCTTTGGAAAGTGGCAGTATTGAGGTAACACAATGCTTCATGGAAGCATCTGTCTTGCCTCTTTCCTTCAATGAGAGAAATACAAATCCTATCAATGGTTAATCTAAATGTTCTTACATAGAGAAATGTATAAGCCTCAGTTAGGATCATTATTTGTTCAAAGTTTGCACAATGGATGGTCTTTAGTGACGTACTGTGGACCACACACTAAAACCTCAATACAATAAGGGTTAGTGTCAAACTACATCAAATCAAGAGCCAAGGTGGCGCAGTGGTTAGAGTGCAGTACTGCAGCCACTTCAGCTGACTGCTAGTTGCAGTTCGGCGGTTCAAATCTCACTGGCTCAAAGGTTGACTCAGCCTTCCATCCTTCCGAGGTGGGTGAAAGGAGGACCCAGACTGTGGGGGCGATATGCTGACTCTGTAAACTGCTTAGAGAGGGCTGAAAGCCCTATGAAGCGGTATATAAGTCTAATTGCTATTGCTATTGCTAAATCAGAATCAAATTTATATTTGACTTCTTATATTAATTCAGATTAAACAGTGTTTATTTGTTTAATAAGTATCACTTCTGGCACATGACAACTTAAAATACAATGACCTTTCTTAAACACATTCTATATTCCATACCCTAGGCTTTTAGAAGACTTATGTGGCCCTAGAGATTTTATGTTATGCATTACTTTCCTAGTATTTACTAGATTTATTTTTTAAATGAAAGGATACGCAATAGAACTTTGAAACTAACTCAGGACATAGTTAGGCTCAAATGGGCAAGGTCAAAACATCACATATGTCAGTCCCAAAACTTTTAGATTTTGATATATATTTTATCAGTCTTTTGAATTATGCCTGGAAATTAGTAAAACATTAGAATAGCTGCTTTAGCATGGCGTTCCATGCTATCTTTCTGCATTTCAGAACTGTTGTCCTTACCAATCATTTTGCATAGTGTATACTGCAGTGATGCACCCAAAGTTAAGCTACTCCTTGTGTTACAAAAACAAAGTAAGCAGCTTCCCCTCTTCTTAAAAGGAATAACTTTCTAAGTCACAGGCAGCAAATTGAAAAATGGACATCACTTTGGAATAAAACAAAGTACAGCTTGATAAACTTTAAGCCAGTAAAGAGGTCAATCATGGTGGGGTGCCTTTGCTTCAGCGGGCTGGTCTGCTCTCCCATTGCAAATGGCTCTTGGGCTGATACCTCAGTCCTGAGCTAATTGCCATGGGTAAAATTGAATATGTATCGAGATGATCAGAGTTCCATCATGTAAGTTACACCTAGATTACTTTTTTCTGTGTAAACCTACATTGAGTTTTTAAAAGACAGCTAATCACTTTCACTCAAAGGCCTACTCCAGTGGTTCCCAAACTTGGCAACTTTAAGACTTGTGGACTCTGCTGGCTGGAGAATTCTGGGAGTTGAAGTCCACAAGTCTTAAAGTTGCCAAGTTTGGGAACCACTGGCCTACTCTGTTAACTTTCAGCTTTTCCTTCCCAGATTTTATTACTAAATAGCTAAATGTCTGGAGGTTCTCAGTCATCCTGGTCATAGTTGCCCCAAAGGTGCTTTTTCAAGAGGTAACTGGACTCTCTTGTGTTTCTTTTTTGAAGATGTTTTGCTTCTGAGATGAGAAGCAAAAAGTCTTCAAAGAGAAAGGAAGAAAGTCCAGTTTCCTCTTGAAAAAGCACATTTGGATTTATTACTAAATATTTTATTCTCCATTCCTGGCCCTATTGCCTAAGTTTTGATGACAGCAATTAGCCAAATTACACCATTCAAATGATATTCCAGGAAGATGAGCATCATGCCCAGATACAATAAATCAAGGAGATGAAAAGATGCCCAACTTCATCAGTGTGATTAAAGCAGCACAATATGCCAAAAGAGGGTGTGAGTGAGACTTGTAGCTGGCCTGAAATGCCACAGCAGGAATCCTGCCTTCTTTGTTTCCCATCTCCTATGATACCCTTCATCATGATAGTTTGCTTCTACCACTATATAGTACTTGGCTGGGGATAACTCCTAAGCAATCCTTTTCTATAGTTGGTACCCTCTTAGTCATCATTAATCTTCTGTGTCAAAAGATTACATCAGCACAAAGAAGATGGCAGGCAACGTTCAGCTGCTGTTCTGGGACCCGCTGTCTGAAAGGCCACACCAGAAAGCTTCCAGACTCTGCTAATTGCCAAAAATTGCTCAGGGGAAACTCAGGAAATAGGGCCAAAGGCTGCCCTCACCCCAAAATGAAATTTGCAGTCAGGTTGTCAATAAAAGAGGCAAAAGCACTCCAAGACTGGGACTGAACGCCTTGTTAGTTTTCTGCTCACATCAGTGGTAGTTGAGGGGGTGGGGTGGGGAAAACAGTTTCATTTGCTGGCCTGATTGGACTGATGAGATTTCCATATTCTTCATTAAGGTCTGCCAGCCAGCTTGGCTGCCCTGCCATTTCCCATTACTCACAACTGATCCATTATGCAAAAGGAGAAGTGAGTATGCCAAGCAGGTGGGAAATAAGAGAAGACTCCCAGCTAGAGACTGTAATGATGCCATCAGCAATCTGTGCTACAGGAATTGAAGGGAATTGAATACTTGGGAGGTATTCTGAGATAAAAGGGTTAAATCATTTGCTGACTGGGGAATTCTGGGAACTGAAGTCCACATCTCTTAAAGTTGCCAGGGTTGAAAAATACTGGGTTAAATAATATCCGTGGGATCCTTGGTGCAAATATTGTCTCCTAAATAATATCTCCTTGAGCTGCCTGCTCAATATCTTTGCCACACCACATTTCTCTTCTCCTTTCAGTATTATTCAGGAGAAGCACCCTTGTCACATAGATATATTCCTGCATGCAACACTCCTTAATATGAAAAGTGCCAAGTGTCAGACAACAGTCTCATAAGGAGGAAAGAGCAACAACAACCAAAAAAAAGCCTGCAATTTGTGATGTGAAATATTTCACAGACTCTTCTTGAAAATGCCTTGGCAGAGTAGATAGCACTTCAACGGTTTAAGTCCAATCTGACATATTTCCTAATGTTTTTCTATAAAGCCCAACTAGATCAACATGGCTTTTAAAAATCATCACTTACACACTATCGCTAGGGTATATAAAAACAATTTGGTCTGTGCAATTTGGTCTGCTTTAGCCTCTTGATGGCCTTCCGGTAGAGAGACCAATGAAAATAACCAGAAGCTATTTGCTGAGATGTAATGGCACCTCAGTCTGCACAGAATGTGACAAAAGAAATGGAAGAGAAGCCTCTTTCCTTTCTTTCTCAGCTGGGAACAGCAGTCTAATTGTTTCAGCTACAGAGCCTGAATCCATCATGCACTGAAGAGAATCTGCACTTGACCAACTCAGGGGTAATAATGGGATGTTCTCTGCAGTTTCTTCTTCCAGTCTAAGCAGAAATGTTCCTGAATCTGTTTGTTCTGAATCTTAACCACCAGCCTGTTTTAAATCTGCTGTCCAATAACTCAGTGAACGCAATCCAATAACTCAGAGAATCGTCGAAAGTCAATATAGGGCTAGAGATATTGAAATTCAGGGTGATGGTTTCTCTATGATCATTTTGAAAGCTGTTTAAACATTTTCTGAATCTAGAGATATCATTTATTACAATTTAATTAAGATCCCCACCATACTGTAACCAATTTTGGTCACAACACTAAAAAAAAGATGTTGGATTTTGGAAAGTTCAGAGAAGAGCAACTAAGATGATCAAGGCCCCAAGACTAAAACATATGAAGAACAGCTGCAAGATTTGGATTTGGCTTGTCTACAGAAAAGAAGGACTAGGGGAGACATGATAGCAGTATTCCAGTATTTGAGGGATTGCCACAAAGAAGAGGGGTTCAAATTATTTTCTAAAGCACCAGAGGGCAGAACAAGAAATAATGATTGGAAACTAATCAAAGGGAGAAGCAACCTGGAATTACGGAGAAAGTTCCTAACAGGGAAGACAATTAACCAGTGGAACAGCTTGCCTCCAAAAATCGTGGGTGCTTCATCATTTGAGGTTTTTAAGAGGAGACTGGACAGTCATTTGTCTGAAATGGTATAGGGTTCCTGCTTGAGCAATGTAAGACTAGAAGACCCCCCAAGATCTGATCCTATCCTATTTTAGTCTATTCTACATTCAAAAATTCAGTAGACATACACATACAAACGCATTGATTCCATCCCTTGGGAAGTTGAAGATAGCATCCCCACAAAGGAAATCAGCATCCAGTATGCAGTAGACCCATCCCTACCAAATAGTTAGCTTTTCTAAATACTTTGTGTGTTTATCACTAATTAATACATGGATGTCTTTTGAAAAAAAATAAGTAACTGGGGAATGTGCATGTATATGCAGGCAAATATTCCTATAGTACGAAAGGAGTTGAGAGGCTGGAAAGAGGAGAGGGGAATACAGGTGAAACTCAAAAGTTAGAATAACGTGCAAAAGTTCATTTATTTCAGTAACGCAACTTAAAAGGTGAAACTAATATATGAGATAAGACTCATTACATGCAAAGCAAGATAGTTCAAGCCATGATTTATCATAATTGTGATGATTATGGCTTACATCTTTTGAAAACCCCAAATTCACAATCTCAGAAAATTAGAATATTACATGCAATCAATAAAACAAGGATTGTACATAGAATAATATCGGACCTCTGAAAAGTATAAGCACTCAGTACTTGGTTTGGGCTTTTTGCAGCAATTATTGCCTCAATGCGGCGTGGCATGGAAACTATCAGCCTGTGGCACTGCTGAGGTGCTATGGAAGACCAAGATGCTTCAATAGCAGCCTTCAGCTCTTCTGCATTGTTCGGTCTCATTTTTCTCATCTTTCTCTTGGCAATGCCCCATAGATTCTCTATGGGGTTCAGGTCAAGGCGAGTTTGCTGGCCAATCAAGCACAGTAATCCCACGGTCATTGAACCAGGTTTTGGTGCTTTTGGCAGTGTGGGCAGGTTCCAAGTCCTGCTGGAAAATAAAGTCAGCATCCCCATAAAGCTCGTCTGCGGAAGGAA
This sequence comes from Thamnophis elegans, assembly GCF_009769535.1. Classification (NCBI taxonomy): domain Eukaryota; kingdom Metazoa; phylum Chordata; class Lepidosauria; order Squamata; family Natricidae; genus Thamnophis; species Thamnophis elegans. Next base: position 104,946,617 of record NC_045542.1, read on the forward strand.
GCATGAAGTGCTCCAAAATATCCCGGTAGACGGCTGCATTGACCCTAGACTTAATGAAACACTGTGGACCAACACCAGCAGATGCCATGGCTCCCCAAATCAACACAGACTGTGGAAACTTCACACTGGACTTCAAGCATCTTGAAGTGTGTGCCACTCCATTCTTCCTCCATACTCTGGGTCCTTGGTTTCCAAATGAGATGCAAAAGTTGCTCTTATCAGAAAAGAGGACTTTGGACCACTGAGCAATAGACCAGGTCTGTTTTTCTTTAGCCCAGGTAAGATGCTTCTGACATTGTTTGTTGTTCTGGAGTAGCTTGACAAGAGGAATAAGACATTTGAAGCCCATGTCCAGGATCCGTCTGTGTGTGGTGGCTCTTGATGCACTGACTCCAGCCTCAGTCCACTCCTTGTGAAAGTCCCCAACACTTTTGAATGGCCTTTTCCTGACAATCCTCTCCAGGCTGCGGTCATCCCTGCTGCTTGTGCACCTTTTTCTTCCACACTTTTCCCTTCCACATAACTTTCTATTAATGTGCTTTGATACAGCACTTTGGGAACATCCAACTTCTTTTGCAATTAGCTTTTGAGGCTTTCCCTCCTTATGGAAAGTGTCAATGATGGTTTTCTGCGTGACTGTCAGGTCAGCAGTCTTTCCCATGATTGTGAATCTTACTGAACCAGACTGTGAGACCATTTAAAGGCTCAGGAACCCTTTGCAGGTATTATGGCTTAATTAGCTGATTAGAGTGGGACACCTTGAGCCTAGAATATTGCACCTTTTCACAATATTCTAATTTTCTGAGATTGTGGATTTGGGGTTTTCATGAGCTGTACGCCATAATAATCACAATTATGACAAATCACGGCTTGAACTATCTTGCTTTGCATGTAATGAGTCTATCTTATATACTAGTTTCACCTTTTAAGTTGCATTACTGAAATAAATGAACTTTTGCACAATATTCTAATTTTTCAAGTTTCACCTGTAGATGCAAAATGGGAAGAATTAGCCCACTATCTGGATAAGTGATATTCAATTTTTCATTCCATGGTAGTAGGGTTAGGGTTAGGGCCTCCTCCTCGTCAGTGAGTTCCATACTGCAACTTTAAAAATCTTTGCTGCAGCTATTGTTGTCAATGGTATTTCGATAACAAGGGGTCATAACATTTATTTCATATACTGAGTTACTGTTTTGAATTATTGGTTTGCTGCTCTGTTTAAGAGCACTTTCTTAAATCTGCTCACAAGAATTAGGAATGGGGGTAATATTTTTAGGTCACTGCTATAGCAAAAACATGCTAACTCACCTTGGTTTCCTATGTTTCCCCAGGTTTGCAATGGAACTTCCTTGCTTAGTACAACACTCATCTACCATTCCCCAAGGTGGGCTGATATTAGCTGTCAGCTGGGTTGGAAAACATGCTAGCTCAACATATCAGCACAAGTTTTCAGAAGTGTACACTTCCTGTGTGACCGGAATGAAAGGGAGAAAACATTGCCCCTTCTAACACTGCACAGATATATTTGCTGTTTGCTTCACACAGCCTGGAGACATGAGCTCCCATTGGCTTCTGATTTACCACCCCAGCCAGATTGACGTGGTAGAGAAGTAAATGCTTTGGCAAGACAAAGCTGAGAACTGACACTGGCAGGTGTTGCCTTGATTCCAGCTGGTACCTGGAGCAGGATGGCTTCATTCTTCCTCTGCATTATATTACGGTAAAAAACCTTAGTTTCGAGAATGCCGCTCTGGCCCTTTCACTGCAGGTAAATCTCATTATGGGGCTTCAGTAGAAGAGTGAGAGAAAGAAATGCCTGCCTTTGATCAGTGAAGAATACTGGTGGATAATAACATTATGATCTGTTGCTGAGTTCTCCTGCTGGTCTGAAGTAATTAATCAGCCGAGTGCTATTTAATGGTAGGCTCTCTGTAAATCCATCCCACAGAGCTTCCCATATGGTTCTTCCTTAAATATTTCTGCCAGTGAGAAAGATAATCATAATATTACATCAAAAGGAGAAAGACAGGTTCTGGAGCTACTGAAGCACATCCATAAGTTGTTTTCTGTTTTGGTTATGTGCTGGTTGTGCAGATTAAACTAGAAATATGACAGAATTTATGCACATCAACACAGCCATAAAAGTTGTAAGAAAGAGAATGTATTGAGATGGCATCTTTGTCCATCCAGGTGTTTATTATATGCTGGTTATCTCATACTTCCTGGAGCCCAGTTTTCAAGTTTACTCTTACTTTTTTACTCAACTTAGTGCCAGAGACGAGATGTAAGAGAATGTAGAGATGACCTTGGAAGGGTGGAATCATTAGCGGAGGGGAAACAGCAACTCATTCCTGGTAAAAATGGAAAGCACAAGAAAGAAACTCAAAATAGCCCCACCTTCCTTGATTCTCTTAAGATGTGATAAAAAATAATTTAAGTTTAGTGCCCGCTACCGAACCAGTAGTGAAGAAAATAGAATGCCATCTCTGCATCAAGCATATAGAGATTCCTATCTTTTCACACAGTTATACAGTTTTTCCTCTTCCATCTCTATAAACCTATATGGGATTTGAGGATTTCCTATTTGCAGGCCATGGCAACATTAGCTGCTCTGTTAGTAAGCTATGGATGGAAACTAATTAAGGAGGGAAGCAACCTAGAATGAGGAAAAATTTCCTGACAGTTAGGACAATTAACCAGTGGAACAACTTGCCTCCAGAAGTTGTGAATACTCTTAACACTGGTAATTTTTAAAAAGATTGGATAACCATTGGTCTGAAATGGTATAGGGTTTCCTGCCTAAGCAGGAGTTTGGACTAGAAGACCTCCAAGGTCCCTTCCAACTCTGTTATTCTATTCCATTCTGTTCTGTTCTTTAAAATTTGTACTAGCAGCTGCTGAGAGAATGAAGAGAGGCTTGCTGGCTGCTTTCACAGAAGAATACAGGTAATCAGAAAATGCTTTCCTGTCCTCTAAGGATCCTATAGCCCAGAGATGGAAGGAAGCTTACCAGAGAGGGATGTGGAAGTGAGTAGAGGGTAAACTTTTAAAAAAAATCTGGGCTGTCTGGTAGAATTTGAGACATCTGGCCACTGTAGCTTCCAGACAGCTCCTCATTTAAATACTGATCTGTTTGCTTTATCACATCTCTTCAGACCATTCCTTGGGCCCATCCCACTAGCCTAATGCTGCAAACATCTAAACTATTAGACTGAGCATTTTCAATAGGTATTTGGTTGCTCCCCAACTGGTCCTTTTGTCTGGCACTGTAAAACTGCATTTGCCTGAACATTATCTTTGTACACTGAGACTGTTTTGCTACTACTTGTTGATCAAGGCTGCTCGCTGGTGATATAAACAGCCTTGAACAGCTTTTCCTGCCTGCCTAATCAACAGGAAATCATGAAAAGAACTTCACTTGGCAGTAGGAAATGTTCACAGTATTTTCTTGTGAGCAAACAAAAGAAGTTGACCTCAGGAACTGAGCTGTCCATTGGAGAAGATTGGACACTTATATCTAGTATCCATCTGTATCTAAGGCACTGCGCAGTGCACTAGCCCACATGGATATTTTCTCAAGCTCACTAATAGCAGTATTTGGAATCACTTTATAAAGGCTCTTGCAAACGCCATGATGGCACTTCACCACAAAACTGTAGTCTTTGGAATGGGCCTTAAAAAATTAAGTTGCCATCTCAAATTATGTCAGAGAATTGACAAAAATCATTTATCTTTCAAAGGAGGAAGGAGGAGTGAAGAGCATCTATTTATAGGGGGCAAGCAAGAAGTTTGTGTATTGGCTAGCCAGTAGAAAAATATAATTTCTTAACCGAGTGGTTGGGTTTATGGGACAAGAACATGAACTGTAAGTCAGAATGAATGAAGTCTGAGCAGCAACTGAGCTGTTCAGCAGGGAAAGACTTAAAGAAATTAAGGGATGTTGATTTGTGTTCTACAGGACCTCTGCAAATATTAAAGGAGAAAAGAAGGTCAAAAATACTCTAACCAAGCCACTATGTTGAAATAAGAAATACTAAGCGAAACACCCAGTACTGTATTTTAATGTAAATATTGTTCTGTGTTTGAATTCCATCTTTTCTTTTTAAGCTATGGGAGCTTTTGAATCATTGCACATCGTTCATACCTTTGTCTCTAAAACAAGCTATGCTCAATTTAGTATCCTTTGCCATACATTCCCTTTAACTGTACCTTGAGCAAACTCAGTCCACGCCAGAGCTACTGCCAACCATCCAGATAATTGAGAAACGACTAAATCTGGACCTCTGCAGTGTTGGAAATGTACTATGGGTTATTTGCGGTTTAGTTTGCACCAATCAGTCTTTACACACAGATCAGAACAAGTATACATAGCCATCCAAGTAACAAAAGTAGAACTTGATTATTTTTTAAATTAAACATTATGAAACATAAAACATTTAACAGGCAAAATCCGGATAAAAAATAGGCTAGAAATACGAGGTGGGAATCGGAAACCAAAAAAACTAGGCTAAGTAGACCTGGAATGGGATACTATATATGTATTAGAATGAATATGATGGTCAAAAATAATTGTACAAGACTGGCACTATTTAAGTAGTATAGCTATTATTTGCTTTTCACTTTGGTTTTTATGGTGGATGAAATGCTAGGACGGTCACACTGTGCTCAACATATTTATATTTATATGTAAATTTTATTTATAAAATATAAAACAGGATATATATATCCGCTGTTAACGGATAAGAGCCTGTGGCCTAATGGCTAAGAAGTTTGCCTAGGATGTAATATAGCCCAGGTTCAAATCCCAGTAAGGGTATGGCTAGCTGATGAGAGCTAAATAGCTTGAAATAGATCTATACTAGTCTCCCTTTATTTATTTATCAGCACAAATAAAAACACACACACACACACACACACACACACACACACACACACACACACACACACACACACATATATATATATATATATATATATATATATATATATATATATATCCTGTTTCCCTGAAAATAAGACCTCCCCAGATAATAAGCCCAATTGGGCTTTTGAGTGTATGCACTAAAATAAGCTCTCTCCTGAAAATAAGCCCCCCCCCCAAAATATTGCAATGCAGAAGCCATGAGGTGATCATACTCGCTGCCTCCTGCACCTCAAAAATAATAAGACCTCCCTGAAAATAAGGCCAAGTGCTTAAGCCACAGACATACACACACATAAATACACATATACACATATACATACATACACACATATGGATAAAAAATAGGCAAAGCTGTGACAGAGTTACATGAGTAAGAGAGAAGAGCAAAACTTCCCAGACTCATTGGAAACCATAGGAAGTTAGCATAGACACACCAAGAAGATTGGCCAGCTTTAACCCTTTTCTTTACAGAACAAGAGCAGAATAGAAATGGAAAGGAGTAAGATTCTTCTCGGTGAGTTTTCTTCTGTTCTACAAAATGAGAGAAAGAAATAGATGGACAGGTGTAATAAATTGAAATTGGAGGAAGCTCATAGGCACAGCTGTTCTCCAGAAGCTTCTAATGGTCTGCCTTGTTGTCATTGTCTGATCACAATTTTTGTCTGTATATACAAACCAAAAGGGAAAAAACAAAGGAGAGAGGCAGCCTTCACTAGCCTTGCTCTCTCTTTCCAAGCAGTACTCTGGGTTGAGACTACAGGCCTGTGTGCACATATAAAATCAATGTTGTCTTAAATCTAGGAAACAAAAAGGAAATGTGAGCTGCTAGAGAGAAGAAAGAAGCCATTGGTAGTCTGTCCAAAAACAGGTGCACCATTTTGAAGTGCAGGAACTGAAAACAGCAGAGATTTTTTTTAAGTTGAAGCAAATGTTAATTCCTTAAGATACCTTCATTTCCAGGCCCGGACTCTTTCTTTAAACCATGGAGGAGGTTGATTCCCAGAATGGACAAGACAAAGCAACTACTTCAGATCTCATACAGACTTGTACATGCAGAGCTTGGGAACTGAAGATCCTCAGAGGTGGTATTCAGCAGGTTCTGAGCAGTTCTGGAGAACCAGTTGTGGAAATTTTGAGTAGTCTGGAGAACCGGTAAATACCACCTCTGACTGACCCCACCCCATCTATTCTCTGCCTCCTGAGTCCCAGCTGATCGGGAGGGAATGGGGATTTTATAGTATCCTTCCCCTGCCACACCCACCAAGCCACACTCACAGAACTGGTAGTAAAAAAAAATTGAATCCCACCACGGATCCTGCTCCTGAAAAAATAAAGGGATTAGAAATTTTCCTAAGATAAAAGATCACAGAGTGTGCCATCTCAAACTACCCTGGGAACTTTGTCCACAAGCCATCTCTTCCATCTTGCCTCAAGACTATGCCAAACATAATACCATGAGCAGGATGGATGAATCAGGAGGACTTCCAAATATAAAGGAGTCATTGCATTTTAGCATCAAGTTATACTTGATGCATTTTAGCATCAAGTTAGATCTCTTAAGTTATACTGTTGCTGAAAACGAACACAAGTTAAATAAAGTCTATTTTCAGTACACATTTGTTTTTCTTCATCTCGTTCTTCTACTGTCCCAGGATTCATTTGCACCCATAAAAATCTGGAGCAACAACCCTAAGTTATCTCATACTGCAGGAATATTTTTAAAAATATAGTTAAAAACAGTATGTTGCATTTAAATTAACAGAAGATGTTTTGGTACCCATTTCTGCATATCAAACTTCTATTAGGAAAAAAATAGAGGGCCTATGGAAGCACGATGTTTTCCTGATTGCCTACCAACCAAGGAGTAGAGTACCTTTCATTTTAACAGGCTCTTACCCAGAAGTAAATCATACTCAGTTAAGCAGAACCTACTCTCAAATTAGTATCCATAGAGCAATGTGATAGTGTATTTCCACACTCATTTATCATTATTGAATAAAGACAACAGCAGGAATGACGTAGGAATAGAATATACTTTCACCGTAAACCAGGAAGAAGGTGAGAAAACTTCTTAGCAAGTTATGAAATACAATGATTAAAAACAAGAGGAGTATTGATTCTAACAGAGCTATGAAGTAGTTCAATCTGGGGAGAGAAAGAGGAACAAGGTCAGGAATAATGGTAGACAAATTCTTATAACAAGGATGATAATTCTCCTTTAACGGCCATGGAAATATTTCTGCAATGAAGGATGATGTCAGGGTATTATATACAATAGAGCTGATTTTTTTTTAAACATCCACTTACAAAACAGGGAAGGTAAGAGGGGAAAATTAATAAAATAAACCAAAGCCTCCTATCCCCACTTTCTTTCTTTATCCCTTTTTTCCCCTTTTGTGCTATATCTTGTTTAGATTGTAAATAAAGGAGTCAGGAGTTTTTACTATTAAGTAAAGCACAATGGGAGGTTTTTAGGCTGCAGAGCAAAGTATAAATAGATGACTAAATAAGACTTAATGTAAGGAGTATTGCAAAGGCTTTTTTTATTGTTGTAGGTCTGTCAGTCAAAAACTTGTCAAGTAGTGATTTCTGAAAGTCATTCTCAGTCAGTTCCTGTAAGGTGGCTTTGGAAGGATCTCTCTTCCCCTCTCATCATTCTGAATTGCTGTATTTGTGAAATGGAGCAATAACGGGCTGGGCCTTCAGAGTGCCATAGCAAGGAGATAGTCCCTGACCTCAGCTGTCATGGGAAGGCAATTACTTTGCCGCTGAGAAATTGCAGTCTACAAGTATAACAACCCAGTGAAGGCTCTTCCCTCCCACCAGCTCCTCCTTCATCTAGCAGGATCTTTCAACTGGCCCAGACGCAGAGACGAGTTGTCCCGCTGGGATGCCATTGTCTACCCTGGCACCGAAGTGCTGATTATGGATGAATCTTCCCACTAGGCTCCTGCCTCATCTTTATCTGATTCATTGCAGGCATAACGGAAAGAGAGGCTGAAGAATGCTGATGAATAAGCCCAACCTTGCTTGCCTCATCTCCGGCTGAGACCAATATTTCAAAAAATTGTTTCTGATGTTCTCCATTGAGAGACAACTCTTTAATAATCAGTGATCTAGATGTACAGAGAATGTGGAATGATCCTCAGAGAGCAATTAAAGATAAAAGAGGCAGTTTATAAAAATTACAAATACCAAGTTCATTTCAGATTGTCCAGATAGGTCAATCAGCTTCGTGTGAGGAAATCAAGTAACTGTCAGCAATGACTCCTCCCTGGTGTGTTTGTTTTAAAGGGACCTTGGACCATCCGACACAAGGAACTTCAACTGAATTATTTTGTGCTAAGACCTAAGTATGAGCTTATACATCATCACCATGCTCAATCCTTCCTTCTTTACTTCTTTCCACCTTTCCTTCTTTCCTCCCTCCCTTCCTTCCCATACAGATACACAGGCACACAAAAAGCCCAGCCTTGGCTACCTAGCTTGTCCTAACACCTAAACAAAACTGTTGTAGAAACAATTAACTAATATTTCACATGGAAAATAAATTCATGGATCAATATTAATATTAGCAGGCAATCAAATGTAGGTAGTCCTTGACTTACGGCAACAATTGGAATCCTAATTTCCATCTCTAAGTGATCTGATCATAAAATGCAACTTTACATAACCACATTGTTTAGTGAAGGCAATTCCAGCAATCCTTGTTGTCATTGCTAACCGAATGCAGTCAGTTGTCTGTCAAGGACCCACCCCAGTCCAAGGTATTCTGGGTTTGGTCCCCCTCCCCAGCCTCAGGCTTCAGTAAGATAAGGGACTGCCTAATCCTTACATTCCACCCTGATCTATCTATCTTTGTCCTTTTGGCTATCCTGCACCCACCCACCCCACTCTGTGGTTCAGGGGCTTCTTGGTAAGCCACAGTTCTGGGAGTGTAAGAAGCCCTTGAGCTGCACCACAACACAAAGCTACAGCCACTCTGGAAGCCTCAGCTGCCTCAGTTGCAATTGCCTTTGTCACCCTGTATGCCATTGTCTGTGTCACCTTGCACTCCACTGCCCCAGCTGACCTTCACCATTTTCTTATTCCCGCTGTTGACAAGGCATGCCCACCCAGAATCTTTGCAGGGCAGCTACTGGCCATATGAGTCCATCCTTACTAGATCTTGAGAAAACTACCATAGATGACCTTGGGATAAAACCCTTATTTGGCCAGCAGCTTCCTTGAAAGGGGCCAGGTCAAACATGGTTAGCAGTGGAAGCAAGAATGTGGGGAAGATCAGCTAGGACAGCAAGGGCAATAGAGTGCAGCTAGCTTTTTCAGGAATCTACTGAGATCCTTAGGTAGCCAGCTAAGCACACTTTACTGCCTCCCCCATGCCCTTATCCTACAAAATGGAAAACCAATGCAGAGGGTGGGAAGATGAGCCCAGGAAGAGAGTCCTTGTATGAGTATGATCTAAAGGCCTTGAACATTCAAAGCTTGAAAATATTTTTGATAGGAGAGACCAAGACACTCCAAAACCACATGACTGATACAAAAATCCACTTCAGTCCCAGCTGAATACACACCAAACTAACATGATGTATTAGCCCAAACTACAAGCTAGATATTTTTAGCAGCATCTAAATTGAGATATCTGGTCTTCCCCTGAGCAAATGTAAAAACAAGCAAAAATCCTTAGGTGTGGAGAATATGATTCACAACATGGGACTGTTGATTTCTTATTGTATATGTTGCTCTAAAGTGATTGGTCTGAATCACCTCTAATGATTCCCTCTTGTCATAGTGGTGATTCTCAATCAAGGGTAGTTTCTAAATACTTTGGGGCCACCACTCACTGAATCCCACACCTGCAGCACATTTATAGGTGTCAGAAAATGCCAAAAACAGTGAAAAGAAAGTGATGAAGTAGAGAGAAACAAATTGTTGATTTTTTCTTCTTTGCTCTTTCCTCCATCCAAGAGCCATGGTGGCGCACTTAGAGTGCAGAGTTAGAATGCAATAGTGCAGGCTACTTCTGCTGACTGCTGGCTGCCAGCAGTTCAATTCTCATCGGCTCAAGGTTGACTCAGCTTTCCATCCTTCTGAGGTCTGTAAAATGAAGACCCAGATTGTTGGGGGCAATATGCCGACTCTGTAAACTGCTTAGAGAGGGCTGTAAAGCACTGTGAAGTGGTATATAAGTCTAAGTGTGATTGCTGTTGTTATTCCATGGAAACTACTTTTGGAGCCAATTAACAACATGGGCCAAAGATTATGGCATTGTCTTGGATGCCCTCACTGAGTATTAATACCCATGTAACCATCATTACTTTCTTCTCCTCGTCACAATCCATATGGCTCTTCCTGAGGAGAAAGTTAAGCTGTCCGCCTTCTCCTTCCACATGTCACCATTTACTAAGTCTGGTCCTTTCCAGAGCAAGGACTGGGCCAGTCCAACATCAAAGCCACATTCTGGTCCCTAACAATACTGTAGGGCTTCTGTAAATCAATTTCAAAGGTTAATTAAAGAAATCCTTTAATTCTACAAGGATGCCCTGCACTACTGCTGCAATATATCCCCAAAACAGATAGCCTGTTCCATCTCTTTGAACATTTGTCGCCCCAAAAGTCAAAATGCCTAGGCCATGCCTATCCTTACTGATAAATCCAGAGGACATTGTACCCCCTTTCTTTCAATTTGCTATTTTTTTCCTTGCGACAAAATAAAAACTGATAAAGAAAAGATGTTGAGACATTCAGAAAATTGGCTGCACTGACAATTGCTGTGCCACACCAAGGATTAACTAGGGGAAAAGGAGAAAACCCTGGCCAGTTGGAAAGCATTTATGGCAGTTAAAAGACATTTGCAGAGGGGGAAGAGTGTAATGATTGTGCTGAAATTACCCCAGAAGCAGTAATCTTGCTTCTTCACTTACTGGGGAGGGGGGGGGGTTTCAATGGATTGGTACATGCAAAATGCCTAGTCCTCATTATGTGGCCAACGGAGCTACCCAGTAATGTCAGCATCATCTGTCAACTTCTTTCAAGGAAACATCCATCAGCTGCACCTGTAAGTACAGTCCTAATCCACACGTTCTGCCTTGCAAAGTTTTCCACTCGGGTAAATTCTGCATCAGCTGCCAAAACTCAATGAGCCTCCCCTGATTTGTTCAGGACACATCTGTCCTTTGGAAGAGGCAGCCTGTCTTACTGGCAGCCTCCATAAACACTCACAGAAGGCCAATGGGTATGTGGGTATGAAATGCCATCCCACCGTCAGAATTTAGCTGGAAATTGGGCTTTGGCTTATTCCACTGGCCTTTGCAATGTGGTGTGTATGTGTGTGTGTGTGTGTGTGTGTAGGGGGCTTATGAGTTCCCAGTTTTTCTGTGGCCGTCATTAGGCAGCCATTAGCTAGTCACTGTTGCATCAACAGTGTGAAGCATTGAATACCTTTCCTTTGGCAGCGTTCCAGCTAAAGGGAGGAAGCTTCAGAGAAAATGCAATTACAGCAAACAACAGCCAAGTGAAAGCGAGAGCCGCAATCCACACCTGGCACTAATTAACTTAATTAGCCCTTAATGAGCTACACTGGTCGGAAGGCCTATTTTTACTTAATTATCCCCTAATGCGTTTGGCAGTAAGCAGGGGCCCAATGGATAGAATGGCTGTGCTTGTCTCCCTCCGCCCAGCCAGGCAGTGTGAACTTCCCTGCATTCTTAATCACCGGGCTTGTCTAGCTGGCAAGGAAGATTTGATCTGAGCATTACAATAGTTAGGAATTCCTGCCCAGCTATCGCCTCTCCACACAGCAGTCCTGCAGAGGGGAGGCCAGATTAGACTTCTGGAGCCTTTCTGCTACTGACTCTGACCCTTAGGTGTCCACCAGGCAGAATGAAGATTTTGAATGTGTGTGTGTGTGTCAGTGGTGGGTTCTGGACCCCATTGCAACTGGTATGGTTGCAACGGGCCCTGGCGTCCTCCACATGAATGCATGCGGTGCGTGCGCATGTGAGCACAGTGCACGCATGTGTATTATCCTCCAGTGATGCCTCCGTAAGCCTCCGCGACACTCCAGCTGTTTGGCGAAGCGTTGTGCAGGTGCTGTAAGCGCCATGCGCGTGTGCAGAAGCGCGAAGGCTTTAAAGTACAGGTAAGGAGTGCGGGTGGGTGGGTAGACCCTCCGGAGCACCATACCAGAACGGTACCTGGTGCTCCAGGTAGGCTCTGGTACACTCGTACCGGGGTGTACCGCCTGCAACCCACCACTGGTGTGTGTGTGTGTGTGTGTGTATGCGTGCATGCATGTGTGTGTTTTATACATGATTGCAGCACATCACTTTCTCTGAAATGGGTAGCCATACAAATTTGATTCATAAGTAAGCACGGTGGTGGTGCAATGGTTAGAACGCAGTGTAGCAAAGCTAACTATGCCCACAGCCAGGAGTTCGATTCTGATCGGCTCAAGGTTGACTCAGCCTTCCATCTTTCTGAAGGTTGGTAAAATGAGGACCCAGGTTCTTGGGGGCAATATGCAGGCTTTGTAAACTGCTTAGAGAGTACTGTAGAGCACTATGAAGTGGTATACATATACTCCTCAACTTACGACTACAATTGAGCCCAAATGCTGCCAAGTAACACATTTGTTAAGTGAATTTTGCCCCATCTTATGAGCTTTCTTGTCACAATTGTTAAGTGAATCACTGCAATTGTTAAGTTAGCTAACACAATTGTGAAGTGAATCTGGTTTCCACATTGACTTTGCTTGTCAGAAGGTTGCAGAAGCGGATCACATGACCCCAAGGCACTGCAAACATCATAAATATGAGTCAGTTGCCAAGCATCTGAATTTTGTTCACCTGGCCACGGGGATGCTGCAATGGTCGTAAGCGTGGAAAATGGTCATGTCACTTTTTTCAGTGTTAACTTCTAATGGTCACTAAATGAACAGTTGTTAAGTCAAGGCCTACCTGTATAAGTCTTAAGTGCTATTAAGTGCTAAGCACTATGTACTTTCATTTACGTCCATGTGCTGCATTTTCATAGCCATCAGTTCCTTGTATTTTCTTTTTGCTTATTCAAGATAAGCAAATTCACAGATATACTGTGATTTTGAACCAGTCAATCACTTCTAACCTGAAAGCTAGTTTGGTATACTGACTAAGGTAGGAGACTGTAAGCATGAAAGCTGGATGGATGGCTATGGACCAGTGATTCTCTCTCAGCCATTCAATCCATCTCTTATGATTGTTGTTCTATGGCAAAGAGAGAAGAGAGGGAGGGAGGGACGGAGAAAGGGAGAGAGGGGGGAGAGGGAGAGAGAGGGAGGGAGGGAGAGAGAGGGAGAAAGAGAGAGGGAGGAAGGGAGGGAGGGAGAGAGGGAGGAAGAGAGAGATGGAGGGAGGGAGAAAGAGGGAGAAAGAGAGGGGGAGGGAGGGAGAGAGGGCGGGAGAGAGGGGAGGAGAGAGGGAGGGAGGGAAGCAGGGAGGGAGGGAGGGAGGGAGGGAGGGAGGGAGAGAGAGAGAGAGAGAGAGAGAGAGAGAGAGAGAGAGAGAGAGAGAGAGAGAGAGAGAGAGAGAGAGAGAGAGATGGGAGCATTAGTTATATTTGCTGTCTTGAACTGACCAAATATGAAAGCAGGATAAAAACCTAATGTAATAAAAGTTTGCCGGAGATAATAGGCTAGAAAGAATGAGCTCAGCTAGTAAGTATAGGTCAAATGTATTATCTGACTTGTACAAGGCAGCACAAGTCAGGATGGATCTTGAAAAAAAGTACTGAACAAAATTCCTTCAATTTTCACATTAGGAACATTGCAAGGAATTTGGTTGAAATCTGAATAATGAGTTGAAGTGTAGGGCCCCTTACCTGGGCTGCAAAAATCTAAGTGACCATTTGATGGCAATAAAGAGATTGGGGTTTTGTTTTATTTTTGCTCTTTGCTGCCATTGATTAGATGGCAGCAAAGAGTAGTAGTAGTAGTAGTAGTAGTAGTAGTAGTAGTAGTAGTAGTAATTTTAATTATTATTATTATTATTATTATTATTGTTGTTGTTGTTGTTGTTGTTGTACAATTGTATCACAGCGGCCAGTTGTTTCGCCGGATTTGGCATTGGTTACTAGTCGGGCCCCACCCAGGGGCCTAGGACGTCGTAACGTATTTTCGTAATATGCGTGCAGATCCAAGCAGTGCGGCTTTTTGCATTTGACTGATGGTGATTTTGTCAATTTTTAACTGTTTTAAATGTAATTCCAGTGCTTTTGGAATAGCACCCAGTGTGCCAATTACCACTGGAATTACCACTGCTGGTTTGTGCCATAGTCATTGAATTTCGATTTTTAAGTCCTGGTATCTTGTGATTTTTTCATGTTCCTTCTCGGCGACCCTGCTATCACCTGGTATTGCGATGTCTATGATTGTGACCTTATTTTTCTCAACCAGTGTGATGTCTGGTGTATTATGCGCCAGTATTTTGTCGGTTTGTATACGGAAATCCCACAAGATCTTGACCATCTGATTTTCGGTGACTTTTTCAGGCTGATGTTCCCACCAGTTTGTTGCTGTTTTAATATTATAATTTTTGCACAAATTCCAATGGATCATTTGTGCTACTGAATTGTGCCGCAATTTATAATCAGTCTGCGCGATTTTTTTACAGCAGCTGAGTATGTGATCAACAGTTTCATCAGCTTCTTTGCAAAGTCTGCATTTGGCATCATCAGAGGATTTTTCGATTTTGGCCTTAATGGCATTTGTGCGGATAGCTTGTTCTTGCGCAGCCAGGAGTAGTGACTCTGTTTCTTTCTTTAATGTACCTGTTGTTAACCATAACCAAGTTTGTTCACTGTCCACTTTATCTTTTATTTTTTCCAGAAATTGACCATGCAGTGCTTTGTTCTGCCAACTCTCCATTCTTGATTTTATCACATCTTTTCTGTATTCTTGTTTTGTCTGTTGGGCCTTCAGTAGATTTTTGTTCTTTACTTCGATTAATAGATGTTCTTGACTTTCTTTTAAATAATCAGCCAGTGCATGTTTTTCTTCTTCAACTGTTTTCTTCACTTGTAATAATCCTCTGCCACCTGATTTTCGTGGCAGATATAGTCTATCAGTATCACCACGTGGATGTAAACTGTAGTGCATTGTCATTAGTTTCCTGGTTTTTCGGTCCAAAAGGTCCAAATCAGCTTGTGTCCAGTTAACTATGCCAGCTGTGTATCTTATAACTGGTATTGCCCAGGTATTTATGGCCTTGATTGTATTTCCACCATTCAATTTAGATTTCAAAATTTTCCTAACTCTGTTGGTGTACTCTCGCCTGACAATAGTTTTTACTTCTCCATGCTTGATGTTATCCAACTGCAGAATGCCTAAGTATTTGTAGGCTTCATTTTCTTTGCATTTAATTAGTTGGCCATTGGGCATTTCAATTCCCTCAGATGCAGTGATTTTGCCCCTTTTTATGGATACAGTGGCGCATTTTTCCATGCCAAACTGCATTGAAATATCGGTGCTGAATACTCGGACTGTATTTGTCAATGATTGGATTTCTATTTCTGACTTGCCATAGAGTTTCAAATCATCCATATATAGTAAATGCGAAATTTTTTCAGCTTTTTTGGCTGTTTGGTAGCCTAATTTCATTTTTTTTAAGATTACTGATAGTGGGATCATTGCGATGATGAAGAGAAGAGGTGAAAGTGAATCACCCTGGAAAATTCCTCGCTTGATATTAACCATTCCGTAGCTCTCATTCCCTACTGCCAACTCAGTTCTCCATTGTTTCATTGCCTTTTCAGTAAAGGATGTAATATTTTTGCTAATGCCAGTTGTTTCTAAGCATTTTATGATCCAACTATGTGGCAGTGAGTCAAATGCCTTTTTGTAATCAATCCAGACCATATTCAAGTTCGTTTTTCTGTTCTTACAATTTTCTAATATCATTTTATCAATTAGAAGCTGATATTTTGTGCCCCTGCTCCTTCTTTTGTTGCCTTTTTTATTATTCCAAAAGCACTGGAATTACATTTAAAACAGTTAAAAATTGACAAAATCACCATCAGTCAAATGCAAAAAGCCACACTGCTTGGATCTGCACGCATATTACGAAAATACGTTACGACGTCCTAGGCCCCTGGGTGGGGCCTGACTAGTAACCAATGCCAAATCCGGTGAAACAACTGGCCGCTGTGATACAATTGTATAATAATAATAATAATAATAATAATAATAATAATAATAATAATAATAATGAAGTAAAGAACAAAAAACTACTGAAGGCCCAACAGACGAAACAAGAATACAGAAAACATGTGATAAAATCAAGAATGGAGAGTTGGCAGAACAAAGCACTGCATGGCCAATTTCTGGAAAAAATAAAAGATAAAGTGAACAGTGAACAAACTTGGTTATGGTTAACAACAGGTACATTAAAGAAAGAAACAGAGTCACTAATCCTGGCTGTGCAAGAACAAGCTATCCGCACAAATGCCATTAAGGCCAAAATCGAAAAATCCTCTGATGATGCCAAATGCAGACTTTGCAAAGAAGCTGATGAAACTGTTGATCACATACTCAGCTGCTGTAAAAAAATCGCGCAGACTGATTATAAATTGCGGCACAATTCAGTAGCACAAATGATCCATTGGAATTTGTGCAAAAATTATAATATTAAAACAGCAACAAACTGGTGGGAACATCAGCCTGAAAAAGTCACGAAAATGGTCAAGATCTTGTGGGATTTTCACATACAAACAGACAAAATACTGGCACATAATACACCAGACATCACACTGGTTGAGAAAAATAAGGTCACAATCATAGACATCGCAATACCAGGTGATAGCAGGGGCGCCGAGAAGGAACATGAAAAAATTGCAAGATACCAGGACTTAAAAATCAAAATTCAACGACTATGGCACAAACCAGCAATGATAATTCCAGTGGTAATTGGCACACTGGGTGCTATTCCAAAAGCACTGGAATTACATTTAAAACAGTTAAAAATTGACAAAATCACCATCAGTCAAATGCAAAAAGCCGCACTGCTTGGATCTGCACGCATATTACGAAAATACGTTATGATGTCCTAGGCCCCTGGGTGAGGCCCGACTAGTAACCAATGCCAAATCCGGCGAAATAACTGGCCGCTGTGATACAATTGTATAATAACAAAAACAACAACAACAACAACAACAATAATAGGCATGACCAAGTTGCAAAATTAATCCACTGGTCATTATGTAAAAAATACGACTTACCTGTATCCAAAAAGTCATAGGAGCACAAAGTAGAAAAAGTTACTGAAAATGATAAGGTGAAGATCTTGTGGGACTTTTGAATATAGACAGATCATCATTTGGAACACAAACACGCCAGATATCATGGTTGTAGAGGGCCAAAACGTACAATTTATTGACATTGCAGTACCAGGAGATGCCACAGTCAAAGAAAAAGTACTGGAAAAAATCACGAAATACTGCAACCTGGCCATCGAAACTACCCGATTATGGATGAAACATGTAACAGTGATACCCATTGTCATCGGGACACTTGGTGCCATGTCCAAGAATTTTACAAGATACATCAACAAATTGCAGCTTCCTGCAATAACACCAGCGGAACTGCAAAAAAACTGCAGTATATTTTAAGAAGGTACTTGGTTGATACTGAGGATGCTGGCAGCAACCAGTATCAACCATTAACACCAATCAATGTTATTTGTGACACATTTTTGAATATTCAGCTGACTGAGTTTCATGTTTAATGAATAAAGTATCATCATCATCATCATCATCATCATCATCATCATCATCATCAATCTCTTTACTAAGCATTCAGATTTCTGCATTCCAGATATGGTGTGGCCCTATGGAAAGCAACTGTTTCAAAATAAACCTGTGGTGGCAATAAGTGGGTGCTGAATCTACCATTGCAACTGAATGTGAACAAGAAAGCTCTATCAATGATTTGTTGCTTCAGGGTGCCGCAAAAGGGTGGACAATATACTTGCAAAAAGGGCAATTGCTTCTATTTTATTTTAAATGTTATATTGAGGTGGGGTGGAAAAGGAGGAAGGTCATTCCACCATGGACAGTTTTCTGATCTAAGAAAATGGTTCCTTACTGGCTTTCTAACCTTGGTGTTTTGGAAAGGTTTTTCATAAACAACATATTGCAAACTATTAAAAACAACAGTGGGTGCCTAGCACAAGCAAATTATTCGTACTAAGTGGCCACTTTAAGGCCCATCAGCATTTCAGAAACTATTTCCAAATCAAAATATTTATTTATAACAGCAGCCGTTCAGTAAATGGTGTTTAATTCTGCCCACTTACTGTTGATAACTTAGCAGGTTTATTTATTTTTTTCTTATCCTACTTTACCTTACCTTACCTCACAACATGTCTCTAAGTTCTGCAGTTTCCATTTCTATGTCTTACTAATAATGTGCGTTTTCTAGAGACTTGTCCAAACTATTCGGATGGGAGAGAAGCAGACAACTTGATGGTCAAGGTCTGAGAGAAGAAGAATGAATGTTACCAGTGATGTGTTGCTATCTCACCAAAGCAGGCTATATTATGAAGTGACAAATTGGATTTCCCAACTGAATTGAGTAGTCAGAGCACACTCCTAACTCGCCTAAGAAAAGAAGGTGAACTTCAGCCATGTCAGACAGCTTTAGGAACCTGATGAATTTTTGTCTAGTTCTTGATCCCTTTTCTTTCTGATGGGCTTTCTGGGGATTTAAGCAGACATGTTTTCTTCCAGATTTGTTGAATTGCAGCTTCTATGAACCCTACATTTATTTGGAATACTGCCTTGCCGTACAGATTTTGGTCTCCAGATGTGCCCACAGCAAGTATTCCAAGTGCAAATGTAAAAAGCAATGTTCTTTGGCCTGGAAAACTTGCAGTTGAGGATAGAGATTCTTGAAGAGATATCTCCCCTGAATCTGTTTCTCTTCTGTACTTGTATTTTGCAGCACTGGAACATCATACAGAGGATTAGAAAATAGACCCAAGAAATAAACATCAGAGACGGTATTCAGCAGGTTCTGATTAGTTCTGGAGAACCGGTAATGGAAATTTTGAGTAGTTCAGAGAACCGGTAAATACCACCTCTGTCTGGCTCTGCCCCCATCTATTCTCTGCCTCCCGAGGCCCAGCTGATTGGGAGGAAATGAATATTTTGCAGTAACCTTCCCCCAGGAGTGGGGAGGGAATGGAGGTTTTACAGTATCCTTCCCCTGCCATGCCCACCAAGCTATGCCCACAGAACTGGTAGTAAACATTTTGAATCCCACCACTGATAAGCATCTAGTGTTAATAAAATGGTTAGATTAAAAGCAGCTGACAGGTCTTTCTTTTAGTAGTCCCAGAGTTGTTATCCTGCTTGGAGCTCCCATCCTGCTTGCTTTTTGAAAGTAGCCAAAAACTATCCAACTTCAATGAATTTGGTCAGAGTTGACTAGCTAGGGCACCCATCATAGACACTGAATATTTTATTGCTTGGTTTTGTTATTATTTTATTTTATTGTTTGTTTTCATATTTGTTTTGAATTTGAAGCACAGAATTTGCCAAGGATGGTGTGGGATAGAAACACTGTAAAATAACTCAATAAAAAGGAACCTCAAAGTCAAAAACATGAATAGCCAGAACACTAAAAATCAATACAAACTAAATTAAGCTACAATAGGATCAAATGCTTGTTTAAATTCAAATATATTTAACTGCCAATGGAATAAAGACAGAGAGAGGGAGAGAAGCAAGGGTGAAATTCAGCAGGTTCTGACAGGTTCTGGAGAATCGGTAATGGAAATTTTGAGTGGTTCAGAGAACCGGGAAATACCACCTCTGGCTGGCCCCAGAGTGAGGTGGGAAGGGAGATTTTGCCGCATCCTTTCCCTGCCCCGCCCACCAAGCCCCACCCACAGAACCGGTAGTATAAAATTTGAATTTCACCACTGGAGAGAAGGCTATCTAACTTCAGAGCCAAAGATCCCTGAGGCACCTGACGTTGAAGGGGAGAGAGTTTGCTGTTAGGTCCTTTGCTAAAACCTTACAAAATGTGGAAGGTGTGCCTCTGAAAGGCCAAAGGCCTAAAGGAAGACTTGAGCAGAGAGCAGTATGGATGGCATCCAATAAATCCCAAGGTTTTCCTCAGTCTTTCTCCACACTCCTATTTAAAGCAGGAGTCACAGATTTGCAGGCTCAGTGGGCCATTCAAGTCACTGAATCCATCTCTCTGTTCAGTTCAGCAACCAGAAATCAAAAGATGGTTGTCCAACTATAAGCTC
Organism: Thamnophis elegans; assembly: GCF_009769535.1. Taxonomy (NCBI): domain Eukaryota; kingdom Metazoa; phylum Chordata; class Lepidosauria; order Squamata; family Natricidae; genus Thamnophis; species Thamnophis elegans. Next base: position 104,966,831 of record NC_045542.1, read on the forward strand.
ACCAGCAGCTGCTGACTCTTCTCCAGTTCAGCAGCTGCTCCAGGGAAAGTGCTGAAAGTAGTATTGGAGGGGAGGACTCATCCATATTATACTTGGGAGCCAACGGGGAAGTAGTGCAGGGATATACAAAGGGCTGTTGGTACAAGGTGAAAGATTCTGGCAGCAAAGTGCTGAACAGATGGTGTGGGGAATAAGAGCAGGCAGCAGAAGGCAGATGACTTTGCATTAGTTTAGGCAAAAAATGTTCAGGTGTACACCTGAGATTTTGTCCATGGTATGGAGAAGAAAGGAAGAACTGGGTATTCTTTTATTCTGTCTTACCTTAAAAAACATGAAATTCAGGAAAGTAAACCTCTGGAAGTAAAAGAGTCAGAGGGCTTTGTTAAGGCCAGTTAAAGCCAATTCTTTTGCAGAGGCTAAGGAAGAGAAGGTGTGACGTTTTCATGGCCCAGAGCCTCCATAGTTAAACAGAAACAAAAGGGCTATCTGTAAAGCTGGGGTTGCATTATGTGCTAAGCCATGATTTGCTGAACTGTGGCTTATTAATTGGTTCACATTATATGCCAAGCAATGAATCATAACTTTACACATCGCAGTGGCTGGGCTCACACAATACTCTGAGCCAAAACCAATGAGTCTCATAATGGTTTGGCATATAACGTGAACTGAGCCCATCTACCCGTCTAGAAGTATAAATAAACTCTCCCTGCCATCTGTGATTCATTTCAGTACCTTTCTGTCCTCTTTTCTGACTGATACCTGTACACCTCTTGAAGGTGGCAAAAGCATTTAACAATCCTGATGTAGAGCTTAAAAATGAAAGGATTGCCCCCATGGGCCCTTCTGCTGGCCAGATGTGTTGCCACTAGCCCCAAGGTCTTTCTCTTTACGTGACAAACAACTATTTTTTCTGTTTTAATGTGTAAAACTTGGCATATCTTATCTCTTTCTCCCTGTGTTGCCTTTCTTTTCTCTGAGCATTTTACAACCAGAGAGGGCTCTCATTATTGCTCTATAAATGGCCAAATACTTCGATGCTGTAGTAATAAATCATTACACTCCGTGGTTACTGACATTATCTCTTCCTGTTTGGGAGATGACAGCTGATTGAGTTGTTTTGAAATTCTGTATTTTTCTCCCTTACATTGCATATTCCATGCAGCACTCTGGCATAAAGTAGCATGGCCAAGATATATATTGCAAATAAAAATCACCAAACATTATAAGTGTTAAGCTTGTTATCCACCTTTGAGTTGCTAGTAGTATAACTGAATTTCTTTAACTGAAACGCTTCAAAAGAAGCTTCCATCAAACCTTATTTATATATTATAGTTTGCCTGATTTTGGTTGCTTTTACATTTATGTATAAATGAAAAAATGATTTTTTGTTGTATTTAAAAAAATCCAACTCATCTTTTGAGAAAGATCATTTGAAATTTTCACTGTTTCTCCTTCCTCTTGGGGAAACTTTTGGGAAAGGTTGGAGTCAGAAATAGGGCATCAGCTGTGCATGTTACAAGTCCCTGATGAAATCTTTGGCATCTCCAGGCAGGGCTGGCAAGGACTAAAACCCCAGAGAATTATGATCAGCCTCTGCCAAAAACAAAAATCTTGTGAAATCTTTTCAAAATATTGCGTTTATTGTAGCTTAAGGACTATCAGAAATAAGTAGCTGTTTAGACAAGGGTTAGGGTTCTTTTTTTATTATTCATGATCACTTTATTTAATGCCTGCCGCAGCTAAAGGAATCTGGTGGAATCTTGAAGATTAAGTCATTTATTATGGTTTAAGCTTAGTGTGGTAAAAAACAAATTCCCAGGCTTTAAATCCAACCTAGAACTAAAGAGAAATTTACTGATAGTGAGAACAATTGAACAATGGATAGGCTTGTCTCCAGAAGTTGTGGGGACTCCATCAATGGAGATTTTGAAGAAGAGATTAGACATCAATTTGTCTGGAATGCTGTAGGGTTTTCTGCTTAAGCAAGGGATTGGATTAGAAAAGCTCCAAGGTCCTTTCAGTTAATGATCCTGAATTCTGTAAATGATAAAATCAAATCCTACTGTTCTGGTGTTCCTGGCAACAGTAAGGAAATGATCTGCCATTCCCATCTTTTCAAGAGTGGCCTACAGACCTGGAGTTAGGGTAAGGGACGACAGGCAAGAGTAGTCACTCACTGACAACTGAAACAAAAAATGTAAGATATCACAACGTTGTTATTTTGCTGCAACTGGCTAATGTGGAAATAAATACAGTATATCTGAGACCAGTTCCTCATTAGAGATATATAGATCTTATAGTACCATTGGTGAGCTGATGCAACAGTAATGAAGATAGCCTTATATCACCATAGCAATGGCTGGGTGATGCTATGATCCTATAAATCATTTGTAAAGAGTTAGCTAAAAATACATAGGTTAATGCTTTGGTTTGTTAAAATAAGTTCAAGATGTGTTCATAAGATGCAATCTTTTATGTAATGAATCTTTACATCTTTATATGAATCAAAACTAATGAATTCTATTCAATTCTTTTTGGCCTTATATAAAATAAGTATTTTTCATTTCATTTGCTATGCTGGACACTCTGGGAATGCCTTATTCATCTGCGATGCTCATAGGCATCCAGGCAGTGATGGGTTGCAGGCGGTACGCCCTGGTACGGGTGTACTGGAGCCTGCCTGGAGCACCGGGTACTGTTCCGGTATGGTGCTCTGGAGGGCCCACCCTCCCGCCTGAGCTCCTTACCTGTCCTTTAAAGCCTTTGGTGCTTACGTGCAAGATGCATACAGTGCCTGTGTGATGCTCTGCCAAGCAGCTGGAGTGTCATGGAGGCTTGTGGAGACATCACTGGCAGTTACGACGCATGCTACACGTGTCCATGTGGGCGACTCCAGGCCCATTCCAACCGTCCCTGTTGGAATGGGATCCGGAACCCACCACTGCATCCAGGTAACTGAGGCTCTATACTTTAGTGGGATTGTAGCAATGTGTTTTATTACTTTTATAATAAAGCTATAGGTACATGTTTCTTTAAAAAAAATACCTTCAGGTACTACAATGAAGGAGTTGAGATACCAAGTGGAAACCAGGTCATGATTAAGTGGGGTTATGAAACAAGTGAAATTACTCAGTGGTAAGCCAGCAATTTCAGTGACCCTGTTACATTCTCATTGCCTTGCTGTGAATAAAAGAGTTAAAGCCTGAAGAATCCAGGTGAGAAAGTTTCACCCGCAGCTTCTTTAATCTTTCATTGCTGGATTCTCCTTGGCATTATGAAGGATAAATGCTAACTGACCTTTTCATTCTGGCTACAAAATTCAGGAAGGAATGAGAATGATTAGCCAAGGTAGGAAAGAAAATGTGAAGGAGGTGGGGGTGAAGGGAATAATGTTAATTATCACTCCATTTCATAGCCAGGAGCTATGTAGAAAATGCCCCCTTAAAATAACCTAGAGTTAATTTGTGACACATTGCACCAGTCCAGCTGCATTCACCATACTCTGCTTTTAGGCTGATGCTTACAATGATGCTAATTGGGGCCAGTGGGATAAGAAAGAAAAGGGCACCTAATACAGTAGCTTCAAGGTGTGTTTTCTCATTGACAGGGCTGAGAAGGGCAAGGCCAATCAGCTGAGAGTAGGACTGGTGTTTGTGGAAAGTCTTTGGAATAAATCAGAGGTGTCCAATCTTGGGAACTTTAAGACTTGTGGAATTCAACTCCAAGAATTCTCCAGCCAGCATGGTTCACAATTGTAAAGTTGGCAGGGCTGGACACTCCTGTAATAGATGTTGGCAGAAGAACAAAAGTATCTGAAAGCATTCAGAAGGGGAAGGTTTTCTTATCTGAAAATGGCTTCCTTATATTCTTGTTTCTGCTTGGAGATCCCTCTTGTATTTTCCTCTGTGGCATGCATAAAAACAGGCTGGGCTGATTCACACACACACATCCCTATATGCTTGTGTACGCTAAACCTCCAGAGAAAGCTGATATTCCAATTAAAAATAAAATGGCCTAGATGGGACTTTCAAAGACTCTCATTGATTTTCACAGATTTAGAACCTAACTGTACATCCAAGATGGTGCTTAATATTGTTGGAATGACTGGAGCTGAAGATATATACATTAATGTGTGAAGTGGTTCTGTATACTGTATACCAGCCTCCTAGAAATTTTTGGCTGTTCCATTGATATCAATAGTTTTGGCCCATTTTAAAGGATGCATTTTACAGAAAAGACACTTCTGTAAAAGGCAACTGAAGTGATTAAGATTTATAAGGAAGGCACAGCTTTCTGATCAAGAAAAGCCTAAAAGTTTGATATTTTTAAAGGAAGCAATCAAGCTAAAATTGGGAATGGAAAAAAACACATAAAAGCATGAAATGTAAGGAGGGGATGGAATTAGTTTTGTACAGTAGTGTAGGGATTGTCCTAAGAAAAGGATCTTTTTAAAAGCTTTTTTTTAAGCCTCAAACTTTGTGTTGCAAGATGAAATACACTAGGGTGAAAGAGGCAAGTTAATTTCATGAACATAAAATTAACTAGCGTTGCATGTAAACTGATGCTCTCCTGCTCTCCTAGAACAGCCTTCCCAAACCAAATGAGTTGAACTTCAACTCCCATGATTCCTAGCCAGTGCAGTTCAAAGTGGCAGATTAGGGAACAACATAGGAAGCGAAGGAAAATGGATCTCCAGCCAAGGTACCATTGAGTGGGAAATGAGAATTACAAGAAGCCTTCAACTGGGGAAGGGAGCTGCCGTTAGTGGGGAATGTTTCTATAACTATACTCCTTCCATTATGCAGGTGATATAATTAGATGGCTTGCAAGACCCTAACTCAATAATTCTACACCACTCAAAAAGATTAAAACCACAAGGGAAAGAAGAAGTAATTTAACACTGAGATGATTAGGGTCAAATAATGGATCAAGTTTGTTGTTCCTTGCTTGTCAATGTTTCAAGGCATCTAGTAGATCAGCAACGGGGAATATAACATCTGACTATAGGCTTGCCTAATTTAACAATTCTTAGTGCTTGTAGCAGCAAGTGTAACAAAGTGTAGGGGGTATTATTTTCTGTACCATGGGTCTAATTCAGTTGCAGTTCATTAGGAAGCTGCATTATTTGTCACACTGGCAAACCAAGGACTTTTTCAAATGAATACGTATAAATAAATAGGCTTTATAATACATTCCTTTCCTTCTGCAATTAAGTCTCAGTTAGCATACCTAAGAGGTTTTGCCTTCATGAACAAAAGCATGCCAGCCCCTTCTGGCAGGAGCCAATGTCTCAAGAGGTGGAAAGATGGTCCTCTTTCCAAAAGGAAAAGACAGGAAGCCCTGTAACCAGAGTGTGCTCGGTTGGGGATTTCACCTGGGGGGCTTTGGGGACCGGGATATCAACTGTAGCCTTTCTCATTCTGAAAACAGGAGATCTGTCTAGCAGCCTTTATTGTTCAGCGTTCTGTTGATAAATATCCCCGAGCAAGTCTCTGGCGGAGCTAAGCAAAGACTGGCGTTTATTAGCAGGAACGAATACTGTTATATTGCCTTTTGCTGTGCTGAGGCATTTCTGGATAAACTAATTTAATCCTCTGCTACTTTTGTGTCTGTCTCACTAAACTCTTTTAAACATCGGGAAGGAGGAGGAAAAGTGGTGGGTAGAATGACGTCGTGTATGCAGAATCTCAAGACAGCAAGGTCTCTGCTTTGAAGATCCACCACCTTCCGCATCATTACTTGCACACTGGTGCTTAACGAGGAGACAAACAGAAGAGTTGGCCTTGCCTTCCATCCGGACACTGGCCTGTCTTTCTGTTTGTCCTGCTGCATTCTTCAGAAGCGGTCAGAGCGCTTGTCATCTTGTCAAACTCAACTCTGTGGGATGCGGTGTCTGGGCAAATTAACACCAGCACAAATGCAGAAAATGAAAGCAAACCACTCGAGTCTCTAGGGGATTTGCAGCTGTCAGTTTCAGCAAGCAAATACCCAGCAGCCAGACTTTTATATCTACAGCTGGGGAGGTAGTGCGTAGGACTTGGAAAGATTAACTCTTGTTTCTGGTATCTTGGAGCCTGCTATTTTTATTCGTGTCGAAATATGCTGGTCCTGCTCAAGCTAAGATCTCATGCTCAGTGAGCTGTCAGACCTGTGTCTGGACTATACTGTGTCAGACAGCAGCTGAAGGTTCACTTGATTGACAACCACTTGACTGATATTCCATCATAATTTTGCCCTCTGCATATAATACGATGCAGAAAAGCATATTATGGAAGCCCTTGTCTGCAGCACAAACTGTAGAGTTTAGGGGAAACAGTTTAAAGTTTATAGTAGTTTTCCCTAAGGGCCTTTCCTTACTTCGGAGTTAAAATGTTGTCCATAAATATTGTATAATATTTGCTGGTCCCATTGCCACTATTGCCTGTTCCTCTGCCTTGCTGCCAAGTGACAGTATCCAGGTTTATTATGTGCAGAACACACAAAGCAAAATTTTCATTGGATTCTTTGGGTTTTTATTTCTCTCCCTTCCAACTGAACATCACTAGCCAGCAGGGAAACATCCATCAATCAGTACTGGAAGGTGGGAATGAGGCAGGACCAAATATCTTTAAGGGTCTGTGTCTTTCATGCAACAAATGATGGCTAGGCACTGGGATCATGAAGGGAGCTAAGTCATACATGTGCACACATAATCCCACAAAAGTGTGAAGCACATATTCTGATTCCTCTTAGAAGAGGGGGGATCTCTACTTATGTCACTTTTACACAATTACAGATTTGTGTGCAACCTTCTTTTTTCCTTTCACTGACGGGAACCGACAAAGGAGCTTTCCCCATTCTATATCTTTGCTTCATGAATTCACTGAGGGGGTTTGAAGAGGCTCAGGGATTTGAAAGACACGTGCTTTTAAAAATAGGGGATGGGGAATGTTCAAAACCTGACCTTTCCAAGCCAAGCTACGGTATTTCCATGGGGAGGAGGAAAAAAGAATGGCAGTGCAGAAGATTGCCAGGGGATTAGTGTGGCAGAAGTGTCTCTGTCCCAGCCTATTGAAATAGCCAGTAGGCATTAAGCCAATTCATCCCTATGGACTAAAACTATGGAAAGGAAAAGGCATCTAATCTGAAATACCTTGAAACTGCCAGTGGTGGTTATCATATTATAAAACATTAGTTTAATATCAGTTCAACTAAAAACAATTTATGGCTATGTCATGCATAGGCTGAGGAAAAGGTGGCATCCTGGGGATACAAAGAATAAAAATGAAAGACTGGACTTGTTAGATACAAGTGGGGAAAGGCCTCAAGTACATTATGAGAATACAGTTAAAATCAAAATTGGTGGCCATACTACTAACAGTGCGAGATATGTAGATGACACCACTTGGTTAGAGAAAAGGAAGAAAGAATGAAAAGGCACTGATGATGTTACCTAACTGGGTAATGAAATGTCTGCAACAAACAGCCAAGCTCAGAGAACATCAAGGACTCCACTGTTCAACCTTAAAGCTACATATATTTTCTTCTCTTGGAAGTACATATCCAGGTTTGTTATGTGCAGAACGCACAAAGCAAAATTTTCATTAGATTCTTTCGGTTTTGTTTCCCTCCCTTCCAGCTGAACATCACTAGCCACCAGGGAAATATCCATCAATCAGTACTGGAAGGTGGGAATGAGGCAGGACCAAATATCTTTAAGGATCTGTGCCCTCAAACACTTCAGAAATCACACAAATGGGAGAAAATTGCATGTAGGCAAACTTCTACCATGAAAAAATATATATTTTTTCTGCATAAATGCACTGCCCACCTACAAGCTTCCTATAAATTGCCCAGCAGAGTAGAAAACAGCTTAACAAAGCAACTGAAGTTGATGATAATGAATGCTCACCTCAGACTAAACTAATATCAGCACACTGTAGATCACCACAAAGAGCAACTGGAACAAGCCACATCACCAGAACACACAAAAATGTTGACAGCTGCCATCAAGACTACAATACAGGGGTGTCAAACTCTTGTCATCACAGCGGTGTCACATGATGTATCAGGACTTTCACCCCCCCCCCTTCACTAAACTGGGCATGGGCATTGCCAGGGCGTGATGCATTTGGCCGGCGGGCTGGGAGTTTGACAGCCCTGCTACAGTGCATCTCTAAAAGAAGCTCAAAAAAAGAAAGCAAAACTTCAGACCAAACTGCTCGAGCTAAATCTCAGAAGCAAAGAGCTATTGAACCCAAATGAGCAGTCAACATGTCCAACCATCTAGTATTCACTGTAAAACAAGTAACTCCCAAAGGTCTCAGCTGTAACACAGAGAACACTAATCAGCTAGAATTTGTTGCAGCCTCAGAAGCAGCATTTAAAACCGAAAGATTTGCCCCAGAGACCCAAGGAAAAAAAGTCCAGTAACCATGTCACAAACCAGAAGCAGAACCAACTTAAAGCAGAGGCAGAGCAGCCCTCAGAAACCCCAAAAAGGACCAAATCATCCTCTCAGCAGGGCAATAATGGATGCCACCTAGTCAGGTAAAAAATGTCTGCAAGCAAACAACCAAGCTCAGAAAGCAACAGACACTCAAGGAATGGAAAGAACTTGGAAAAGGTCTTAACAGGCTAGCCTGAGGTGACACAGCAGTTATTGCTTCCACTGACACTGCTATTCTCTGCCAATGCATTTGACTTAACAATTAGCTCTCTGAATTGCAGCAAAAGCTTCTAGATGTGACATGACTACATTAGTTGCATTAATGAAAACAAAGAGGATCACACATACCAGTTGGTCTAGTGGATAAGGTACCAGGCTAGAAAGGATGAGACCATGAGTTTTAGTCCCATCTTAGCCGTGAAAGCCAGCTGGTGGGTGAATTTGGGTCTCTCTCTCTCTCTCTCTCTCTCTCCCTCCCTCCCTCCCTCCCTCCCTCCCTCCCTCCCCCCTCTCTCTCTCAGCCCAACCCATTTCAGAGGGTGGTTGCTATAGAGAAAATAGGAGGAAGGAGTGTTAGATATGTTTGCCACTTTGAATTGTTTGTAAAAACAATAAAGGCAGAATACAAATAAATAAATAAATAAATAAATAAATAAATAAGTACAGAAGACCTGACTTCTGTAATAAGAATCAAAATGCGTTTGCATATATGTATATATAGTATGTTTGTGTGCACCAAGATTTAAATTCTAAGCATTTTCCTTTTGCCTTCTTTCAAATTAGTGGAAATCCATTCTCTTCCTGGCCTTGATATTGGGAGGAACTTGCTTTATGTTTATATATAATGGGTTTATCTTATTTGGAAACAGCTGGTTCCTCCATTACCATCTTCATCCCTTACCTTTTTTCCCATCTCTCACCCATAAAAAGGAAGAAAAAAGAAGGAAAACATCATTTTTTTTAATAAGTGAAAAAACAAGTACATGTACTAACTAATAATCAATCTGCAAAGGCATAGACGATCTGAGTCATGGTATCAAATTTCAATAGTCAAGACACAAACTGTACTAAAAATATTTTTTGACATAATACTTAAAATAATAAAAAGTATCATGGCTTTCATACCACAGTCCTGGAGTGGACTTTTAAGTTTTTTCTTTCCCCACAGGAAGTTTCAAACAACAGAAGCATCTTGTAAACTTTTCCCTCATTATTTATCTTCACAGAATGATACTCTTATTCACCTTACTAGCTGTGGGAACTCTACTAATCCAGTGAGATCTGCTAGGTTATATAATGTTAGAGGTGCCTCTTATAAGATCTTTGTGAAAGGAAATGAGAAGATTAACAGTCTGGATTAATAAAGAAGCTAAAGCTAATATTAACCACCATATTTAGTCAACAGTTGATACTGAAGATGTTAGAAGTTTTAAGAATAAACACAGATGGCTAGTTTATTGTGGAAATAAAGAGGAGATTAATCCTAGAAGAGAACACAGTGACAAACTTAGACAAGACCATGAAAAATAAGTAGTGTTGATATGAGTTGCAAAATGTAAGCCTCAAAGGAGGAGACAAAGAAACTAGTTGGAGAAGTGAGCTTGGAAATCCTTCCTTTTGGTAATAAAGAAAAGTTTTTCATTCCGAGTTTTTTGCTCTTAATATATGCTTCTCTGCTTTGTGGGTACAGATAATTGGAACAGTCTTTAAACTGCCTCTAAAAAATTGACTCTGGTGGTGGTTGTTGTTGTTTCATATCATAACATATATTTTATGATCTCTTGTGCTAACTCTAGTCTTGTACGTTTTGTGCCAACTTAAGCTATGGGAAACTGAAGACAGAGGTGCTACTTATGACCTTATCTGTGCTAAAAAAATATTTCACCCACTTGTAGTTGTTTGGGTATTTGTCTGCCTTGAACTTAAGAAAGTTTTACTTTTTCTTATTTTTAATAACCTCATTTTAAAATAATAAGATTGATGATTTTGTTTTCATCTCCTGACATGTCTGCTGTTCCATGGCCATATGTGCCTCTTTCTCCTCCTTGCATCCCTCCTCCTCCCCCTTCCCTTTCCTCTTCCCCTTCCCCTTCACCATGCAGCTGGGCAGAGGGGCAAGGTTGAGAATGTTGAGACAATCTCTACAACAACTATTACAGCTGGAAATTAGGAAAAAACAAGGAAAAAAGTTACTTTCAAAATGTGGATTTGAAAATAGTTACTAAGAGTACCACGTGTGTGCCTTTGAGTCAGTGTTGACTTCCTAGACCCTGGCCCAAGCTCACTCAGTTGGCTTCATGCCTAAGACAGGAGTAGAACTCATAGTCTTCCAGTTTCTAGCCTGATGCCTTAAACCAGTGGTTCCCAAACTTGGCAACTTTAAGACTTGTGGACTTCAAATCCCAGAATTCTCCAGCCAGCAGAGCAGAGCTGGCTGGAGAATTCTGGGAGTTGAACTCCACAAGTCTTAAAGTTGCCAAGTTTGGGAACCACTGCCTTAAACGGTATCATGACTTTGCTCTAGAAAAGTACCATGGACAGCAAAAAACAAAGGCCAATCAGCCTTAGTTGAAATAAAAGTTTCCTTGAAATGATGAGCAACAAGCAGAAGCTTGAAAACTTTGAATATGAGTTGAATAGATAAGGGAGGGATAATTAATAAAATGGGTAGTTCACTGGATTGCCTATACATTTACTGGAGATGAGTTGACATGGCAACTAATCCTATTGGTTAAAACATTAATCTCAAGATTTCCTGAGTTACGTAATCTTAAAAGTTCCATCTCAAAGGTTCTTTCCAGTTTTAAGGTTTCCTCACATACTCTTGTTTACAGAGCCATTGTCTTCAATATTGCACATAAAATGTAATGAGAAGAAAGGGAAGGGCTAAATTGAACATTTTAAAAATGTTCAATTGTATTAAGAAAAGGTGGGGGGAGAAATAAAAACACCCATCAAAGCATCTTTCTTAATTATAAAATAAAATGGAATGTATAAAATTAGTCGCACAGATATAGTCATATCATGCAATGTCATAAAATTAAATTATTAAATATTTTAGTCAGCTTACTTAGCAATAGTAAAATGGGAAATTAAGCATATAAACTACCATAAGCAGAAAGGCTGTATGAAACTTTGAGGGTGTTTTACTCCAGCAGAATTCAAATAAAGCCATTATCTAGAAGTTGCTCTGTGGTTGCCTTCTCTTCAACACCTTCAGTGTGCTTTGGAGCCCCTTCCAGTCTTCTGCCATAGTTCACACCATGCGGGGGGAAGACTATGAGACTTCTACAGACTGGTTGAGATCTTCCAGTTAAAGTGTGCATTGCAAGTGGGCACTCTGATGCTCCCCTCAGTGTCTGCCAAGGAACCTCCCAGAGTAGGCAGCACAATCTTACAATGAAGTTAATGACTCTTGGCACCTGCTGAAGACTCACCCAGCCTTGGATCTTCTGGCTGAAGGAAATCTGAATGTATCTTTCTGGCTTGAATCTGTTCATTATAGTGAGCAATTGTCATTGCACACAGACTTAGAATCTAGTCCAGATTTTAAAATAATTCTCCAAATTATATTGCTGATGGTAAATCATTTCCCCTGTTTTCAATAGAGAGGAGACTTCTTTAGATGGCAACATAGCTGATGAAGGATGGACATTTTTCCTTCTCTCTGGTATATTTTGATCATAAAAATGTTTCATGTCTATTTATGGTGTATCCCAGTTGTCCTTCAAGCCATTAGCACATGATTAAAAGCAATAGGCATCTACAAAAACAAAGTGAACCTTCAAACCAAAATAGGTATGTGGGGAAAAACTAAACTATAAAAAAAATGATATCAAATTAAACAGTGTAATTTTTGAATACGTTAAAAAAAAAAAGCTGAATCTACACATTTCTTCCAGTTAAAAAATATGCAGCAGTCCAACAGACATAATATCTTTGTTGAATTAATCATAATTCCAAATCTCTTGAAATGTGACATATAGATGCCAAAATAGTCTTCAACTGACACCCATGTACTAGACCTGCCAGTTCCTTATTGCATGCTCTTCTGTAGTCTTAGACATTTAATTTAATGTATTAAGTATAGTTTAACAACCATTTATAATTAGTTATTACAGTCTTATTATAACACTATATTAAATCCGCCAGTGCTAAAAGTAGTTCTGAAGCACTAAAGATTACTGGCATATATCTAGCTGTTAAGAGGTATTTTAACTCTTTGCACACATTTTACTAGTAGTTCTTCAAATATCATCTGATTCCATGTGGTGATTTTAAAAAAAAGTCCAATAAAGGGATTACTTTGAAAATAACTTTTCAGATTTGGAGTTTCTGATAGCAGAAATGTAGCATGAACATGCAAAGTAGAGTTAGCCTGTTATTGCAAACATACATCCCTAATAATTAGTATAGAAGGAAAGGAAATTTTATGCTTTTCAATAAGCTTAGGCTATAATAACTTTCACTTTATAATGGGCATGCATTATATCTATTCTAAGATTACTTTTCAAGAACAAGTTCCAAGTTTAAAGCAGAAGAACAACAACACGCACACACACACCAGTTTTCATAATATTGTGAGCATATACTCACCATTTTCAAAGAGAATACTGGGAACTGTTTTCAAGTCTTCAACCTCAGTGATACGGAACTGTGGAATGAAACTGAAGATGTTGATAAAGATTAATATAAAAAGAGCCTGTCAGAGACCAAGAAACGGAAGAAATCAAACTGAATGTCAAAACAAATAATGGAAATTGCTAAAAAGAGAAAAGCTAGCACCAAGAAAGACAAAGGTCTTGAAAAGGAACTTTAACCAAGAATTTTGAAGAATTCTTAGAAGAGAGAAGAAACAATATCATAATATCTGTAAATATGGAAGGTAAAAAAAGAAACAAGGAAAAAAATAGACGTAGAATCAATTAAAAGTTCCAAACAAAGTATGCCAGAAAGTCTGGAAAATGACAGTGTTCAATACATTGGAAAGAGCTCTGTGTATGTATGTATGTATGTGTATGTATGTATATATATATATATATATATATATATATATATATATATATATATATATATATATATATATATATACACACATACATACATACATACATACATACATACATACACACACACACACACACACACACACACACATACACCAAAGATATGAATCTTGACAAAGTGTGCAAATTATCATTTTATTATGTTCCATCAAGTCAGTGTTGACTTAATGGAACTTAACAAAGAATTCTCTGAAATTCTTTATTGTTCCTTTATTAAACTCTTGTCTTTCTTGGCATTGGCTTCTTTTCTCTTTTGGCAATTTCACTGTTTGTTTTATCAACCACATAAATGGATTTTTTAAAAATGAGCTGTCCCTAACATGATCCTTCAGGTCTTCCATTGCTCCCATAACTAAGTCCATTGTTCATTTCCCTCTACTTTTCCTGCCCCCTTCCCATCATTACAGGCTTCTCTATAGAACCCAGGTCTTTATATAATGTGTTCAAAACAGGATAATTTGAACTTGGTCATTGGCGGCTCAAGTGAGAACTCTGAGTTTGTTTGTTTGTTTGTTGAATTAGTTGAGTTAGTTGAGATAGGTTGTTTCATGATCCACTTGTTTGTTGTCCATAGTATTCTCAGGAATACTCTTTTTATCCTGTTTCTGCAAAGTCTTCAGAGACTCCACATAAAACTATTGTTTGTATGATTCTGTCCTTTTAGGTACAGACATGTCACAGAATCCAAATGCCTTTCCAAGTCTTTGATGGTTGCTCTCCCAAATTCTAGTTTGTTTCTTCACTGTCAAATCTAAGACTGGTTATAAAAAAATCTAAGAACAAATCTAAGACTGGTTGATATACCTGTTATCATTAGTTCAGTCTTTTTAAATTTTAATTTTAGTCCTATTTTTCACTTCACTATTAGTACTGGAGCTTGCACAGTAGTTAGGCTGCAGTATTGCAAGCTAACTCTGCCCACTGTCAAGAGTTCGATCCTGAAGAGCTCAAGGTTGAGTCACCCTTCTGAGATCGGTAAAATGAAGAGCCAGATTGTTGGGGGCAATATGCTGCCTCTGTAAACAGCTTAGAGAGGCTGGAAAGTGGTATACAAATCTAAGTGCTATTGCTATTTCTAATCACATTTCACAGCTTTACATGGTAAAAATCATATAATATCCTTAATCTTACATGTTAGCAAAATAATGCTCAAGATCATCTAATACAGATGGTGTGGAATTGAATTCCCTACATGGAAAGGGAGATGCAAAATATTCATGCTAGTTTTAGAGAAGGCTGAGGAACAAGAGACATTATGGCTGGTGCATGCTGAATAACTAGGAAAGCCAAAAAAATATCAAAAAGAAGGCAATATGTGCTTCATTGGTTATAAAAAGGCCATAAGCTTTTTGACTTCATCAAGCTGTAGAATGACCTTAGGAAAATTGTCCTCATGAGAAACGTATAAGCAGGCAGGAAGCCACAGCTCAGACAGAATATGGCAAACAGTCTGCTTCTAGTTTGGCAAAGGAGTGAGACTAGGCTGTATGTGCTCTCCATATTTATTCAATTTATATGCTGAATAATTCCAGAAACAGTGAAACAAATGAGACTACAAATTAATATAAAGAAGACCAAACTAATGACAACAGGTAAAAACAGCCAGTCTAAGAACTGACAATGATGATATTAAAGGGATGGGTATTTTCTGCCTTTCAGAATCAACTATTAACGCTAAAGGAACCAGCAGTCAAGAAATACGCCATAGACTTTGGTAAGACAGCAATGAAAGCTTGGGGAAAAGATATTAAGATGTTGTGATTTGTGTATACCTAAAAGTTTAAAATCATAGAAACAATTGTTTTCTTAAGTTCAGGGTATTTGGTTATATCATTTGAATTGATCTCAGTTATTTTTTAGCTTCTGTTATTGTTAGGCTAGCAGAACAGCATTTTTGCTAACATTGTTTTCAGTTATACATCTTGTCATTATTCTTAAGCATTTCTGATCACATATAGTTCCCAAGTTTAAAAAGAAAGAAAGAACCAGTCAGGGGTGGGTTTCTCGCCCCGTTCCAACCGGTTCGGTTGGAACGGGGCCGGCGGCGTCCTCGTGCACGTGCGCGGTGCACGCATGCATACTAGCATCTGCGCGATGCTCCAGCTGCTCCTGGAGGATCGCACAGGCGCTGTATGCATCCTGCGCATGCATGGAAGCGCAGAACTCGTCAAAACCGGGTAAGGACCGTGGGCGGGTGGGCGCGCCCTTCGCCGTTCCCGGAAGTTATTTACTTCCGGGTTCGCCGACCAACCAGTTCGCAGGGACCGCCGCGAATTGGTTGAAACCCACCCCTGGAACCAGTGGGAAGAGATCTCTCATGACATTTTTCCTTGGAACTTAATTGAAACATGAGGAGCTGTGGAGGCAGTGGTGGTATTCAGCCAGTTCTCTCTGGTTCGGGTGAACCGGTAGAGGCGGCTGTGGGAGACCGCGCATGACATAGTGCGCGAGCACTGTGCATGAGCAGAAGGTGGTGAGCACACATGCATGCTCACATTTGCAAACAGGTAGGGAAGGTAAGTGAATCCCACCGCTGCGTGGAGGCCCCTGTGACTGGGCAATAATGTGATATTCCTCAAGAGTTTATTCTTCTTTAAAATATCCACTATAACTAATTCTATTTCATTAAATGGAATGAAAACAGGAATGAATAAGGCCAGAATTCTCCTGATTAGTAGTAATATTTTGTAAGTAAGGTAATTCTTAGAAAACTCACTTCCAGTTTGTCTTCTAAATTTCCCAGCATTTGTTGAAGCAAAAAGTACTTAATAAAATCCAAGAAAACCATCAAGTTGGAACCTTCTGCCATCAACTGATTTGGGCATGCACTTAATTACCTGGAATGAAAGTACAAAATAGGAAGGATCATTTAAACTATGGACATGAAGGCCTGTCTATTGTCTATCTTGCTGATCAGCTTTATATTTAGGCAGAATTGAATTGCCAAATGAGGGGATGTTTGTGCCTTTCTATTATAGGTCTTACGAAGTGGGATCACTTCCACTGAGGAAAGTTGGTCTTAGTAGCAGATTTGTTAGGAAACCTTTTTTTCCCATGGAACAGCTGGCTGGAGCTGGGGAGTCAAGAGAGCGGTGACCCTTTTTTAACAGGTTGACTGAATTGAGTGAACCCAGTAGCCAGAGGAAATGGTTCCCACTTATTTGTGTGGCTTTGTTGGCAGACCTACACAAGCGAGACAATTCACACTAATTGGCACGCTTGTAGCAGGGTCCGGGGAGCGGGGGGGGGAGAAACTGTAAACAGAATGGCCCACGGAGCTCGAACCTGCTATCCCACAAGAAGTGGAAGAGAAGAATGAAAAATGGTAGAAGAAGCAGATGGGAGGAAATGTGCAAAGAAGAAGAGATGAAAGGAGGTGCGCCAGATGGGAGCCACAGGGAAGAAAAAGGATAAACAGGGGGAACAGAGAAAGGGTGACATTGTTGGGGGGGGGATTAGAAAATTAATGAAAAAATGGCAGCAGGAAGAGATTAAGATGAATAGGAACTCACTGCTACATGCTTCTGTGTTGCATTTAGACACATGTACACACATACTACACACAAATACATATACAAACACACACACACAAACATACACCCTTTTGTCCTGCACCTGGCCAGCAAGGAGAAGTTCCTTAGCAATCCTTCCCACCCACCCACCCCAGCTCTTGCCCTCTGAGCATTTCTAAAGTCCCAACCCTTCAGCAATGGCGATTTTGATCCTGCCGCTGCCTCCACCCTGAGTTGGTGTGTGAGCTGGAGGTATTATTAGGAGCCTTTAGTTCATGGGTTCTTCTGGCTCTCTGCAGTTTCCATGGCAACCAATCCAATTCAGCCCCCGTTCTGTTTAGCTACAGCAAATCTCCAGAGGTTTCTTGAGAAAATGTGTTTGTCAAAACAATTTTATTTTTTTCCCCCTTTGGGTCTTGCTTAGCGACATCTCCAGTTAAAAGATGCAGGAGGTGGTTCTGGGCTGTTGCTTGGTAAAAAATGCATGCTGTGTGGGGCTGCAAAAGACAACACACTTGTGAGTCTGTCTTTGGGGCAGGGGATCCAAAGGATTGGCCTAACGTTATTCTATGTCCGACGGCATGCGGTAAACTGGAGTGAACCCTTTAATGGAAACATGGAGGTGGTGTGTGTAACTTCAGTCCTATGCCTACCTGAGGGCTAATTCACAGGAAACGGAGAGAAACTAATTTGAGACCGAAGAACACTTAGTTGCTCAGGGCATTTTCCCTGTTTGTTCTTTATCTGTTTGTGAAGTCAAAGAATCTGGCTGAGGGTCTCTTTACCTTTTTGTACCCTGGACCCCTTTGAGAGTCTGGTACAGACCTTTCTCAGAAAAAAAAACACGAATTCAAAAGCATAAAATGAAATATTGATTGCATTACAGAGGAAACCAATTATGCTCAGATATCAAAATAATTTTCAACTAACAAATGCATAATATAGCAATATACATGCTTCTTAATTAATCCATTAAATCAAGAACAAGACAATACCCTTTTTAGGATATAATTTTAAAGAGATTTATTGAAGCTATCAAACGTATTTGGAGTCTAGATAAATTGTTTTGCTGCCTATATAAATTATTGAACGAAAAGCTAAGTTTCAGTTAGGGGTTAGGGAAAGTAGCATAGTTATTTCCCCATCTAAGTTCACAGGACCCCTCCCTCCCCTAAAATCTACCCACCAGCTCCTAAAGTGTGCCAGGTTAAGAAACCCTGATCTAAACTAGGGCAGAGACAAGACACCAGATCAGAGGTTTTGGACTTCAGCTCCCATTATCCTGAGGTAGTTTGGCCTACAGTGAGGGATTTGGGGAATAGTAATCCAATATATCTGGAAGGGCTACACCTGAGCAAGAGTGGCCTAGTTAACATTCAGCAAAATATCTGTGCTCACAGCAAGACAGTGACAATTACATCTACAATACCTTCTAAAAGAATTCCATATCCTCTGTCCACTCAACTACCTGCTGTTTTTTTCCCAGTTGTTCTTTTGCTGTCTTTGTTTTTCTATGCCTTTCATGCTCAATCCTCACTCTTGCTAGTAAGGATTCAATTTCTTGTTCCTCAAGGCTTTGATTCTTTTCGTTCACCCACCCTTAACTGCACAATTGCAGTGTCATTTAGAGCAGAATAAGCCATGAAATCATGGGGTGATAGTATCTCTCGGCAATTGGATCATAAGGATTATTCTGCTGACAGATAAATAAATTATCTTAATTTTTTTCCAAAGCTACATAATGTTGGAAGCAGGATATATTTGCCTGGATCTATGAATGGTGCCCAATCTGCAGCCAGGCGCATGCCTGGGGTTTCTGGTTTTTCAGTAAAACCTCTACATGTGAGTGTCTGTGTCAGCTCAGTTAATTTAACTATTTAACTATAACAGTTAATAGCTATTGAAATGAAAAGTATGGAAGAAAATTTCAGTGCAACTCCTTGATTTGGGCATCAAAACAAGACAAGGTTGAAGGAATGGGTAATAATAAAATTTCTGTAAATCTGACAAAGATCATTAGGAGGAGAGCTAAGAAGAAAAAAGGAGGATGCTACCTTGAATTTTTTGACCCGCCCTGTGGGCACCTTTGCATGGATCAAAGGAAGGGAGGAGAACAAAAAAGGTAGGAGTTACCTTGTACTCTTTTTTCATGCAAATACTGTGACCTGTTTGTCTTTTTTGTACATGTTTGATCTCCATGCATAATAGTAACTCAAGGAGATGTCTCCTTCTGCATCAGGGAATCCTCAAAGAAGAAAGAATTGTCATTTTTTTGAAATGATTGCAAAGGGCTCTTCTCTAGGTCTGGTTTCTTTAGGGATCTTTTTTTTCAAAGAAAAAGAAACAACTTATTACATATTTTCTGCATCTATGTGTTATTGTAGAATGGAATTGATACATATTTCTGAGAGTTGGTTAAAAAAAAAGTTCTCAATGTGTAATTATACTTTGATGTGGAACCAGTGGAACATCTGATGTGGTGGGCAGAAAAAGAAGTGGGAGCAAGCCGATAGGAGTTGTTTTTATTCACAGTGACACTTACACACAATAATGTTGCCATGCCTCTGCCATTGTGCCTTCTCTTCCTATCAGATGATATAGACAGCAAATCCTGGTTCCTTTCTACCCTTTGAAAACCAAAATTTCTGCCATGTTTCTGCTGCGGATGAAACTCACATTGCAACAAATCCCTTTTATGTTTGTGGGCATTGCTTATTCTCACTGGCACACTTCCACCTCGGGACTAATTTGCACAATAGCTTTAAGATGTTCATTTCTCATGCTGAACCCAGCAGGAAATGAAACTAGCTTAGGGAATTATTGTCTAGATCTCAGTCTGTTCCTTTGCTGTGTATGGGCAGAATTGCTACTGTATGTGTCCTGATTTTAGATTCCCTTGCTTTTCTTCTACGCTTGCTCATGCTGGGAAAGCAAGCATCAATCATGTTCCTTTTGGTGATTTTTGAGGAGAACATTTTTTCCAGGGCTCTCCCTCTGCGTTGGGCAGAATTGTATCAGTTGTACAAAAGAATGTAAAGAGTTTTAGCATTCTTGCTGCTTTCACTTCAGTCAGAATCTGAAACTTATAGAACTCTTGTCATCAACTTCTTACCATTGTTTCACCTTTCCACCAATGGGTGGCAGGTGGAGAAAAAGCAATTTCACCATTCCAGTTTCCTTGGTCAATGAGTGCAGCTTTACCCTGGCCACTACAAAATGGTGAGGGCAGGGCTGGATTTTCCTATAGGCTAACTAGGCTTCAGCCTAGGGCCTCAAGATCAAGAGGGGCCTACATTCAAATTGTTAGCAAAATTAAAATTACACTATTCTAAAAACAGTGAACACTAAAACACTGAACCGAAAATAAGGAGAAATTCTATGCATATGACTAATAAACAAACATAAAAATATATTGGTTAAGGTCGTTCCAGTGCCGCGGCAGTTGGGGAGCCCGCCCACTTACAGGTCGGGCGAGAAGCGCGGCCGCTCCCAGTAGCCGCCCCGTTGACGCGGAGCCCACCAGCGGCCAGACAGGTGAGGGCAAGGGGGCCGAGCCGAGCAGCTGAGTGCAGCAGGGGAGGCGGCTGGCCTCGCTGCTTTTGCCGCAGAGCAGAGCCCCCCTCCGTCAGGAGGCCAGCTATATATATTGATATATATTGATATATCACAGTAATGATGTATTTTATTCTCTCATGTAATTTACAAACTTAAAAATGGGAGGTGAAAGGGCCTCATAAGTGGAATAGCCTAGGGCTTCGTTTCATCTAAATCCGGCCCTGGGTGAGGGACAGGGAGTAGTTTTATCATTTCATTGGACCATGAATAGACTTTTTTTTAAAGGGGGGAGGGGAGGGAGAAGGGGTGGATGGTAGGGGTAGGAGGGGCATCAATTGATTCCACCTGTGTGTGTAAGGAGGAAGTTCAGTCATTCAACTGTCTTCTTAGTCACTTGCCCCAAGCAAAATTAGTCTGGGAAGGCCCTTTTAAAGGGGCCAGAAGTCAAGGATAAAATGGCCATGGAAGGCAACAACCAGTGACTGGAGAGGAGTACACTCACCATAGTACACATTTGCCAGCCTGAGTGAAGCCATTTGCCTACAACAAAACGAAACAAAGCAGGCAGATCACACAGCCCTACTTGTACCAATAGGTTAGATGTTAAATATGCAAATAGTTGTAGAAAGGCCAGTAACAGCCTGTGCTGCACCCTGATTGGCTGGGACGCAGCATAGCCTGTTGCTAGCCAGTTACCAGCCCCTGATTGGCTGGTCATTTTGACAGTTGCTCTGGGTTTCGTATAAATACCCTGGCCGTTACAGGGAAGTTTGAATCGCTGTCATCTATGTTTGAATAAAGATCTTGTTCTCTGCAATCCATGGCTCCTGCGTCTTCCCTCACGATGTAAAATTAGAAAACAAAACTTTTGATATGGGGCAAGAGGGCAGGAGCTGACGAACTGAACCTATCCACTGTGTACTAGACTCCTCCAAAAATGGTAGGTGGTTGCTGTTGTTTTTTCAATGAGTCAACCCACAAGTGTAGAACCTTCAGCTCAGTCTGCTGAAAGCCCTTGCTGTAATTCTGCTGGGTTGTTACACTATCAGGATTTGTGGAGTAATACATTGCACAGAACATACTATAAAATCACCACAATAAAGATTTTCTTCTTGTTGTTTGTTTCCCTTTTTGTTTCTCAGAGCATTGGGAAGTCAAGAGGAAGGAGGTAAACTCAGCCACTGTCAATTTTAAAACAGAGACTGAGTGATGAATGGACAAAGTTCTCAGAGCTTAACTTCAGTAGCTTGGAGTAAGGAATGATTGACTGAAAATACTCCCTGTCAACTGATGCTAAACGCATTTGGGACTTGCAAAGGGCAGAGTGTAGGGATTGTGGATTAGGTTTACAATGATTTGCAAATGATGGTGGCACTGCAGAACTCCACGTCTGGAATAAAGGAAATGACCAAGACAGATTTAACCACATGGTTAGTGTATTCTCAGTTGTCCCACATTATGCTCTATTTGAAAAGTTTATTTCACTCTAAGCCGTATGAAGGAAATAGCCCTGCAGAAACGCTAAAGGAAGATTATCTTCTGTACATGCTTGGTTGAGAGTGGACAAGATAACCACATGGAACTTTTTATTTGGTAAATTACCAAAGAGCAAGTTGAGATATATTTTTGTAATGGTTTCAACTCTGGAATGTATTTCCAAGAGCATCCCAAAATGGCAGCTCTACCTGCTATTAGATAATTTCTGAGCTACCATCTAGATTTTTGCAAATGGTAACCTGCAAGGAGCGTAGTAAGTTTAGAGACTGGAAGCATCAGGGTAAAAAAACGTAGAAATAACACTCATGACTGTACAATCCAAACTTGGAAAAAACCCTTCCAATTTATGGATCCAGCCCTCGCGTAGTCTAAGAGTTACCTATCAATGTATCACTGAGTATCCTTCTCTCCTAATACAAAAATGCTTTTTTGCTGGGTCTTCTTCTTACACCAGGACTCCAGCTGATGAGCAAGACAAACATAAGTCATCCTTAGCTGCGCTGGTGAATAAGCTATATTTCCCTTTTTATTCTGACAGCTTAGTTGTACCAGGTTAAAACAGCATTTTAAAATAGAATTCAAAGATAGCCCCAAGGTGTATAGAATATGTGTTAATGCTTCACGAACCATTATGTTGGATGTAAGGTCAACTGATCAGTAAGTAATAGGTGGGTCGGAGTAGCATTTATTGGCTATTTCTGGCTGATACAAACATCCCCCCTCCCCTCTGATCCTTACTCTAGCCCATTTCTGCTCTACTCTTAGTAAAGAGCTGGACAGAGCAGCCTTGTCCTAGTGGTGTTTCAGAGTTAGAGCTAGACTACTCAGTCAGGGATATTGTGTGTCTGCTTTAACATTTGTGTCCTTTATCAGTTTATTGCAAATTTGAATGAGCTGAATGACAAGACCAGGGCCCCTATCTTCTGAACAAAGAACAAGAAATTTAGATTTTTTTTAACAAATTCAGCCATTTGGGATGGGGAGTGTATAAAAGAAAAAGAAGTGTAGGAAACTCTTCAATAAGTGTGCTGCTTGTGATTCAGCATCCTTCACATTTCCATTCTGTTGTTTTCCCTAACTTTATTCAGGTGGCAACAGAAAGAGCAGTCAGCCTTGCTTTATTCATGGCAGTGCATCATGACTGGTGGATGTTTTTTTCCTGTCAGCTGACAAGTAGAAGAGGGAGGACAGCACAGCCATAAGAAATACTCAATTGCTTTGGTGATCACACCTAGCACATGCAAAATGGGAAGATCACCATTTGACCTTGAGTCAAAACAGGGAGAAGAGGGACTGATAAAGAGGCCAGCAAACTTCATGCTAGTATAGTTTTCTGTTGACTCGAGGATGAATGGAGAGCATCTTAACTCAGCAGTGGGGAAAGATTCTGACAAGTAGAAGAGGGTGGACAGCATAGCCCAGACCTGAATAAGTCCTTACATTTGTCATAATTTCTACAATATTGTCCAACTGTTTTGTAGTTTGTTAGTTTCAGGAACTAGGCTCAGACATTATGAGTGATTTGTCTTTTACAAAAGATTTCTCACTCAAATGAAAGTCTTTTTTTCCATAGTTACTTACAGGACTTTATGTTTAACTATTGATTTTGAATTCTTCTCTGTGTCTCTCTTCCCCATCCCCTTTTATTTCTTACTGTATGAAAACAAACAAAGACAAATTATTATCAATTAACCAGGAACATTAATTTTCAACTTATATATTTATTCTTGTATGGTGTGTGTTTGTGTGTGTGTGTGTGTATACATCCACACCAATGAAAATGACATTGAAATTGCTCATCAGTAACTCAAACATGCAACTCTCCTGTAATTCTCAGGAGTTCTTTCCCATCCTTCTCTCCCTCCAACCCATTTGAGGTTTTTTTTACATATTTTAATTCATAATATTTAAAAAATTCACTCCAACTTTTTAATGTTATGGAGAATTTTTAAATGTTCAGTAAGAAACTTTGATATAGTAATTTTTTAAAACTGGTTTTATCAGAAGCCTTTCAGACTATGCTACTAATATGAAACAACATAGTCCCCACCTCTCTATACATGGAGGATGTATTTTAATAACAATAGTATGTGTGTACACACACACATACACACACATCTAGTGCAACTTGCAAATGCTTGTGTGCATTAATTTAAAAAGAAACCCCCTCAGTCTGATTCCTATGTACAAAATATAGCCTTTGTGGGAAATACCGACATGCAAGTAAATAATTTTAAGAGGCATAGAAGAAATAGCAGCCATATAAATTATATGGTTTGCCTAAATTTTCCTTGCACTTGTTAGAATATAGCTATCTAATATGCTACAATAACTGCGAAAACATTCAGGTCCTGTGGGCCTCATAATTCAGTGCTGTTGTTTTACACACCATCACTGGTGTCATAGAGGTGTTCTGTGAAACTATAAAGTTCTATAGTAAACATCCATTCTTTAAAATCTGGACATGTCCCACAAATAAGTCCTTGTCAGCATTAACTGTTCATTGAGCACAAGTATTGATTCATGTTTCCTTCTAAGCTCAGTTGTTCTGACATTACCCAAAACTTTGGGGAATTTGTCTGAAGACACATGTCTGAATGGGTAGAATTTAAGAGGAGCAAATTTCTCTGCAGTGACTTAATCCTGCGACAAGAATTCTGAAAATTGGACATCATATTTGTCACTGGTTAGTTCAGCAGATTGTATCCTTTCATCTTACTTTACCTTGCTGGCCTTGTTTTTTTTTTCCTTCTGAGTTTTTATTGTTGCTCTTACTACTACTGTTGTAAAGTACTGCAATTATGATAAGAGTTCTGCTTGGGAAAACAGCAACCAACTCTGGGACAGAGAATGCATCATGTAGCCAAACCTGTAGGGAGAGGAGAGAGACTACAACATTGCTCTCCAAATGTTTTGGGCAACAATATCCACAATTTTTAGTCAAACTGACACAAGCTGTTTTGGATCTATGCTTAAAGTTCTTGGTTTGGATAAAATTTTATGAAAACAGAATCTGGACAGCTGTGAAACCACTGTATCATTCTTTCTATAAGAACTTCTATATCATAGTTTTATTTCCCACTCTTCTTTCCTCACAGCTTGAAATTGATCTGGGAGTGTTTTCATTTCTGCCAATCTAGGGAACACTGTGAGCCATGCCCTGTCCAGTTGAACAATGCAGAGTGTTACTTATTCCATACCTTTTCCCTGAACTACTGCCATGCCACACAAAAGGAAAATTGCTAAAGCCCCATCACATGTTCACTACAAACAAAACTCTGGATATTTGCTGTGAGGGGACATTTTAATGAAAAGCCACCACTCTTCTGCATCAAAAAGCCTCTTTCAAGCCATGAAACCAAAATAACAGCATATTGGCAGTTTTGCAACCAGAACTTTCTTTAGAGCGGTGAGTTTTGTGATGCTGTGCTAGCAGAAACTCAGTACAGAGGGAAGAATGTAAGACTCTCATTATGACTTTCAAGTGGGCAAAATGGTGCATCACAGGGCAACAATTTTTGAACCAAGGAGATGGCCTAGCTTACAGAATGTGACCAAAAACTGGAACCCATTACTCCCAAGGGAATGAAGTTTGGGGAAGTTGTGATTGCTTGAAGCTCCTGGTTACTGCTGTAGTTACATGATCTTCATTTTCAATGTCCTGTGACAGTTTCCCAATCAGTCTCACAGTTCCTCTCTCATCCAACCAGCAGCAGCCACTTACTTCCCTGTTTGGAAGGCAAGGGAAGGAAAGGAAGGGAGGTGACATACCCGTCTAGGTCCATGCCACCGACACTCTGTGCACACTCCCGACTTGTGCCTTGCATTCCTTCTCTGACCCATGCAGCATCTCTTGGGCGCACACACACACACACACACACACACACACTTCCTCCAATTGTCCATGACTGCATGTCACCTCTTCCCAAGCACCCCAGGTGCCCTTCCTAACCGATGCTGTCCCTTGCATGCCATCCCCAACCACCACAGCGCCTCACACACATCCTTGCAACCCTCATGCATTCTTCTTAACCTGCGCCACTTCCCCTGCAGAGCACCTACCAGACCCCCTTCCTATTCTATGCCAACCGCACACATGGCCTTCCCAACCCATGGGGGCATTTCTAGTGCACTCCCACACATCTTTCTCAAGTCATGTGGCATCTTTTGAACATGCCTCCCCTTCCATATCATTCCTGACCTGCACCTCCAGGAAAGGAGGTTTCTGATATTCCCTGCCAGCTTCCCATGAGGAAACTCAATGGGGAAGCTTGTAGGAAGTTAGAAATTGCTCCCACTCCCATTGCTTTTTTGCCTAGCTTTGGTCATTCTGTTTCTAAGTTTAGGTAAGGAAATAACATCTGAAACAATCACCCAACAGCACGCAGATATCCTGCTATCTAAAGTATTCCAATGGATAGATATGGTAAGCAGAATATTGAAGGAGTGGGATAGAGAGAGAGAGACGCTAAGGGTTGACTTAAGTCCAGGAACCAAGAAATGATTGACCATTGGGAAAACTGATTTTCCAAAAACTATAGAGTCCAAAGAGAAAACTCAGATTTCAAATAATCTGGACATAATCTGGACCAAAGAAAGGAAGAAATACTCTCTAAATTCACTAGTCTCATAGTATCTTGTAGGTCCCTTTGTCTCTTAATCTCTCACTGAAAGAAGTTAAAACATCATGATGCAGCATAAATATTCATATTTCTTTTTTAAAAATGAGCACTACATTCCTAAATATAGGAATGGAAAAGATATAATGACAAAGCTGCCATCCCCAGCCTGATGTGTCTAAGCGTGTAAGACTTCACCTCTCAGATTTGCCAGTTTGAGTCTAAAGCTCTGTTGCCATTTTATTTTATTTTTAAATCACATGCACAAATTCATTTTTTGCGCATATTTTAAAAAAATCTGTTACAACTTTTCACCCCAAAGTTCTCTTCCTACGTTTTATTTTATAAGACTCAGCTGCTCTTACATCTAGAAACAGCTGGGGAAGGATATAAGGAACTTCTGCTAGATGGGGTTACATTATTGCAAATTCTAAATTGCAACACAGCCTGATCAATAAGCTGGAATGAATCAGCCAGGGCGGAGATGATTTAGTTCTGCTAAGATGTGCTACCAAGAAATATAGATCCTTCAACTGTTTTGAGAATAAGGGCCTTTGCAATAAAGGTCTTGTTTTACTGGGTGTAGCAAAGAAAGATCACAAACGCCTGTCTTGGCTACTAACCAGAGGAGCACTGCTGAAGATATGTCTAGTCATGGAATAGAGACGTGTCAGTCCTCTGATATAAGCCTTTACTAGTCCATACCTTGTCACTGGTTCTGTTCTCATCTCATAGCTAGCAAACAGGGAGGGAATCTTGCAGAAGATGAGCATTGAGAATATCTGAATGCATGGCCTTCTGCACTGAACAAAGATAAATGGCATTTATCATGGTCCACATATGTTTGGTTCTGATCAGGGGTGGGTTCCTGCCAGTTCTAACATCTTCTACAGAAGAGGTTCCACAAATCTCCAGTGCCGTTTAGAACCGGTTCCAGTTCCCTCCCCCTGCCCATCCGCACATCATCAAGATGAAGAGCGAGAGGGGGAATTCTGGGAGTTGAAGTCCACAAGTCTTAAAGCTGTCAACTTTGAACACCCCTGAGGGTTTTTTTTTTCTAAAAGGTTAGGGGTGCAAGGGTCTTGTAACTTGACAGCTTTAAGACTTGTGTGCTTCAAATGCCAGAGTTTCTGAGCCAACATTTTGGTTGCTAAGCAAGAGCGTTGTTAAGCAAGTTTCACCACATTTTACAAGTTGGCCCCACCCACCCAGTCACATGGCTGGCAAGCCACTCCCACCCAGTCACATGGCCAGCAAGCCACTCCCACAAAACAGGCCACACCTACAGAAGAGGTTCTAAAAAATTTTGAAACCCAACCCTGGTTCTGATCCACCTATTTCTAGCATGCAGGGCTTTCAATGAAATACAGAAGTAAAACCCTGCCCATACTTCTTTTAGCAAAAGTCTCTAACAGCTTGGAAAAGAGAAAAAAACCCATTCCCAGATGGATGAAGGTTCTAGAGACCATTATATAAACAGTCAACTACAAATTTCCCAACCCTGCCTATTTGCAAGCTCATGAAGAACCTAGAAAGAAAACCAGAAGGTCTCCATCTCTCCACCTTAATGTACAGAAGAATGTTATTGGGAAAGAAATGAAAAATGGTTGTGTTGCTGGAATTCTTGTAATGGCTCTCCACACGCATACACCCAAACTTTCATCTCAATAAAGCTTTACTGAAAAGAAGGCTGAGAGAATCTTGCTGTGAATTTTTATTTTATTTCAGGCAATTGGCAAGCATCTTGACAGGGACCCTCACAGGGAAATCCTGAAGGGCAAACAACCTCTACTATTGGCAGAATCGTAGTTATTTAAATCAAGTACTTAAGTCAAGTTTGTGGAGTAACTCAAGATTAGATAAACGATGAAGCCCATTTTATAAGCCACAGCAATTGGATTCAGAGAGTAAGCCAGAATCCAGGACCCTGCTTGCAGCTTTGGATGATGCATGCCAGAGGTGGGTTCCTACCAGTTCGCACCTATTCGGTAGAACCGGTTCGTCAAATCTACCGAACCGGTTAGAAGAGGTTCCACCAGTGGACCCGGAAAGCAAGCCACACCTACAGAAGAGGTTCCAAATTTTTTTGAAACCCACCACTGGTCCTTGGATATGATTATTCTACACTATCATGCTCATATTTATAAAACTCAGTGCCTCTGTGAAAGGTAAGGATGACTACTGCATTTGTGGTGTAATCAGAACATTGTGTGTGTTGAAGTTGTTTTAACGCAAACCAAAGATGTCTTTTAAAAAACAAGTTTACATCATATTCTTATGCATGCCAATGCTGTGTGTGAGGTAATTTAAGGTGGTACTGACAAGTGTCGTCAGCATCTTCATATCCGGTTACATGTGTGGCAAGCCACTCCCACAAAGGAGGCCACACCCACAGAGTAGGTTCGAACAATTTTTGAAACCCACCACTGATGCATGCACTCTATTGATAGGCTTCTGTTGCAAGTTTCAAATGAGGGGCTCCAGAGAACAATTATGGCTCATTGTTATTTTATTTTTGGATTGTTTCGATCCCTCCTTTATTATTTTTATAAATAACTGAAGGCAGTGAACATACCAAATACTCCTTCTTCCTTCTATTTTTCCCACAAAAACAACCCTGTGAGGTGGGCTGGAATGAGACAGAGTGACTGGCCCAAAGTCTCCAGCGGGCTTTCATGCCTAAGGCAGAATCAGAACTCCCTGAATTGCATTCCAAAGCTCAAGGGCTGGCTTTAGGTTTCAGCAGACTCAGACAGATCTGCCTCTAGGACTGCCCTGGCTCCAGCTTCAGCATCTGGCAGTGGCCTCTCCCACAAAATCCTTGTATGTGTCCTGCAGTGCAGATAGACTCACGTATCTATAAATCTTTTGGGCAGAGGGGTCATTTTGATATCAAAGGAGAGTGATGAGAGCCATTTGAATGTGTGTTGAGAGCACGGTGAATTTGTGAAGAAAACAGAAAGGATGAGGAGAAAGTTCTGAAAATGGAGCAGGTGGGATGTGGTACTTTTATCCTTTATCCTTTGATCAAATATCCTCTAGAGTGAAAAAAAGAATCACAATTTTTTTCTGCAAAGGAGAAGGGTTGGGGAAAGTGTTTGGAGATAGTAGGTCCTAGGGAAGTTAATCATGCTGTCATATATTATCATTAATATTTTTTCCTTGATGCAAAAAACTTTCCATATTAAAAGGAGACACTGCACCAGGCTGGTAGCATCTATATTTCTTAGCACATCAAACTACTCCCTAGACGAGAATCTGTGTAAATTATAGATCAAACTCTTTGCACTTTCTGTCAGAAAGACCATGATCTGGTGCAAATGGAGCATGTGTGTATTCCAGAGTTCTGAAATGAATCATGGGGAAAGAGGGTAAGCAGAGACCATCTCTCCTCAAAACAGTTGAGAAAGCAAAACAAAGGAAAAGGCTGATGAGGAAGCCCTGAGACAGTGGCATTCACTTTATACCCTAGTGACAAATGTAATTTTATTAAGCATGTCCATCTTGACAGGAAGTCTCTTTGGACTTAATTAAATGGAACCCAAATGTTCTGATCCATAGTGAAATAGGCTGTAATCAAATTTGCAGTAAATTATTCTAAAATAGTGCGTTCCACTTCTTCATCAAATCCCCACCAGATGGGAAAATAAAAATAAAATCTCCACTGAAGAACCAAAACACTGAAGGTAGGATGAAAATTTCACACATTGTCCTGTCTTGGGTAAAAAAAAAAAAAAAAAAACACCTCAGATTCCCTTTGCACAACTCTTTGTAATGTGAGCTTCCTAAGTTAAAAGTTTGTGCCTCATAATGATGCTGCATGAATATCCACTTTTATTTATTTATTTTCCCAAGGAATTCATTTCTAAATCTGGCAAGAGAAAAGAAAAGTTCGAAGATAAAGCTGCAGCGTATAACCTCGGGGCACAAAGCTCAGTGAACATTTAAAAAAGAACATTTTGTCCTTTAAAAAAATCCTTTTTTCTCTTCAAAGGCAAAAATCATTATTTTATTCATGATCCTTTGAAAGGAAAACGCTTTAACACCTTACTAGCTACAGGCTCCTGCATATGCTTTCCAAGTGAAAGGTCCAAGGTCCAATCCCTGTTATCTCTATCTGGGACTGGAAAGCGTCCTTATGAATTATTATCACTCCGGATAAACATAATTTTCCCAACCTTGACACCTTCCACTTGGGTGGACCTAATTTCCCATCAACCTTAACTGAACTCAGAATTCTAAGCAGGTTTCATTTGCTCAGGAATTGAGGAGGAGATGGACAGGACATTCTAGAGCTGTAGGTTAGACTGGGAAGTCAAAGAAACATCCCAGAATACCACAATACTAACACACTTTTATTGTTGCCAATGAAGTTACATGAACATGTCATGAAGCCCAGACGTTGAGTCAAAGGAGGCTTTATTTATATTAATCTAAGCTTTCCCAGGGGGGTTTGTATTCCTATCCTTCTGCATAATTCTGTATGACACACACTATTATTCACCTTTCACATCAGTCATGATGTGACACAAGGACCTTTCATACAATGTTTTAACTATTGGGGTTCCTTGCTTCCCCTAAGAATATTGGATGAGCTGTCTTTGGAACCAAGATTTGACAACTTCTATTCTTTAGAAACAGCATGATAATTTGCACTTATTAGCGCTGGTGGATCATAGTTGGCAGCCTGTGAGACCACAGTGCCTGAAATCTCCTAGCTTAACAGCACGGATAATATCTATTTTAACAGGATTTTTTGTTGATGAGAAACTGAGCAGCTAGGTTTACCTAGTAAACCTAAACTATAATTTATATTGTTGGAAGAGGAGTGGTCATTTGGTTCAGACTTGCATTGTTAGAAAGAATTTTCGATAAAGAAGTAACTGGAAACTTAGTAGGTGGTTGTTTTCAAGAATATCTCTATTTTATACTCCTGATCAGAGGTCTCTGCAGAGTGGGGGTTCAAAAAAGTTGAGATGGGGGCCATGTGATTGAGGTCTCACCCTTTTTCGTATATGGCATGATTCACATTAAAAAAAGTCAAGTATTTGAATGGATGGTTTGTCTTCATTTTAAAAAAAACAACCCATTCTCCTTCCTGCTCCCGACACTTCTAAAACCCCTTCATAAATTTGAATGTAATGAATATGGGTTCCTACACACAGACATTGCTGGGCAATATATGATAGCAAAGTAATGTATAGTTAGAAGATTCCAAAACTAAGCAAAGGAGGTTAATCCAATTTAAGGACCATTATTATATACAAATTTACTCATAAGTTCCACCTTAGTAGCTGGGTGACTTTGGGTCAGATACACTGTCTCAGCCCAAACCACCTCACAGGGTTGTTGTTGTAGGGAAAATAGGAAAAGGAAGGTATGTTGAACGTGTTCACTGCCTTGAGTTATTTTAAAAATAATAAAGGCAGGCTACAAATAAAAAAAATAAAAAATAAAAAATAACAAGCAAAGGATCTGATTAAAAAAACACTTTGAAGAAACTTTTCAGACTCTTGATCCAATTCTAATTACAAGCTGTTTATATGGTCAATATAAATTGATGTGTTGGTTGCTGATGCTGGGAGGGAAAGGAAAAAAGGCCAGGGGAAACAGTCATAGAATGTAAATTGTTCCTCACTAAAGTTCTAATGACAGGAACTGATTAGAGGCAGGTTAGAATTTGGCTGCCCAGGCACACTAAATTATGACAACTGGGATGAGAAAACTTGGGTACCAAAAGAACAAACAATGATGCAGCTATGTGGAGATCCCATAGTAACTAATTGTCTTTGTGCTAAAGTAAGAATTATGAGAGTCTTTCTGTCATTTCAAAGAATGGCTGGTTGATGCTTTGAAGACACTAAAAGTCACTAGAAATGATCAGACTTGCTATCAGACCCAGGCCCAAAGATGACACAGTAAAATCCAATCAAGTCCAATTCTTTATTTGCTTACACCTGATGGACATAGTCTTGCCAGACTAAAGCTAAAACTGCCAAATCTAATAGATATAACTTGCAAGATTCTAGGATATTGCTACCTTTAACCTCTTCTTTCCTCCCCCATCCAGTTTGAGACTATGCACCATCTCTTAATTTGGGCTTCTGTACTGCCTCCTCCCTGGGAAAGTTTTCCATCACCACTCCTTGTCCAGGTGCACATTGCATAACTCTTGCCCCTTTTTTTTCATTACTGTTCATTGTGGCATTATTTTTTCTAATCTTTTCCATTGTCTGCATGCTTAACTGGATTCTTTTAAAAATAACATCTTATGAGGCAATTCCATCCAAACTGTGACTTTATTTAATTAACATTTTATCTGAACAAGACCAGATCGCATTACAGAGTACATTAACATGACTGTTTTTTCCACTGCAATGTTTTTTTAATTCAAACCAAAATGATTATGATAATGGTAAAATGTTGTTGGAATTCCATGAAGGGAAGAAAACTGTAAAACACAATCTTGTTAAACATTAGTGGATCATTTTAAACCATAGCAAATCGGGTTTGAGGAATGAATTGTGAAACAAATGTCTGAAGGAAAAGTGAAGAGGTTGAGAAGAAGACCAAAAAAATCATGGTTGAATTGAATTAATGAGTTCTTATCAAAGAATCCAGAAAAAAAGATCCTTGAACAAAAGGTAATGTATGAAATAGTGCATGTAGGAGGAACAATGTTTGCAAGAATTGAAAGATATGCTAATGTATAGTAAATGATGATGGTATAAATTAATTGTAGCTGTATTTCTCTCTTCTTCTTCTTCTCTCTCTCTCTCCATTCATTCTTTAATTTCTTTGATTTAAATTTCTTACCCTAATTCTGCACTTTGCATAATGTCACATAATCTGAAAGGAAACAGCATGGTGGGTATGTCTGCATGTATGTATATGTAGCTCAATATGAATTAATGATAGCACTGAAAATCAATAGTATCCAGCTTTATTTAATGCATTTTCAAGCTTTTAATCTATAGGTGTTCTTAATATTAGCTTTTGGTGCATGCTAAAAGAAATATAGCATTTCTAAAAGTGTTTATTAAGGAGTGCAGAGGCACAAGGATTGAAAAGTATGTGAATGACAGAACCTAGATCAGAAGAGAATTACATCAGGGAAAAGGAACTTGCCAGTCAGAAATGAAATGGAAAGGGGGGGAAAAAACCAGTACCATCTCAGATTGGGAGTAAAAAACCGTCCATCTGACCACTTTCATGTTTGACCTTGACATCTTTTCATAGCCGTTGTGGGTGGAGTTTTTAGGATGTTTTTCCTCTTCAGATTTTGTAATGTTATAAAGAAATCTACCATCTACCATTTTGAAGGTAATTTAAACACTTTCAAATTGGTTTAGAATAGAATAGAACAACAGAATTGGAAGGGACCTTGGAGGTCTTCTACTCTAACCCCCTGCCTAGGCAGGAAATCCTACACCATTCAGTCAAATGGTTATCCAACATCTTCTTAAAAACTTCCAGTGTTGGAGCATTCACAACTTCTGGAGGCAAGTTGTTCCACTGATTAATTGTTCTAACTGTCAAGAAATTTCTCCTTAGTTCTAAGTTGCTTCTCTCCTTGATTAGTTTCCACCCATTGTTTCTTGTTTTACCCTCAGGTGCTTTGGAGAATAGTTTGACTCTTTTGTGGCAACCCCTGAGATATTGGAACACTGCTATCACGTCTCCCCTAGTCCTTCTTTTCATTAAACTAGACATACCCAGTTTCTGCAACCATTCTGCATATGTTTTAGCTTCCAGTCCCCTAATCATCTTTATTGCTCTTCTCTGCACTCTTTCTAGAGTCTCAGCAGCTTTTCTACATCGTGGCAACCAAAACTGAATGCAGTATTCCAAGTGTGGCTTTACCAAGGCATTATAAAGTGGTATTAGGACTTCACATGATCTTGATTCTATCCCTCTGTTTATGCAGCCTAGAACTGTGTTGGCTTTTTTGGCAGCTGCTGCACACTGCTGGCTCATATTTAAATGGTTGTCAACTAGGATCCAAGATCCCTCTCACAGCTACTACTATTAAGCAAGGTACCACATATACTGTACCTGTGCATTTCATTTTTCTTGCCTAAATGTAGAACCTTAATTTTTTCACCATTGCATTTCAATTTGTTAGATAGCACCCAATGTTGCAGCGTGTCAAGATCCTTCTGTATCTTGAGCCTATCTTCTGGAGTGTTGGCTATTCCTGCCAGTTTGGTGTCATCTGCAAATTTGATGAGTTCCCCATCTATCCCCTCGTCCAAGATTAAATATGTAGAGTAGATTTGTCCTAAACTCAGATCTGTAGCTTTTTCATTTCTGGTTATATCCTCAATATCTTGTAATAACTCTTTCTTTCAAAACAGATTATGTAACTGTGGCAGCACAGGTCAAGCCTGGCCTGGAACAGCTATGGTGAATCCAATTATAACCTTCACCTCCATATTTTCTTTGAAATTTCTTTGGAACTTGGGATTCTTCAGAATCTGTAGCTCTGAATGCTACATCATCTTCTTTAAAAACTGGGGCAACATGGTTCCTTCTTGTATTGGAAGTAAACTGACTATTACAAGGACCAGGGAAGGAATAGATATTGAAGGATGAACAAGTAACTAGTAGAGAGAAAGACTTCAAACTCTCCTGTCCAAGGGGAACAGAACTCTGTGGCAGAACCTTGTGCTCATTCATGTTTTGTACACTGTAAGTATAAAGTATCAAGTTTCATGGTTCCTCTTCACAAGCAGGGTTTGAACCAGTTTTCCATGTCTCATGTCAAGGTATAATGAGAGAGAAAACTAGACTGTATGTTCATTTTAAAAAGTTTCTCAGCTTTCTCTTTCATGCTTCCTGGGGATGAGGTATTCCATTCCAAAGGCAACTTTTAACATCATTTGTGGAAAGAATATATTGCACATCCTTTCTCTATGTTAAATCCACTGGGGGACCACACAAAATCTCTCTGTTCATAAATTATTAGTTTGCCAGTTATTATTTAAAAACTCTATTCCCCTGCTACATTAATCTGTTGTGTCCCAGATCTAACTAAGCAAAAGGCTTAGGCTTTATTATATTTGTTGATCACATCAATCTGATGAAACTATCAAGTGACACTATTGAAGATGGAGTCTGATTTCTTTTCATCTGGGGTCTTAAGAGAGAAAAAAACACACTATACTGTTTTAAACATAAACATTTCCAGCCTTTGTTTCAGCACTTCTTCCAGATTACAAACATCATGACCACTTTCCAACAGCATGCTGAAATAATTCTTCTTTAAAGTAGATAATAAAACAGGACTAGGTGGAAGGGACACAAGCCAAACAATTCAACACCAAAAAGTTGCTCTCGTTTTCATCTGTCTCTGAAGCAAGGAAGGGAAAAATTTGGTTGGGCCTGATGAGGAATCTACTTTTTCATTTTTTTTCCCCATTGCTTCTGGGTTGCTGTGGACATTATTGTAGGACTCAATTATAAGTAATTTGAATATGATTTTTCAGCCAACTATAAATCCACCAAACAGTCGAGCTGTCCAGACCAGCCTTCACCAGCTTGTTAATTAGGGCATCATGGGACACTTTGTCAAATACTTTGCTGAAGCTCAGGTAACATCATATGGAATGCAATATCATGCCCTTACTTAACTTTTAACATTAATTAACTTTTTAAAAGATGAGAGATTTATATGATCCAAGGAGAAACCAGAGTAGCAAAGTGAGGGCAGGACTTGTTCTTGAAAATCCCGACTTCTAGAAATCATATTTCATTTATTTCAAGATGCTTACAGATCAAATGTTTTATAAACAGCACTTGAATCTTTTTTTTCTTATCACTTTCCAACAAGTGCAGGGTTTGCTCTTTTTTCTCTCTCCTGGATAAACTAAATGTTGATCCATTGGCTGCAACAAGTATTGACTGATCCGCTCATTGCCCACATTGTGAGCTGAGAGAGAGTGAGTGGCCTAAAATCACCCAGATTCAGATTTAAAGCAGATAAAGAAT
This sequence comes from Thamnophis elegans, assembly GCF_009769535.1. Taxonomy (NCBI): domain Eukaryota; kingdom Metazoa; phylum Chordata; class Lepidosauria; order Squamata; family Natricidae; genus Thamnophis; species Thamnophis elegans. Next base: position 105,003,498 of record NC_045542.1, read on the forward strand.
TATAGGCCAATATCTTTATTGAATGCAGATTATAAAATATATGGTTCGATAATAGCAGAGAGATTAAAAAAGGGTTTTGAATGAATTTATACGTGTAGATCAGAATGGATTTTTTGCCAAAGAGGCAGATTAAGGATAACATGAGAAAGATTTTAAACACATTAGAGTATTATGAAACACATCCTGGAAAACAAATGACGACTTCTAAGATGAACAGAAAGCTTTTGACAATGTTAATTGACAATTTATATTATTACAACTAAAATACATGGACTTTGGGGACAAATTTATTAATATGATTAAAGCAATATACCATAAACAATCAGCCAAGGTGATGGTAATTGGGGACATGACAGAGAACTTTGATATAATAAAAGTCACTAGACAGGGATATCCACTATTCCCGCTGCTATTTATACTGATTTTGGAAGTGTTAGCCAGAAATATTAGACAAGATGAAAAATAAAAGGAATGGAAATTAAAAAAGAGAGAAATACAAGCTACAGGTGTTTGGTCTTTATACTAGAAGACCCATTAGAAACTGGACTGAAGTTAATTAAAAAGAGAAGAATAAGGGGAAGTTTCAGGATTGAAAATAAATAAAGATAAAATGAAATTTTTAGTTAAAAACCTCACAGATGCACAGAAAAGAGTGTTGCTGGAAAGAATTGATATACATAGTCAAAAAAGTGAAGAGCTTAGGGATACAACAAACTTAGAAAGATATTTTGAATGAAAAAGGGGAATTAAAAACCAAGCAAAAACTTAATAGTCAAAGGATGGACATTGCATGGCCATGCAGATACAATCTTGCTATGAGAAAGAGCCGAGGTGGCGCAGTGGTTAAATGCAGCACTGCAGGCTACTGCTAGATCAGCAGTTCAGCAGTTCAAATCTCACCAGCTCAGGGTTGACTCAGCCTTCCATCCTTCTGAGGTGGGTAAAATGAGGACCCGGATTGTTGGGGGCAATATGCTGACTCTCTGTAAACTGCTTAGAGAGGGCTGAAAGCCCTATGAAGCGGTATATAAGTCTACTGCTATTGCTAAAAGATGCTAAAATGTATGGTTTTAATAAAGAATTAACAGAACTGGACCTGATATTAACTGGAATGGATGAAAAACTGATTAAAAAAAGATATTGTTACTTAAGTATTAAACTTGAAAGTGAGACTATGATTGTTTGGGCTAAATTTTTTCTATTTGCAGTAGAACTGGATAAATCGCAGAAACTATGGGATAAAATGTTAAATTGACTATGTCAACTGAATATAAAGAACATTTGTATAAAATGTTCTATAGATGGCATTTTGCACCAACAAGACTGGAAAAAATGTATAAAAATAGATCCGCTAAATGTTGGAAGTGCAATCAAACACCTGGTTCATATTACCATATGTGGTGTACATACCAAAAAGCAAAAAAAATATTAGACAAAAATACATGCTTGGTTGGAAAAAATGATAAAACAGCGTATAGACCTGAAACCAGAAATATTTTTATTGGGCATTCTGCTGGAAAAATAAATAGGACTATATATTTTATTTTACATGTACTAACTGCAGCCAGAATTGTATTTGCACAACAATGGAAAAATGATGAGATTCTGACAGATGAGAGTGTAGTGTGTGTGTGTGTGTGTGTGTGTGTGTGTGTGTGTGTGTGTTCTATCAGCCCAGGCAAATCTCAAAAATATGAACAGATTTGTTTAGAATGTGGATGGGATTTTGCATACTGTCAATATGATAGGGCAAATAATGATGATGATGATGATGATGATGATGATGATATGGAAGAAGGCAATGCTAATGCATATTCTCATTACTAAGCAAAGTGCATCAGTGCATTTATTAAGTCAATGGGCGTCAAGCTTTTCTTAAAGGAGACTTGAGAGTTATTATATTATTATTTTAGTATTCCTCTTCAACCTGATCTTATTATACGTTTTACTTCTACATCTGTTTTAAAACAGATTTTCTTTCCTGAACAAAAAAAAAACCAGAAAGGAAAGGGTTTATTTAGGTCTTGTTCATCTTTTACCTCCAACTCTGTTGTTATTTCCTCCCATCCTGTGTCTCCAGTTATCCCTACATCTAAATTAGTTGTTTTTCATGTCCCAGATTTACCTTTTCTATTTTATTTATGAGGTTTTATCTCTCTTTATTACTTAACAAGTAAGTCAACCTAACTAATTCTAATTCTCTGGAATCCAGAAGAAGAGGTTTCTATGCTGTAGCACCAGCCTTCTGGAACAGCCTCTCCATCCTCTAAGGTGTGGTTTGCCACTATCTTCCTATAATTTCGCAAGGGCCTGAAGAACTAGCTTTGCCAATTGACCCGAAGACCCAATAGGGGAGTTCATCACCAGAGGTGGCTACTGGACTAAGTAGCTGACCCCACCTCCCCTCTGCATTCCCTCTCCCCCCTCTGCCAATCTTCTTTATAGGATTGTACTTCCATTGTTTATTTATTCTTATTGTTTTATTTTATCCTATTGTTTATCCTTTGCTATTGTTATGTTTACATGTTATTTATTTATTTCTGTTTTATTCTGAGCCATTCAGAGTAGCCCTATAGCAAGAGGAACACTCCTCTTATTTTCCCCACAACAATGTAAGGTGACTTGGGCTGAGGAAGGATGACTGACCCAGAGTTATCCATCCATGACTAAAGTGGGAATACAACTCACCATCTTCTGGTTTCTAGCAGAGGTGGTATTCAGCAGGTTCTGACCAGTTCTGGAGAACCAGTAGCGGAAATTTTGAGTACTTCAGAGAACCATTAAATACCACCTACGACTGGCCCTGCTCCCATCTATGCTCTGCCTCCCGAGTCCCAGCTTCCTCCCGAGTCTGGAGGAAATGGGATTTTGAGGTATCCTTCTCCTGGAGTGGGAGGGGGAATGGAGATTTTACAGTATCCTTCCCCTGCCACACCCACCAAGCCATGCTATGCCCACCAAGCTGTGCCCACAGAACCGGTAGTAAAAATAATAATAATCCCGCCACTGGTTTCTAGGCCAGCATCTTAACCACTATATCAGGCTGACTCTTCATGTTACATGTTGGCTTCCCACATGGTTTTTAAAACCCTAGTACCAACTCTTATGGTGATAGAGGATGGGAAGACCTGGAGGAACGTTGTCCATGCGGTCATGTTGGGTTGGACATGACTTCGCAACTAACAACAACAACCAACACTTAATGTGCAATATCTATCTCCACAGCAATCTGCCTTTAAAGTTCCAGGTCAATATTTATCCACATTTGTTGGTTCTGCCTACATATTCTGGCTCCCTCTCTTGTCTGGCCAGGTTAGAGACAAACATTTCTAATGAGCTTCCCCCACTGTGATTAGGGATGTAAAATAAAACATCATACCATTAAGTAGACACACAACATTGCATTTCTCTCTCTGAAACTGCCCTGCTTTAATTTTAGTTTGTTACCAAGGAAAACTACAGTTTACTCCCTGCTGGGGCTGTATCCTTTGAGTCACCGTGTTTTTGCTTCCTGTTGTTGGCACATCCCTTGCCATTTGCATCGTGCTGGGGGCCTCCAACTCTGTTTTTGTCACTGCCTCTTGGGTCTCCCGCCTCTTCATTATTTCCTCAAGCAGATTTATTAAACCATACCGTGCCATATATTACCTTACCATGGCTCCCCCTCCCATCTTATTATCTTCTATTGCTTCTCATTTCATTGCTTTTGTAGCATTATATCCTTGTCTTAATGCTATTTTAATAGAGTTCTTGTATCTAATTTCCTTATCATTAAGTTATTGCTGTCTAACTCACTGAAGCTGTTGTCTGATGTTTCCCTTTGGGGGCATCAACAAAATGGCTCTGGAATTATTGTGCAAAACAGGAGAAGAGAGGGAGAGAACATCCCAGCACATAACTGCAGCCCCCCCCCCCGCACTATTATCAGTGTTACCTGTATTCAGAGACATCTGTAAGATTAAAAAAGTCAAGATGGTGGCCAAACTGGTGCCATTGAAGCTCTGCTTTTTTATATATTTGCCTCGACCCACATAAACCTTCACTCAAACTGTTGTACCTGCTCTGTTGATCTTTTGACAATACCTTGCACACAGCCCTACCTGTATTGGGGTTCCTCCAATATTTGGAACTTACTTTCCCCTTCTTTTATCTCTTCTACACCTCCCACACACACTTCCAGTCAATTTCATCTAATTTTCCTCAAGAAAAAAAAAACAGTACTGCAGGGTTTCCTCTGGATTTGATGGCTGCCCATTAGTGGAATCCCTGTTTTAGTTGGCCTCTTATCCTCTAGAATAATGTGTGTTGTGAATTTTAAACCATTTGTTATTTATTTTGCTTTTCTTTTTTCATTGTAAGCCGCCCGGAGTCCTCCGGGATTGGGCGGCCTATAAATTTAATAAATGAATGAATGAAATTAATTTCATGGTGGCCTCCCTCCATAGGTCTTGGTTCCTCCCCTTCCTGTGCTGAAGGACTGATTAAAAGTTTGGTTTTGTCACATGCATCCATATACCCAAACACACACACACACACACACACACACACACACACACACACACACAATTCCTATTCTTTTTCTTTGTTGCAAAAGCAAATGGAGTGGGGTGAGAACTGAAAGCAGAGTGCTGGCTGGATCACTGTTTTCTTCATTTCCACATTAGTTACCCAATGGCCTTTCTACCCTACTTTGCCTCATCCTTCCTTGCCCCAGAGAACAGCAGCAAGTTGGTGTGGAGGTGATGCAAAGGATAGGAACAAAATAGGCCCTTTGCAGCAGTCTCTACAAGTGCACAGCCCTGGGATGCCCACAAAAACTTGCGAGATCCACCCATTTCTCTTTGCCACCCAGATAATTAGCCATTGACTAGTGACAAAAGAATAGGTTGCTTTTTCCTTGCCATTACCAGTGAAAAACAGCCATCTAATAAAGCTATGTGCATCATAAGAACAGAGAGGCAGCTCTTATGGGGCAATTAGGGTGCAATTAAACTCATAAATCTAGAATGGTTCAGTGACAGGCCTCTTCTAGTGTTCAGACCAGTTAGCCTTGGCAGTTAGGAAAAGGATGATCCCAGGGTGTCAGAATCCCCAACAACCTAACTCTGAGGGAGACTTCCCACCATTTAGAAATTATTAACAGAATCCTAGAATTTTAACCTGGGATTTTATTTTTGATTATGCCATAGGCCATATTAAAATACAGACTATAAACATAACAGAATAAAATATAAAACCTACAGAATATAAAACATTAACAGAAAACATTGAAAATAGAATTTTAAAAAGCAGATTAAAAAGAATAAAATGAAGAATGCAAATTATGTCTCTGGGTCACCCTACCATTTACCCCAATCAACCCACATATGCAGATCTCAGCTGAACTGTTTTATTCAAATGAAGGACTCTGTTTTATGTGATTTTGGAATTTTAACTGCTAAGCAACTATGTTTTTTTAATATAAGAGTCCCACTAGAGCATTCATAGAAGACTCCTGTGAGTCCCTTGGACTGCAAGGCAATCAAACAGGTCAGTCCTAGAGGAGATGAACCTTGACTGCTCCTTAGAAGGCCAGATCCTGAAGATGAAGCTCAAATACTTTGGCCACCTAATGAGAAGGGAGGACTCACTGGAGAAGAGCCTAATGCTAGAAAAAAATGAGGGCAAAAGAAGAAGGGGACGACAGAGAATGAGGTTTCAGTTTTTTCAGTTTTTCAGTTTTGGTTTATTTGTATGCCACCCTTCTCCAGGAGGGACTCAGGGCGGCGAACAACTCAAAGGGGAAAGAGAACATAAACAACAGTACACATAATTAAAATACACGAAAATCACACAGCCATACCAGTCGAGTGGGGAGGGGAACTCATCAACCCCAGGCCTGCCGGCACAGCCAGATTTTGACGGCTTTCCGGAAGGCCTGGAGAGAGGTGAGGGTCCGGATCTCCGCGGGGAGTTCATTCCAAAGGGCCAGAGCTGCTACAGAGAAGGCCCTCCCCCGGGTAGTAGCCAGATGGCATTGGCTGGTGGACAGAACCCGGAGGAGACCGACCTTGTGTGATCTGACGGGTCTTTGGGAGGTAATTGAGGTGGCTGGATGGAGTCACCGAAGCAGTCGGCGTGAGCTTAAATGGACAGAGGATGGTAGAGGACAGGAAGGACTGAAGGAACATTGTCCATGGGGGTGGTGATGGATCAGACATGACTTTGCAACTAACAACAGAGCATTCATCTAATGTGCACTCCAAGATATTGGTTTCTCTCTTTGTTATACAGCTGATATTCAAACCCAGCATACATAGAAGTCCCAAGAAGACTGTATTAGAATCCTGGTTCAAAAGAAAGAAAGGAAAGCAAGTCAGACATGATTATTACTTGAATGGGAAACCGTTAGGTAATCCCAGATGATAGTTTTGATTGAATGTTTTTTTAAAATCCAGCCATGAACAAACATTTTTAACTGTTACCAAAAAAATTATTTTTATCCCTAGAAAGCCACTGTCAGCTTCTGCTTCGCTACTTAATTAATCCTGTTTCTGTACGATTGGAATTACCAAAGCATCTTAACTGGATTTATCCTGTGTTTCATGTGAACCTCTTGAAATCTGAGCACACTTCTTCTTTTCGTGCGCCCCTACCTGCACCCCCTGCCTCTCTTCTCATTGAAGGAGAGTAACATTTTGAGATTAAGGAAATCTTGGACTCCAGGAAACATAGGAATCGAATTCAGTACCTAGTCTCCTAGAAACATTTTCCCCCTCCCAAGCTGAGTGGGTTGATAAATCCCATGTTAGGGCTTCTAGACTCTTGTGGAAGTTCTACTCTAAATACCCTGATAAACCCTCATCTTAATTGACTTGTACATTTTTTTTGTTCTCTTGTTCCTGTTTTTTGTTTTTTTTTCTTACAGGGATGACTTCTTTTCCTGAAGGAGAGCCGGATGTCAGCCTCTGCTTCGCTACTTGCTTTTGGCTGTCATTGAAACGGGAGGGGGAGGCATGGTATTTGGGAGGGCAAGTCTTAAATACAGGAGTGATTGTTAAAAGGGAGTTTGTTCTCACCATCTACTGTTTATGCTGGAGATAGTGAATATGCCCACAAGGGCCAACTGTCTGGCATACCAACCTGATGATGCTTTTTGAAGATGGAACCCACATGACACCTGAGGGTTGTGCGGATTGGACTATGGTATGGGGTTACCAGGGGGAGGGAGTTGGGTCACATATTGATATCTATGATTACGCACGCTTTTGCCTCAGATCTTGCTTTGCTTAGCTGCTATCTACTCATTACCAGTAAAAATACTCTTAATTCTGCAAAATGGAGTTAAGTGGTTTCTTTCTTGGTTGCTGAGGGAGGCTGGCTTGACAGCCACTTCATTGGCCATGTCAACACTATTTGTAAAAATCCAAGAAGTAACCACCCCTCCCCTAAGCAGTTCGTATCTGGGTAGCTTTCCTGTTATCTATTTGACTTGACAGCATTAATTCTCCTGGGTTTTTTAAAAAATAAGGCAGAAGTTCTTACCAGAAAACTGTTATGTTCTCGGGTCATCAGCCTGATTTTTTAAAGTCTATGTTTTTTTGAGAGGCGGTGTTTAAACACAATGGCAGCACCAGCCAGTGTTAATTGGCAAAGCATTATTATCCATCCGCCTGGCGGTATAATAAACCAGCAACCCATGCAATAAGAGACTTGCTGAGGATGTGGTTTTCTGGATGTAGTTTTCTAAAAGCTGCCCCTCAAAACATTTCATTCCTCTGACTAAACACATTTTTTGTTTGAAAGCCTTTACCCTTCCCTCAAGCTGCCACTCCTTTATTGCTATTAGCAGATCATTCAGTGGTATTTGTTTGAGGGAGATAGCCCCAGATCTTTGGGGAGTCCCACTCTATGTTCAGTACTAGCAGCTAATTACAGCTGGAAAAATACATCTCTTTCCTTTTTTTCAGGAAGAGGAAACATAAGTGATCAATCTTTGCTAGAAAGGAGAGAAGCAAGGAGCACTGAAGTGTTGATTGTTTACAAGCCTCACTTCTAGCTAGGAACAGACTTAAACATTATTTCTGTCTAAATGTTATTTCTGTTACTTTTCCTTGTTAAAAAGCCTGTAATTCTAATTAGGCTGACTGAAACTTACTTCTGAGCAAACATCATTTAAGATCTTGTTATGGGAAATATAATATTATAAGTACGAATCATGTAGGGACTACAATTGTAACAAGGGTATGATTTTATCCAATGTACCTTTTTCTAATAGTGTTTTCTCTTCTCCATGTCTACAACTTTCTGAATGGAGATTAAGATTAAATAGCCTGGTAGTACCATGTTTCCCCAAAAATAAGACAGGGTCTTATTTTCTTTTGACCCCTGAAATAAGTGCCACTCTCACCAAGCCACACCACAAAGCCATACTATGCCCACCAAACCACTTATTTTGGGGGAGGTCTTACTATTTTTGAGGTGCAGGAAGCAGCAAGCGTGGTCACCTCATGGCTGCTGCTGTGTTTCAATATTTTCAGGGAGGGCTTATTTTTGGGGAAACAGGATAGCCACCATCCTCTCCCTCAATCTTCTCTTTGAGTCACACTATGCCATGTTATCAGAGGTGGTATTCAGCAGGTTCTGACCAGTTCTGGAGAACCGGTAGTGGAAATTTTGAGTAGTTCAGAGAACTGGTAAATACCACCTCTGAATGGCCCCGCCCCCATCTATTCTCTGCCTCCTGAGTCCCAGCTGATCAGGAGGAAATGGGGATTTTGCAGTAACCTTCCCCTGGAGTGGGGTGGGAAGGGAGATTTTATAGTATCCTTCCCTTGCCATGCCCACCAAGCCACACCCACCAGCCATACTACGCCCACCAACCCACGCCCACATAACCGGTAGTAAAAATGTTTGAATCCCACCACTGCATGGTATGGTAACTTGAAGTGGGGAATTTGCAGAAATACAAGATTTTCTCTCAGCCCACACTTCAAGGATTGATATAAAAAAAGGTAGAAGTAATGGAGAACAGCGTTGTTGATTATTACATTTCTTAAAAAAAAAAAACACCAGCGGGCAGTAGTAATTATTATTTATCTAAATCCTTTCCCCTATTTTTCAACCAAAACATCCTGCAAGAGCAATTATCAGTTTGATTAATAATTGAAGATGCCTTCATGTTTGAGTATTAGATGACAAAAGGCTAGAGTTTGAGATTACTTTTTGCTGCCATCTATTTACGCTTCAGAGTTCTGCAAGTCAGATGCAGTAGGACTATTTGTTGTTGATTTTAAAATGCAACATCACAGGTTCACTAATTTACAGAGTATGAGTTTTAAAAACAGAACCTCTTCTTCAAGAGGCGGGGGAGAGATTTTGTTGCAATAGTAAGAAGGCTGAAGGTAGGGTTGTATGGGAAATAGCAGTAACCCACTGGATCCCCAAACTATATAACAGTATATCATGGTAAGATTGCTGAGCAAGTTATTCCAACTTCATCCACCATTTTTAATCTGGAAGCCATCCAGGATTCACTGACTATCCTGAAATCAATGATGCCTATGACCCTATGACCTTATGTGCAATGAGAGTCACCAGCAGCAGCACCACTGCCATCATATGCAGAATTTTATTCACATTTCTTTGATTTCTGACTTACAAACCAACAAGCCTTTTGGTACAGTAATTTGAGATCCAGAAACATCAATATGTACCTCTTGACAAACTTGTTTCTGACAACCACAAGAAATCAGAGAGCACTTTCTACTTTGTTTATTTGAAAGACTTATATAGCCACCCATTGTATATGTCCTAAATTTGGGTGGCTCACATAGCAATGATGAAACATTTTATAAAGCTAAGCATAAAATGGCAAAAAATCTGATGCCCCAAAAGCAAGCACTTCTTCATACTTCAGTTCCACTAGATCTCTGCTTCTCCTACTCAAAAGGCTCAATCCTGGTAGGAAGAGCCAGCTCTTCCAAAAGACAAGGAGGATGGTGAGTGGGTGTGCTAGATATCAAAGGAGTGAGTGGTCCATAGGGAAAGGTCACCGATAGAGGAGGAGCACCCTCTATGCCCCCCAAAATAAAACATTTTAGGGAAGGAACCTGTCACGCACCCTTCCCCCCATATGGCCTAGTAAGATAGGCAAATACCCTCAAGGAGAAGCAGTCCTCATGACATTCAGAGTTTAAATGTGATAACCAGTACCTCACCCAACATCCCCCAAACTTTACTACTTTTAAGCCAAAGGGACTCATCCAACCCAACCCAAATACATACCAAAAAGAAAAGCTCACATTTCTACTCATTATGCAATCAAACCCATTCCCCCAAATGTACAAATGTTCTGTCTGTAGCAAGTCCTGTGAATATTAGAACCATCCTGCTACATCAGAAAAGCAAATATGGATTTAAAAACCGAGTATCTGTTCCTATCAGTTTTCAACAATAGCTAACCTCCAAAAACTCATAAGCATCCCATGGAAAGAAGAAAACCCCACATGACTATTTGAAATAATGGTTTCCACCTTCCCCCCCCCCCCCAGTTTCTATGCTTCAAGTCCTACTGTTCCTCTTAATGGCTCCAATCAAATGAGCAAATCTGAACTGGAAAAGGATGCCTTTTCTTCAAGAGGGGCCACATTTTCTTTCTTTTGTGAGGAATGTAGGTGAATGGATTTCTGTTTCTATAGTGAGGAATGAGGAATGAGCTTTTTGTTCTCATGCAGAACATACAGTTTATATATTATCCAAAAATTGGTTGTTGCAAAGAAGTTCCTGGAAGGTCAGACTTTCACCGTCACAACAATCAATTTCAACTCTCCATGAATTCAAGAGTCAGGTATCTGTTCAATGTCTACAGAATGATTCTGTCTGGAGTATTCCAAGTGTTTGTCAGTATAATACATTTACCTCCTAAGTGGTAAAATGTGGGTATTAGTATGTTGCAAGGTAGTCTCCAGATTACACATCTTGCTTTGCATAGCACAAACATACTTGGAGTAAAATTGGGACTCAGTTCCACTTGTGGTGTACTGCCCAAAATGTACCAAAAGTTACCAGAAGTGTCAAGCTATTCTCCAAATCATCTGAGAGCAGGACAAGAAGAAATGGGTGGAAACTAATCAAAGAGAGAAGCAATCTAGAACTAAGGAGAAATTTCCTGACAGAACAATTAATCAGTGAAACAACTTGCCTCCAGAAGTTGTGAATGCTCCAAAGCTGGAAGTTTTTAAGAAGATATTGGAAAACCATTTATCTGAAGTGGTGTAAGGTTTCTTGCCTAAGCAGGGGGTTGGACTAGAAGACCTCCAAGGTCCCTTCCAATTCTATTATTCTATTCTCTGTCCATATCATTATCATATAATGCTAGTATGGGTTTGGGCAAGTCATTCACTCTCACCCCAATCCACTTCATAGAGTTGTTGTGATAAAATAAGAAAAGGAGGAAGCATTAGCTATGTTCATTGCCTTGAGTTATTTATATAAATAATAATGGTGGGATGGCAGTGTGCTGTACAAGTCTGACTAATAAGTGTTGTGTATGAAACTTTGATGAAAACCATGATTGGTGGAACAAGTCAATATGTATGGGTTTATCTGGTGATGACAATGATCGACAGAAGATAGTAACTTGGAAGGTAAGTGGAGTAAAGGGCATGAATTAAATGACGCAAAAGGAAATAAAATTAGGTACATTTTATGTCTGAGAAAGGTAAGCAAAAGGTATCATTTTGGTTGTGGTGGATGCATATTAAAGTAGGAGTAAATGGACTGATGATAATTACATATTATGTTCCAGTGAACAATGATAATGAAAGAACCAGGGATGAGTTTGGTTGCATTCTGAATGAGCATGAGGCAGGGGGGCGGGGGAGAATTCTATTAGGTGACATGAATGGATTGGTGGGAATGAGATGAGACAATGCAGAAAAAGTCAGTGGACTGTTCAGAGATCAAAGAATGAACTGAAAATATATTTTTTAAAAGTATAGATTAAATGTAAGTCAATTGATATGTAAATATGGAAGAAATATGAATTTTCAAATGTGATTGTTTATGATGCAAGTTTGAGAAAATTAATGTAGGACACAAAAGTGATGAGATGTTCTGAATATAGAAATACCATTATTTGGTAATATCAAAAGTGGGTCTTGAGAAAAACAGTGGGTATATAAAAAAGAAAAAAAGTGAGGTAAGAATGAAAGTACAACTTCAGGAAGAGAAAATATGAGCTTACAAGAAAAGGCATTAGAAGATAAATTAATCACCCAACATAATGAATGAAAAATGAACTTTTAAAAAAGGATACGGATGCCGTTTTTCACATAGTGAAACAAATATGTTATAGAGTGACACAGAAATGCATGCTAATGAGAAATATTAAAAGAATGCTTCACTAATGAAGTGAAAAATCAAGGGTGATTCACAAAGATAAATATGGAGAGGTATAATGGAAGTATTGGTGTAAACTAGATATAGCTCTGCTTCCTTCCTTTCTTTCTTTCCTGCTTTTCTTCCTGCCTTAATTTCTCTATATTGCTATTTTGTTAGTCCTCTTTTCTCTTTACCACAAAGACAAATGTGTGACATATATATTCTTATTGATCTGAGACTCTTTGTTTCCTGCCTTCCCAATTTTAGTCTTTCTGTGGAATCATGAATATGGCAGCTTCTAGAAGAAAATTACCCAAAAAATTGCCAATTTTTGCCAAAGGACTTATCCATGAGGGAGAAGATAGGCAAATGACAGTACTTTTGTGAATATATTCGTATGCAGTAAGATGATTCACACCTTGGTCAGCGTCTCTTTGCACTTCTACCATCAGGCAGAAGACATCAAAGTATAGCAAGCCAAACAAACAGGTTTAAAGATAGCTTCTATCCTTGGGCTGTGAGACTTTTAAATACAACCACAATCACTCCATGCACAAGCTAGTTTTTTTTCTTTTTCTTTCTTTTTTCGTTTCTGTTATTATTTTTGCACCAGTGAGGTTAAAACCAATTTTGTTGTATTTTAAGTACAATGACAATAAAGATTATACTTATACTTATTAACAGAGGGATAGAATCAAGATCATGTGAAGTGTTAATATCACTTTGTAATGCCTTGGTAAGATCACACTTGGAGTACTGCATCCAGGTTTGGTCACCACAATGTAAAAAAGATATTGAAGCCCTAGAGAGTGCAGAGAAGAGCAACAAAGATGATTAGGGGACTGGAGGCTAAAACATATGAAGAATGATTGCAGGAATTGGGTATGTCTACTTTAATGAAGGATAAGGGGTGACATGATAGCAGTGTTCCAATATCTCAAGGGTTGCCACAAAGAAGAGGGAGTCAAGCTGTCCTCCAAAACCCTGAAGGCAGACAAGAAGCAATGGATGGAAACTAATCAAGAAAAGAAGCAATAGAGAACTAAGGAAAAACAACTTGCCTCCAGAAGTTGTGAATGCTCCAACACTAGAAGTTTTTAAGAAGAGATTGGACAACCATTTGTTTGAAATGGTATGGGATCTCCTGAGCAGTGGAACAGCAGGTTTCCTGAGCAGGGAGTTGGACTAGAAGAATTTCAAGGTCCCCTCCAAAACCTAGGGCTGCAAATAAATATTTACATTACATTTACATGGTTGTATAATTATCAGTGTTTCATATAGTGAAACAAGAACTGGATGATTTGAGCCACACTACAGCTTACCTGGGAAAGATAAGCTTGGCCATTCAAAAAGAATAATGTTACTTGTTCTAAGGGGAGCAGTGCTGATGCAAGAGCCATGCCTAAAACCAATGTGGAAGGACTTCTTTTTCACTTTGCTTAGATTAATCTTTGTACTAATCTTTGGACTGTTTTTGGCAGTTGAAAATATGGTCCCATGACAGTTTAACCTTAGTGTGACATCAGTATTATTAACGACTTTTATTAGAACCATGAATATTGTGTATAGTCAATCCATTTTTTTCAGTCTCGTTTATATCTCTCATTTGAATGATCTTTAAGATATGCCGATATTTTAGCCATCTCGGCTAAGTTTGTAACTTTCAATGTCCATTCTTGAGTTGTAGGCAAGTCTTCCTTCTTCCAGTATTGCGCCACCAACAGTCTCGCTGCCATTATTAGGTGCAGAACCAAGTTAGTCTCTACCACTGTAAAGTCAGTACATATACCTAGTAAAAATAACTGAGAAGTAAACTTTATCCTTCTTTTAAAGATATTTTGCATAATCCACCATATTTTTATCCAAAATGCCTTAACCTTTTGACAAGTCCACCATATATGAAAATATGTAGCATCGAGAGAACCACACCTCCAACATTTAGGCTGTACATTCGGATACATAGAAGCCAGCTTTTTAGGATCTAAATGCCATCTATAGAACATCTTGTAAAAATTTTCTCTCAAATTTTGAGCTTGTGTAAATTTCACATTTCTTACCCATATTCTTTCCCATGTGTCCAACATTATTGGTTCTTCAATATTTTGAGCCCACTTTATCATACAATCTTTAACTAATTCTGTTTCCAAATCCATCTGTATTAGTACATTATATATCCTCTTTATGTGCATTAAGCTTTGATCTCTTATTTGTTTAAACAAATTATCCTCAACTTGGATAAAACCACTTTTTTGGTCTATTTTTCACCTGGCCTGTAATTGCCCATACTGGAACCATGTTTGAACTACCTTCTCCTCTTTCAATACCTCTAAAGATTTTAATTGTAGTACCCCCCTTTCCAAAGTGAGAAGCTGTCTGTAGGTGGTTCTATCCTGTTTTTGTGTTATATTCATATTTTCAATTGTATGTCTGGGAACCATGAATATTGTGATGATTATAGGAGAAAGATGGGATGCCCTGAAAGTAAAGTTACTAACTGCTTCAGGACAAAATGTAAGATGAAGGAATAAGAAATTGCCCCTTCTGAAATTTCTCATGTTGGGACTGTGCCAGATTGGACTTCACTAACAATGTCTATTTTATAAGTCGATATAAGCAATTATAGGTCTTTAGGGTACTGAAATAAAGCAGGGATCAAAATGGTTCATTATTTGTACAGGACTATTTCCCCACATAATATAAATAATACAGATCCTGCAAATCTTCCAACAGGTTGAAAAAGTGCTTGCCTGCAAAACCTGAAACTTTATCGTTTTCACTTTTAGAATGCCAATTTATACAAGGGTTTGTTTATGTGTTTCTTTGCTGCTCTCTGAATCAAATACTTTGGCGATCTAATGAGAAGGAAGGAATCACTGGAGAAGAGCCTAATGCTGGGAAAGATTGAGGGCAAAAGAAGAAGGGGACAACAAATGGACTTAAATGGACTCCAGAGGATGGTAGAATGCTTGGAGGAACATTGTCCATGGGGTTGTGATGGATTGTACACGACTTTGCCATGAAGAACAACAACAATCTGTCTGGATTTTTGCAGCCATTCTAATAGCCTATACACACAGGAGATATGAGATCTTGATGGCCAGCCAATTCTTCCCACATTCCAAAAAATCAGATTTTTTTTAGAATGCAGACAAAAATACTCAGAGTGGGAATAGCCATTTTCCTCTTTTTTTATGAGAGATGGGGTTAGGAGGACAGGTTACTCGGGGTATGAGGCACTGACTGAATTGTGATTCTTGCAGTCCTCCATTCAACATTTGGAAGCCATTCTGATTGGTTTACAGTGTCCTCTGTTAACTCTCAGTGTTTCAAGGTCAGCAGGAATGAAGATGATTGCAGGATTAAGGAACAGAAACAGTACAGTGAAGAAATGCCCAATAACCATAATATATGGAAAGCAATCTAGTGCCCTCCAGAAATTTAAAATGTAATTCTGAGACTCCCTGATTACTGGTCATTGTCATGTCTTCCTCTGATAAGGAGGATTTGACATCTCTTCGGGATCAAGAATGTAGGAGACAAGAACATCTCAGCCAGTTCTGGAGGGGGAGGGCTGAACTTGAGAAAACCACTTCTCATAAAGAAAATATTGCTCAGAGTTCAGATGATGAGCTGGTAGTAGCCACTCCTTCTCCAGGTTCAAAAGAGCAATGGCAACTGCAGCGACTGGAATGAAGTCATGGTGAACATCTGAAGTTCACTGCTGGCAAGACCAAAGGTTCTCCTGCAGGATAATTAGGTAACTCATGGAGGGGATGCCCTGCTTTGCAGATTTATGTCTGCCCTTTGACTTCCCACAGTGGTACTTGCAACTGAGCTTCTTTCCTGAATAACTTGTGAATCTCTATTGTGTAACTGCAACCATGAAAAAGAACAGACTCTTGCCCATCTCTTCTCAACATCTTTTTGGACCAAACTGCTGCCATAAAACTCTATGTATCTAATTTTGAACTACAGGCTATACTGTTAGTAAGCAGCTATTAAACTTGGAGGCCACTTCTCTCATCTTTCCCTTTTCTCTTGACTTGTTACTAAAGCAGATTAGAAACCTGGATACATGTTACTAATGTATAAACAAGTGGCAGGATAAAGGTTATGGGAAGTTTGAAAAGGTCTCTATTTAAGAGACTGCCTCTCCCTGAATATGTCTACCTGCCACTTGAGATGTGGCAGAGAGGTGTGCTGCAGGTTCTCTCTATTGGGGTGTGCCATCTGCCATCAGAAAGCCAGACTTTTATGTCATGGCATTTGCCCTTTGGAATGCCATACCCCAAAGATAAAATAGGCATTTCCATAAAGTCAAAGATAGGGTTGCATCACTGAGCTTGGGGATCTGGATGTGTGGCAGATATTTAGAGGTAGTGTTGATTTGTTGCTAGTTGTTTCAGTTTTTACTTTGACTCCCAATTATACTCTATGTGTGTTATTTCTATTATGTATTGTTTTATGGTAATTTTAACTGTCGTTAGCCATCCAGAGTCATGTTTGAGATGGGCCCAGGCATATGACTCATTAATTAAATTCAAAGCTGCTAAAGTTCTTTACCTGGTGGTGGTGGTGGTGGTGCTGGATTTAGAATCTGAATAAGCTAGTTTAGATCAAAGCTAGGACATTCGGTTCATGGTGTAGCTCATGTTAATCCAAATTTTACGAGGCCTAAATATGTTTCCACAATTGGTGTAACGCTAATCAACAATACTTCGGAGGAAAGATGGGTATAAATATAGTAAATCCTTCTCACTCAGGAAATTAATTAATGTATGTGCTAAGTGCATTTCTACCTGCTTTTCACTGATAAAACAATCTGGGGACTAACAATTTGAACAGTTTTAGTTATAATAAAAATTCTTTGGAAATATCATGTTTTTAAGTAACCTTAAGTCTTTTAAAGCCATTTTAAATATCCTGAAAGCAGCTTTAAAAGAGCTTTAAACACCATTTCCAGTTAGCAGTAAAAGTTTAAAAGGCTTGATCACATCTTAACTGAGGATAGAGGATGTTTTATAACTGGCATCCAGGTACCGACCAGCTGTCCGCAAGGAGTATAAATCCTTCCATTTCCCATCATCCAGTCAGAGCTGAAGAAGCTTCTTGGATGAGAAGCAAAATGTCTTCAAAGAAAAACCGGATAGTCCAGTTGCCTCTTCAAAAAGCACCTTTGGGACATCCAGGTACTGAGAATGCCATTTCTTAGGCTGGCATACAGCAGATGTGTTTGGAAATCTTGGTACTAAAGAGAGAGGGGGGGAGGGAGGGAGGGAGGGAGGGAGGGAGGGAGGGACAGAGGTTTTGCATGGTTTTCAGGTCCTATAGCATATGACTTTATATGTTATTACAATTTGGAAACTTACAGTAGCTTGGTTGCAAATTGGCACCTAGAACAGTTTCTTAAGAACATTGTGGCAAAAATGCAGGATTCTGGTAGCACCTAGTATCTTTCTGATAGCTGCAACACTTTGATCGATCAGAGTTTATAGATCAAATTCAGTTAGTTCATATATAGTGTAGAGCAGTGATCTAAAGATGAGTTTTCCATATCACAAGCTAAAGTAGAACAGTAGAACCACTTCTTTCTTCAGAGAAAAGGTAATGTGGTTCAAAGACTTAACCATCCTAATTTCCAGACAAGGGCCTTGCCAATCAACAATGCCTCATCTTATTGGCTTTGGTGTTGCCCAGTATCACAGGTCTAGATCAGTGGTGGGATCCTCCTGGTTTAACAACCGGTTCGGTGATCATGCGATTTGCGCAATTTGAAGAAATCTTTACTTCCCTGTATCTTTGGAGGAGTAACACAGTGAATTCGCCTGGCAATCTGCTCTGCCACGTGAATCAGCTGAGAAGATAAAGGTAGGAAAATAGCACAGGCATGTGGGCCTATCTGACTCTGCTTAACTGTTTAAAAAAGCCTCTAAAAAAGTGCCCTCTACTATGAGGCAGGAGAATGATGTGCCTCATCTAGTCTGACTTTAGGTGTTTTATGATTATTCGAGCAGAATTAAGCAAGGATTAAAAGCCTAAAAATTCCTGATGTAGGTGAGGCCCACCATTCTCCTGCCTCATAGTAGAGGGTGCTCATTTGGGCAGGGCTTCTTCAGAGGACCCGAGGCAAGAGCAGAGTTGAAATCCTCTCTGAAACAGCTGGAAAAGGTACATGTGGGTCGGAAGGAGGAGGAGGAATTCAAACTTCATCCTCCTGGTGTAGGGCTTTGGGCAAAGGCTGGAGGGAAGGACCCTGGCTCGCTTGTGCTCTCCCTCCCCAAGTGTAGTTTGATTGCAGGCAGAGCCACGTTGCCTTTTCAAACCTGTAATCAGTGAAGCTGGGCTGGATCCTTCCGGGGCTGGGGGAAAGTATGTGTGTTCCATCAGTATGGCTCTTTGACTGGCTTCCTGCCTCCTCTTGTGATCTCCTCGCTGGTGCTCTCCCTCCAATCCAACTTTGTGTGTATGTGTTTTTGAGAGAGAGTGAGTGAGAGACGGAAGGGGGTGGAAGAGATAGTCCAATACAACTTCTGTGTGTGTCTGTGTGTGTGTGTGTGTGTTTGAGAGAGGGGGAGGGAGGGAGAGAGGGAGGAAGGAGGGGAAGGGAGAAGAAAAAGAAAAAGAAAGAAGGAAACTTATTTTGCAAAGGAGAAAACAAATGCTGTCACTTTAAATCGGAACTGAGCATACCTGGCTGTGGAATTCTGGGAGTTGAAGTCCACAAGTCTAAAAAAAATTTGAAACCCACCACTGTGTCAGTGCCTCACCAGCCATAAACCACACCGCATATCACTGGAATTACTAGAACTACTACTATTCTCTAGACAAAGCTTTGCACAGTGGAGCACAAATCCCTGAATCATCATATGAATTTCTAATCCACAGAGCTAAGTAGATGAATTCCACAATAAACAATATCAATAGCCACTAAGAGAAATAGAAAGATCAATTCAATTTAATATGATAATATGAATTTTTATTGCCTGCATTGTACAATTGTATCAAGGCAACTGTCTGATTAAAAACTTCCAAAATGAGGTAACATCTATTCTTAGCTTGAACAAGAGGAACAAAAGAATAATAAAAGATCCTAGATCCGCTCATTTTATCAATGTAATGGCTTTGAGAAATACTCATTTTCCTTAATACATGAATTGTTTTTGCATTGCATAGCAGTGTTTAAACTAAATTAAAGAAGTGAGAGTCATGTCTTTTCAGAGCCAGCAGGGGCAAACTAAGTCCCATAAAACATATTTGGGCTACAAAAATCCAGATGACCACTAGATGACAGCATAGAAATCAGGAAAGCTAACTATTTTGTTCCCATCTAATGATCTTCCAGATCTTTATATCTGAATATAGTAGCCTTACTATAAGCATCAGTCCACTAAGATGCCCGAGTTAATTATTTTGGAGATGGATAAGTCTTTTTCTACCACGAGAGACTTAAAGTTCAGAATGTTTCCTTTACCCATGCAATTCAAAGGCAATTATATTATTCTCAAAGAAGCAGAAATCTATTAGCACCATTGACTTCATATTAAGACTAATTTGCAGCTGACCAGCCACTTTCAAATTATAGACCTTTTAAGGTTTCTTTTGTGAAGCATAAATGCTAAATGTTAAAAAGGTGAGTGGCATTGAAGTTCATTCTCATCTGCCTTTCAAAATCATTAGGATATTGATACACGTGAGGGCTTTCAATGTTTATTGAATGCACAAAATGTAGGGGGACAATGTGTCTTCTATAGGAAGTATGATTGTACACACAAGGAAGACAAATTCCTTGTGTATCCAATCCCACCTGGCCAATAAAGAATTCTATTCTATTTTAGATGTAACTGGCTCAAAAAACATGTGTGCCCATAATTTTGGGGGGAAAGTTTGGAAATCAGTGCATAATCCATAAAGGTAATTGTGCTTTCTCTCCTTCTTAAGTCCAAGTATATTATATCCAAGGTTAGCAAAGTTATTTTTGTGCCACAGTTAGAAAATCCCAGAAATGCTTCTCCCTTGTTGCTCTTTTTGTGACATCAATGCCTCAGGCCATTTCCCTGTTCCTACTTAATGGAAGAGCTGGACTTAAATTCTTCTTACATTTAAATTCTAAATTTCAAATCTATCCCACACATTCAACTATTCTATATCTTGACTTCTTCATCCCCAATAATGCATCAAATCTATGTTCATGCATTTCTTCACATTTCCCCTTGGTCATCTGGCTTTTCTCAGTGACAGAATTTCAGTGGGTAAGATTTTAATCTAGTAGCAACTCCTGTTTCCTACCAACATTGCACATACAAAAGCCATTCGGAATGATCCCTGGATCTCACTTAACCTATAGTGAAAGGTCAGCATGTATTCGCCCCCATGAGGACAGCAGCGCAAATAGGAAATTTAGGACTGCTAATTTGTTACATACTGTTCAAGCTTCAGAATCATGCCATTTTGCACTAGTTATTTTAGATATGTATGTATTTATAACATTTCCTATTCCATGTTTAAGTAATTAAACCCTACTACCAAGCAGACAATTATCTCAAAATCCAGGACACCAGAGGTGGTATTCCACCAGTTTGGACCAGTTCGCCAAAACTGATAGTGGAAATCGTGGGTGGGAAATCATGGGTAGGAACCCACCCCCAGCTCTATGCCATCCTATCTAGGCATGTATTCAAGCCAAAGTGCATGCACGGAAGGTTGAGCGCATGCATGGACAGAGCTCAAATTTGCCAGCTGGTAGGGAAAGTAAGTGAATACCACCCCTGCAGGACACATGTGTTGGCATAGTAACCCTCGCAGAATAGCCTCCTCCTAGTGGCCCTAGACTTATGGTGGACACCTTGCTGTCCTCCAAAGTTTTGCTGCAACTCCTATCTGCCTCATCCACTTTAAGCAAGGGCTTAGAGTTGTGGGAGGAAGTTCAATTCTTCTAGAGGACATTAAATTGCCTACCTCATCCTGAGCTTCTTGGGAACAAACTTTAGAACAGGGAGAGCCGATCAGAAATATTTTATCGCTCTTTGGAGACTGGGAAAGAAATTGTGTCTGCCTGGCTGGCATAATGGATTAGAAAGCCTTATGGTCACCAGATTTGGAATGCAGGTCAGAATCTGTCCCAGACATTTTGTTTACTTTTCCATCACTGTGTCAGAGCTGAGTCTATTCTTTCTGTCGCAAGCTGAAGCACCTCTGCATTCTCTCCATGGCTGTTTGAGCTACTCTTTTCAGTTTTGCTCAAAATTGCCAAAACTGTGGCATCTCTGCCAAATTCATGTGCTGGAGAAGTAGAAAATGCATTCAAATGCAGTTTGGATGTGGGCCTTGGTATAAACAATCTATTTATTTTAATCTCCCCAAGCCTTTGTTTGAAATGGATACGTAAGGGGAAAATAGAGATAAATTATCCCTATTCTTCTAGGCAGAATGCAATGACCCTGAACAGAGGCAAGCAGAGGAGACCAGCTATTGTTCCCATTGCACAATGCCTGCCTGAATCAAAACAGAAAGAGATGAACAAATGCTAATTTTTCCTTTCTGCCACAAGATACCAGAGTGGAAATGCTAATGGCATCTGCAGAGGGCCTGCGATAAAAAGTCTGTGTGTTTGTGTGTGCAAACGTGGTTGGGTTTGAACTGAGAGATAAGCTTGCAAACAACGCAATTAGAATAATTAAAATGCTAATCAAAGGAGGGCATCCAGCTGAATGATTCACAGACAGTGAGGGGTGGGGAAGGTGAAATGTTGGAAAAGGAGGGCAAGCATGGCATTCACTTTATTTTTGTAAAACACCAGAAAGGAGGCAGGCAGGTAGGCACACAAACCTCAGATCTAGGGACATCTGAATTCCAGCAGGGGAAAAATTCATGGTGTCTGTTCAGGCAGGAAAGAATTCCAGTCTTACAAGGATGGTGAAACCACATTCAAACAACTGCCCTGGCTAATCTCACATGGACTTTCTTGATTTCTGTCCAGTGTCATCTCTCCTTGAGTGAAGTCTGTGTGGTTAACTCACTTTCCATTGGCAGGAAAAGACTGGGCTCATATAACATGGACCCAGGTTAACAACCTCAGTTATTGTAGCTACATATCATGTTAATGTGATGGGTGGGATGACACAATATCCCAAGATAATGAGAAGATCCCCAAAACAGACTGAAGCAGAAACTACCTGATCCTTTGTTTAGCCTAGTGCAACCAGACATCATTATCTTATGAGCTGGGTTTACTCCTGATTGATTGCATTACGACCATCATCAAAACATAGATTCAGCTCACACAATCATATGGACAACAACTAAGAATACCAGGATCCTGAACTCCTATAGACAGCCGTAATATTGGCCATTGAACAAATAGCCTAGATCTGCAATCCAGCAAAAATATAACCTGATAGTTTACATTCCCTCTTAGCTACAAGAATGCAGTCATAACGCATTTGTTATTGGCTGGGCTGCATGCTGTTCTGTGATTGATTTTGTCTCCGTAATCATTGTTAAACTGCATCTAAATCACCAATCAGAACATAGACATGAACCAAAAGAAATCACAAAATCTCCTTTGACACTCTTTAATCATGTTGGGTCTGTGACTGAAAGGATGAGCAAAGTCCGTTAATAGTATCTAATTCACATTAATGTGATTCAGTGCTCTCAGAGTACACCCAAGCTATTGTTGAGATTAAAAATTCATTATTTATCACCCTATACAAAGACTTCCGCAAATACTAATGGGCATCACTGTTATTTTCTCATGACAGATGGACAAAAGCCTAACAAATCTTGGACTACGACTTCTACTAGTTCATTTTACAGTCCTCCAATACTTGTTAATTTATAGAGTGCAAATAATGAGGAAATATGAGTGCTTAACATACTGATAATGGCTGTAACAGGCTAGCTTATGTTGCTCAAATAGATCAAAACTGGAACATTTCTTAGAGCTACGCTGGATCAGAGCCAGCTCTGAGGGGCCTACAGCAAAATCCTTCTTTTTCCTACATTAGTAAGCTTACCAGGCAATGGTGGAGAATAGCAAATAGTCCTTTCAGTTTCCCATAATGCTTGGGGTCAATAAATGAGACTTAAAGGCTTAGGCTGAACAAGTGCCAGTACTAGCGATGCTGACTAGAAGTATGATCATCAGTTGTTACTCCAAGTATTGAGGCTGATGGAGAAAAATGCAGGAAAATGTGGGAAAAATTACGAGCCCTATAGATTGTTTTGTGGATAGGATTTCTGATCCAGAAAAAAGGGCTTTGTATTAAAAAAAAAAATCCACAAGAAATTGTTAACATGGGACCTGAAGGTGGATCGAGCTTGCAATTAATTTCTAAACTGTATGAGGTGAAAAAGGGATCTCTTCATTAACTTATACAGCTTCGGTGTGTTAATCAAAGAGGCAACATCTAAAGAGGAGGAGTTTCTTGTACAGCAATTCTTGGACTATCCATGAATAACAACATAATAATTTAAATTATAATTTAAATAGATAATTTAAATTATAAGAGGTTGCTTCTAAAGTTGGGAGAAGAGCCACATGACTTGTGGAGGACTGAAGAATGCAAGCAAGTCTGCTGATTGTAATATTTTTATATACCTGAAGATCTCACCCCGTATGCAGTCTCTCAAGGTATTATGCAAGAGGTATGCATATTTTAAGAAATGCCATATATTTGTATTGGCTTTGGGGGGGAAAAACCAGGAATAAATAATTCTTTAATTGCCTTTAATTTGCATCCTTTCCCCCCAAGCTGTCTTGTTTCCCATGCAACTTTCTCATGAAGGCAAATGCTAATTGTCTATGATAATCTGTATGAGGATTCCTTACTATTTTACCACAACCTAAGAAATGGTGTAGAAAAAATAATAATAGTGGCTTCTCGGGAAGTTCAGAGTATAAAATTCTGCTATGAATATTTATTCTTCTGAAAGACAAAGCAAAAAAGCTTAAAACATTTACCCTATATAGCTCACTACAGGATCAAGGATTAAGGATGGCATGTGGGCAGAATTAAAAACATATAAGCAAATAAGTTAACATATTGTGGGTGTGCATCCTTCCTTAATCACAACTAAAATTAAGGGCTCTTCCTCATTCCTCCAGCTTCCGGGTTTTCTGCTAAAAAATTGACAGCAGAATTTATTTTTTTCCTGCTAGCCAAACTCATTGACTAGGTTAGCAACTGCTGTTGTCCTCAAAGATATAATAGGGAGTCTTCTAAGTTTAGTGGATTCATTTTGGTCCATTTCCCCTCCCATTCAGTCTCACCTGTTAGTGGGAATAACAACCATTATGTGGTGGGCAGGCTTGGTGGCTTTGCTAGGGTGCAGGGTGGAGTCAAGAGTTTGGTGTCTCTCCAAAATAGTCTAAGGAAAAATTACTATGGAGAACATTGTCCAGAGACAATTAGAGGGTATATCATAATGCAAAATGGCCAATAGGAATTGTGAGGGTGCCAGGCTATGATGACATCACCATCAGCAGCAAGACTTGTTTGGAAGGAAATGGAAAACACTCCAATGATTGATAATTAGAATGACTGAATAGCACTTTAAGCTGCCTGCACAGTACTAATACCATGATGACATTTCCTCAGAAATAGTTAATGAAGCATCTGAAAAGTTCTTCATAATGTGAGGGACTCTTATGTGTGGAGTAAATAGAAACTGACATAATTCCAACCAGATCTCTCACATCTTCTCTCATCTCAGTGCTGCCATTCAGGAATGTGAGTATAAGACAGGAAAAGGAGTGAGAGATCTGGATGGTATTATGCCAGATCCTATTTACTCCACAAATAAGAGTCCCTCACATTATGAAGAATGTTCCACATAATTCCTCCACCAAATTGTTTCTTCTATATTTGATAAAAATTTATCTTAGCTTATGTTTCCCTCAGATTCACACAGGTTCTTGGTAAATCAGGCCTGCTTTCTCATAAGATTATAATTGTAGAAAGAAGGATTTCCTCCCTGCCTCATTACTGCCAAAGCAGTTTTTCTACACTTTGGCTCAGTTCCATTATGGTGGAACTTTGCCACCTAAATCACACAGCATCCCATTAGTCTCCTGATTTCAGCTCATTTCCCCCCTCAGGGCTTGTTCTTTCTGCTTTAATGCTTCTTCTTTCTCCCAAGTCTCCTGTTCATCTGTTCTTGATGATCTATAGCTTTCCTCAGCTGGTGCCCCTAATCATTCATTTTTTTCCCTCCAAACCAGCTCTCAAAGACTTGGACTCAGCTGTTTAATTGGCTCTTAATAATAACTGTTTGATTGGATGTACAACTCACTGGAAGAACAGTGCACGTGCAATATTAGTTTTGAGGGACATCTTCCCATTGGCTGAAAACTTTCTATCCCCCGAATTTGTATAAAAGAATAAATGAAAACCCCACAAGCTAGCACAATTGACTATCACTATAATCAATTTCAGGTTGATTAATAGTTGCATTTTATTTTGAGATACATTTCTCCACTAACTTGGCTTCTCACAGAACCTATAAGAATAATCCTTAGAACAAAACTCAGCAATTGTTTGACATGCCAGTTTATAATAGCTCAGGCACTTTTTAAAAATGTCACAACATCTTTGGAAATTTTAGCAATCTCTTCCCAAAATGTTGCTCCTAAATGCCAAAATCTCACAAGATCTTTGGTTTCTCACTCAAAATCTGAAAAGATTCTCTCATAAAATTGAAAACTCTCATGAAACTCAGTCATCCCCCCCCCAAAAAAAATAAGCTTAAGGTTTCACTTTCATTTTAATGTTAAACATACCAATATTAATATTTTTTGAAGTCCAAATATAAGTGATGTTACTATTATAACATAAGTGATCTTCTGTTAAGATATTTAAAACCATCAATATGCTGGATATCCATTCTTTCTAATTCATCAAGATCCCTAAAGTCAGGTTACATTCAAATGTAACTTTTTGAATAAGGACTGGTTAACTTTTTGAAGGCGGACAAGTGAACTGAAGCTCAATGCAAACACGATCAAGGTACTTTAATAAGCCAGATGACTGTTCACAATCAACTTGTCTTGTTCAGGATCACATCCTCTTTGAGGATTAAGATATATATGCAGAAACATCCCTAAATGGCAAGGTGTTGATAGTGATGCAGAATACATTTACACATTGCAAGGCAGTTGGAAAACAAATGAACAGCTCATAATGCAAGTACCGTATGATCAGAATTGTCATCAAACCTTCAGATACCAAAATACTTGGTAGAAAAGAATGAGTTTGTGTAATTATATTCCTTTTAGCTCCAATTTATGGCCAGTTCAGTTCTTAAAGAATATACCTCACATTGCAGACATACTCATTTCAGAGGTATTTGAACTCTGTAACTTCTCAAACTGTAAAAAGGATGGTTATGGTGAAACCTGAAGTACATTAATTTTGGTTTTTTAAGGGCTGGAAATGAGAAGGCTGCTATGGACCAAGGCCAGAAAACTGGTGGTGGCAAAGTTCAGAAAGAAGTCACTGACTCCTGAGTCATCCTCTCTGTTGAATTTATTGAAGTTAGATTGTCCCTCAAAAATTTCCACAGTTCTCTTTGTTAGGATCCATGAAGTCCTAAACAATTTAGTTCCAGCAAGCATGGTACAAAAAAGATGTTGGGATTCTAGAAAGAGTGCCAAGAAGAGCAACAACAATGATTAGAGGACAGGAAGTGGAAACAGATTAGGCCCAGTCTAATGAAGAGAAGGACCAGGGTGTCATGATAACAATCTTCTAATATTTGAGGGGCTGTTGCTAGAGGAAGGGGTCAATCTATTCGCCAAAGCATCTGAGAGCAAGACTTAATGGATGGAAGCTTATCAAAGATGAGGTAGCCACGATGGTATAAGGATTAAAATGCAGTATTACATACTAACTCTGTCCACAGCCAGGAGTATGATTCTGACTGGCTCAAGGTTGATTCAGCCTTCTATTCTTCCAAGGTTGGTAAAATGAGGACCCAAATTATTGGGAAAAATATGCTGACATTGTAAACTGCTGAGAATGTGCTGTAAAGTACTATGGAATAGTTGTGTGTGGTTCCATCCTGGAAGTTTTTAAGAAGACAGCCATTTGCCTGGAATGGTATAAGGCAGTGGTGGGTTCCTACTGGTTCGGTCTGGTTTGGCTGAACCAATAGTGTTATGGTGGCCTGGGTCGCTGGAAATGGCAGTGACCCAGGCAGGCCTGCCATGCCCCCAAACTGGTTCCCTGATCTCTTCTGCCATCATCGGCATGTTTCTGCGCATGCACAGAACAGTTTTTAGTCAACTGTGCATGCACAGCAACATGTGGCAGGGGCGCACATGAGTGAAGCGAGCAATGTGCATGCAAAACGCCTTCTCGGCAAACCAGTAGTACCTATTTGCTGAGAGGGAGTTTTGCATGTGCGTTTAGGAACCCACCGCTGGTATAAGGTCTCCTATTTGAGTAGTGGGGTTGGACCAGAAAACCTCCATGATCTCTTCCAACTCTGTTTTTTGTTGAATGAAACACAGTTCAGTGTACTAGCCTATTGATCTTTTAAAACTTAGGAGATGTTGGCCCCACCTAGATTAAAAACTTTCTCTGTAGCTGCTCCTCAGTGGAAGAACTTCCTGCTATCGGAAGTCAAGGTAACTAATTTTTTAATTTTTTTCTATTGAGAAACGTGTTTTTTTTTTGTTCTGGCAATAGAATAACATTCTATTTAGAAAGGTATACTGATTAGGCAATATTGTTTCGTTACTATGATTTAATTTGTGCTTTAATTATGCTTTGAATTGTGATTTTTTTAAAATGATTTGGTTTTGATCTACTTACTATTGGCTTTATTGGGTAGTGAAATTGCTAGTGGAAAAAAAAACACCCAAATAAATACTGTAGTTTAGTAGATGGTCTCATTAGTAGACAATTGTACAACTGTTAATCATTTTTTTTAAAGATACCACTACAGCCAAAATGCCATGATCTGCCAAATATGGCCATTAGTTAGAACCATTGCTTCCATTCCCTGTGACTCTGGACATACATAAACAACACAGCAACTACTCTTCCACTGCCTGTATACAGAGGCACATGTACTAGTCCAGTAGTGGGATTCAATTTTTTACTACTGGTTCTGTGGGCATGGCTTGGTGGGCATGGCAGGGGCAGGATACTGCAAAATACCCCTTCCCTCTCCACCCCATTAACCTGATTTCCAGCTCCATTCTCCTGTGCAGGGCAACAGGAGGCTGGGAGGCAGCGGGGGCAGGGTGACCTATTTGCCAGTTCTCCAAACTACTCAAAAATTCCGCTACTGGTTCACCAGAACCAGTCAGAACTGGCTGAGTACCACCTCTGTACTAGTTTCATCCTACCATTGCTACCATTAAATACCCAGGACACACAGGACAATTCTATGCCTCCCTGCTGCTACCGTGTTTCCCCGAAAATATGACATGTCCTCATAATACAGCCATGCCACATTTTTCTGGTGGGCAAAAATATAAGCCCCCCCCCATATAAGCCCGCTGGACAACCCCCCCACCTCCGGCCAGGCAGAGCGCTGCTCACTAACCTAGCAGTATCCCGAAGGTGCCAAGCTGCAGGAACCTGGGGGGGGGGGGTAAAGGTTGTAGTTGTACGCTCTTCAGGCAGCTGGCCCACAACCATAGAGTGTGCGCCCAGAGCGGCCACTGTTGAAAGACTCGGGTTGGAAGCCGCGGAAAAAGCCAGGCTGGGATGGTGGCGGAGGTGCCCTGGCTCCGTAATGAGAGCTGGGCCATGCATTGGTAGGTGGGTGAGCGAGAGCGGAACAGCCGCTCACGTAACCCTCCTCTCCAGCCGTGCAGAGCGCCACTCACTGGCATTTTGAAGGCGCCAAGCCACGGGAGCCGGGCGGTGGTGACCAGACGCTCATGTGGCTTGGCGATACCCCTAGGTCAGTGAATGGCGCTGTGCCTGGCTGCAAAGGGGGTTTGCTGGGTGGCTGCTCGTGAGTGTGGCCATTTCATGGCTGTTGTGTTGCGCTGCTGCAACAGCGCAACACAGCCATTTGCCCATGAGGCTCTGCCCAGCTCTTTGGTAACCTGCTCGCAAGAGAGCAGCTGCCCGGCAACCCCAAAACAATAAACCCTCCCCCATAATAAAGCCCAAGCCATATTTTGTAGGTAAAAAGAAAATCAGATTCTATCATATTTTCAGGGAAACACAGTAGCAGATACTAACCCTGCTACACCATATAATGTTGTCAAATTCTGCACAACAGCCCTTAAAATCCATCATATTTTAGATCAAACCCGAGCCATAAATTAGGCTTAATGAGCAATTAGTTTATTATTCATGACTGTTCTGTACTGTGATAGATTTAGTTTACCATATATTAATTTTTATGCTTCCCTATATACATCTAGGATTCCTACCCCTCCCTTTAGATTATTTTTTTGAATCTTGTTTTTATGTATACATTTTATATCTTTTAGCTTTCTTAAAATTAGATTTTGATGTATCTTTTATATATACTTTTTATATTACCCCTCTCGCCTTATGCTGATCTATGACCATATTAAAGATTTGATCTAATTTGCTTTCACAACTTTCACAATAATTTTCTTCAACTGATAATCTTCCATCTGAGAAGATTATTCACTAAATACACCATATATGTACTTTCACAGTACAATACAGGGGTGAGTTCCTACCGGTTCTAATCTCTTCTATAGAAGAGATTCCACAAATCTACAGTGCCATTTAGAACCAGTTCCAGCTCCCTCCCACCGCCCGTCTGCACATCATCAACATGAGGAGCGAGAGGAAGAATTCTGGGAGGTGAAGTCCACAAGTCTTAAAGCTGTGAAGTTTGAACACTCCTGTGTTTTTTCCCCTAAAGGGTTAGGGGTACAAGGGTCTTGTAACTTGACAGCTTTAAGACTTGCACACTTCAATGCCAGAGTTCCTGAGCCAACATGACTGGAGGAGGAATTCTGGGAGTTGAAGTCCACAAGTCTTAAAGCTGTTAAGTTTGAACACCCCTGGGGTTTTTTTCTAAAGGGTTAGGGGTGCAAGAGTCTTGTAACTTGACAGCTTTAAGATTTGCATGCTTCAAATGCCAGAGTTTCTGAGCCAACATTTTGGTTGCTAAGCAAGAGCATTGTTAAATGAGTTTCACCACATTTTACAAGTTGGCCACGCCCACCCAGTCTCATGACTGGCAAGCCATTTCCACCCTGTTACATGACCGGCAAGCCACTCCCACAAAGCAGGCCACACCTACAGAAGAGGTTCTAAAAAATGTTGAAACCTACCACTGGTACAATAATATGCCACTTTAGGTTAGAGTTACTAATGGTGACATAATTAAGACTGAGAAATGTCAATGGAGATTCTCTCAGTCATCCAGGTCATGATTGTCCCAAAAGTGCTTTTTCAAGAGGTAACTGGACTGTTTTGTTTTTCTTTGTTCAAACAAGAAAGTCCACTTGCCTCTTGAAAAAGCACCTTTGGGATAAGACTGAGAAGTAGTGGATGGTTCTGGGAAAAGACCAACTGGTAATGAAAGAAGATGAAGAGTGCTGAAAATCCTCAGAAACTCAGGGAGAAACATTCTCTGAACATGATTTCAGTCTGAGTCTTTCTAGTCCAAGTTGAACATTTGCATGCACTGTTCACATTACACTAAGCTCTAATGTCATTTGCTTGATTTTAAGAATGTAGCTATTGTAGTTTGCAAAGTATGGTTTATGATAGACAGTGATATTTCAGCCTAGCCAGTTATGCTATATTCAACAAACCATGACTTAGTTCAGTACATGAACTTACCCACAGCATGGGGAAGGAAAGGACGAGATTAGCACTAGCAATGAATTTTTTTTAAGTTTCAATGGCATTTTTTCCTTAATGATTCTTCTTTTCTTTTCTTGAAAACTTGTAGTAGGAGAGCATGGGAATAGTGTTGCATTATAATAGACATATTTCCTGATTATTAATTCATCTGTCTACAAGGACTGATTAAAGGTGAAGAACAAGCATTTCTAGAAAATAAAAAAAATCCTTATCTAAAATGTAGAGGATCCTGGGAACTGCACTAGGAAGAGAAATAGTAAACTGTTACTATGCTACTTTGAAGAGGAGGAGATAACAGAAAACTCTACCTTGTTCTGTCATGAGCCATGGTGGCGCAGTGGTTAGAATGCAGTATTGCAAGTTAATTCTGCTGCTTACCAACCGTTTGATCCTCATGGGCTCAAGCTTGGCTCAGCCTTCCATTCTTCCTAGGTGGGTAAAGTGAGGCCCCAGATTGTTGGGGGGCAATAAGCCTGAGTGTGTAAACCACTTAGAGAGGTCTGTAAAGCACTGGGAAGTCTAAGTGCTATTGTTATTGCTATCTAGCAGTGATCCAGATTTTTGCAGTCCATATGTGATAGCCCTAAGTGATCATGATATCCAGTTTTCCATGGGTGGGTTCCTGTCGGCATTACTACAAGTTCGGCACCTGAAATTTTTTGCAGAAAGTCAAGATGGCGATGCCGAGGATAGAACCAGTACGGTCATGTATCCGGCTGAGTTACTACCTATTCAGCTGAACCGGGAGGAACCCACCTCTGCAGTTTTCTAGTTCTCCTAGGCAGATGAGGTGGATATTAGCACTAGCAGTGAAAAGAATTTTAGTTTCAGCGTCATTTTTTTTCTTTAATGATTGTCCTTTTCTTTTCTTGAAAGCTTGTGGTAGGAGAGCATGGAAAGCTTACAAATAGGTGATGTCATCTGAGTCCTTCTACATTTCCATGAATGAAATGGTTGCATAATCCAAAAAAAAATCATCTGAAAATGCCTTTTGTTTATTTGCTCCGTTGTTTTTAGACTGCTCTAGGGCACAGCATTTAGAGACATCTAATGGTTGCTAAAAAATATTACAAGTAAAAAGGTTGCTATACTTGATAACTTTCAGCTAGATACCTGTGGGTTTCCTTCCCCCCTCCTAAATAAGGTATAGTCCCACATCTGTGCACTTGCAATGTCCTTGATTGGGAAATAAAAAGAGGTTGCCACTTCGCATGACCAGCAGTAAAAAAAGACAGCATTGATGTTCTCTCCTGCTGTTCCAGGAATGGAGCATAATCACACTGGAAAGATTAAAAAGCGCCATGTGCTGAATTCTGCAGAGAACTCCCTGCTAGGAACTCTGCATTTCCAGGACTGTGCTCATACAATGTCTGTGGAAAATGCTTTTCAAGCCAATTGTGTGACAATAGAGCTTTGGACTTTAAGCCTCTGCATGATATTTTCAGCTTCTGCTGTTCCTAGACTTCTCCACACAAGGTTTAAAAAAAACCCCAGCAAATCAATTCAGCTTTATTAACTTCGTTTTGCTACTTAGATAGGATACTGTCTCTAAATATAAATTTTCCTTTTTTTGGCGTTATACTCCAATCTTAGTTGAGATGCATTTCCTAGAGGAGCAGCAAAGATAAAAACACCCCATCCGATGCCAGCCTAGTGCAATTAAGAGTCTTTACAGTCATTCATGAGTACACTCTCCCATCCACTTCCATCCAGAGTCTACAGCGGGGTCAGCTGCTTGTGGGCTGCATGCGTGCTCCCCAACTCGCTTCCACTTCATGCCAATTTTCAGCAACAATAGCAATCATCCCTTGCTGTTCCTAGGCTGCATTTCTGTTCGCATAATACGTTGCTTTGTAGTAATAAAAATAAAAAAGGATGTCATCACGAATGTTCTCTATGCTAATGTGTGAGAGGGGAGGGGAAGTGTCCTAAATCAGCCAGCTTCTAAAACAAGCTTCTGGTTAAGAGACAAGCTGCATCTTCATTTATTTTCTTAATGCTGATTCTCGTTTCCTTCTCTCCCTTTTATGACCAGACATGGCAAGAAACATACTTTCCATTTCCGTGCCCAGTTTCACGGAAAAGAAGGAACACAGGGCATATTGTGGCATGGTGTTGCTCTGTACAATGGCTTGTCCATCTTAGGTCAGGTACAGAGCTTTATGTAATCACTGTCACGGACTGAAAATGATTTGGGAAATTTTTAGGGAAGGGTTGGCTTTTAGGGTAGCAGAGGGCAGGCATTACTTATTTCATGTCCAACAAACCTTGAGTCTATAAACCCAGAGAGCCATTGTTGTTGACAATGCTGGTCTAGAGAGGCACATTGTCTTAGCTGGATTAAAGGCAGGTTGGTACAGAAATTATGACTATAATATAAATCTAATGAGATAAAGAGAATCCATGGGGTTTAGTTATCTCAGAATAGACAAAGTGTCTTTAAGTGAATTTGTCCTAAGGAAAGGTGGGACAAGGAATGTGATGTAAAAAGGTTGTGTGAATGATCCCTTTCTGTCTTCAGAAGTAGTTTATCATGTAGCTTGGAAGGTGAGCATGGCTCATCTCAATCTATTGCAAGACTTTGTTGAATGGGTGGGAAATAGCCATCACATATAGCACACTGAGCTCCTTGACAGAAGGGTAGTATATCAATAGAATAAGATAGCAACAAAATGATTCTTAGTGCCATGTCCTGTTAGAGGGCTCTTCTCTGCATGTAGTTTAATAAACAAGTAATTGAGGTTTGCTAGCAAGTGCTATCTCTGTTGTCATGACAACCCATGACTTGTGAAATAAAGCGTGGGAAAGCAGAGTGGCCAAGTGCTGGTTGGATTGTTAAGAACACGAGAAAAGTCCACTAGTTTAAACCAAGGATCTATTTTATCCAGTCTGTCCTTACAATGGCCAGCCAAAGACTCCTGGGAATCCCACTAGTGGAAAATGAGAGCAATAATTTCCCACTTAAACTTCTCAACAATTGGGGTCCAAGAGCACACTTCCTCTGATCCTAGAATGTCATCATGCCTGCTAGACAGTGATAATGTTAACAATCAATAACTGATCTATCCTCCTTTCTAAAAGGAGTATGGAGTATATTTTTGTAATATGCAGCAAGAGCAGAAGGCTGCATCTAATCAACTATAACTAATCTTCCCAAGATTCTAAGGAGAAACTTCCTAACAGTGAGAACAATTAACCAGTGGAACAGCTTGCCATCAAAAGTTGTGGGTGCTTCATCACTGGACGCTTTTAAGAAAAGACTGGACAGTCATTTTTCTGAAATGGTATAGGGCCATGATGGCGAACCTATGCTACGCGTGCCAGAGGTGGCACGCAGAGCACTCTCTACGGGCACATGCACCATTGCTGCTCTTCCAGGTTCTGTCGCATGCGCACACACCAGACAGCTGCTCTCTCCTGGGTTCCGGCAGGTGCCG
The DNA here is from genome assembly GCF_009769535.1 of Thamnophis elegans. Taxonomy (NCBI): domain Eukaryota; kingdom Metazoa; phylum Chordata; class Lepidosauria; order Squamata; family Natricidae; genus Thamnophis; species Thamnophis elegans. The sequence continues at coordinate 105,038,116 of NC_045542.1, forward strand.
GTCAGCTTGTCTTCATGCAAAGAGAACCTGGAAGAGAGCAGCTAGCCAGTGCGCATGCGTGTGGCAGCCAGCTGCTCTCTTCTGGGTTCCGACGCTCCAGTGCGCAGTCTAGTTTCAGCACTCAGTGCCGAAAAGGTTAATCATCACAGGTATAGAGTCTCCTGCTTGAGCTGGGAGTTGGACTAGAAGACCTCCAGCTCTATTCTGATTGACTAATTAATCTACAAAAGTTAAGCTGGATCAAATTTGATTAGCGCTTATATGAGAAATACTTAATCCATAAAATAGACTGGGAAGTTCAAAAAACATCTTAGAAAGCAATGGAATGAATGGTGCTGGTGCTCTCTGAGCTGGCTTGTTGTCTTTGAGATGTTTCATTGCCCTAACTAGGTAACATCATCAGAGATAGTACTAGCAGTAGTTAGTAATAAAATGTCTGCAAGAAAACAAGCAAGATTAGAGAGCACCAAGGAGCCCTTATTTCACTCCTGAGCTACAAATATTCTCCTTTATTGGTAAAGCAATGGAAAGTCAAGAAAAACTACATGGATATGTACTTAATGCAGAAAAATTGTAACTTACTATGAAAAGATCTTCTGCATTAGATTGTGGTCCTTCTGAATCAATATTTCCACAAAGACCAACCACAGTTCTTCAAAAATTCCCATGTGCAAGACCAATAGAAACACATGTCTTGTATTGATGGTTCTCGACAATGTATCCTATGCCACTTCTAAACATAAAGGCTCCATTTAACTATACTGCAGTGTTTATTATTTATTGAGATCCTCCTTGCATTTTTCTGCTCCCCTTTCTGACTGTCTGAGCCAGGGGACAGCAACATTAAACACTCAAAGAGCCACAAAGGTCCTAACCAGAAGCCCCCCCATTCATTTCTGGAGCCGACCGGAAGTCCGGTTCCCTCACCATAAAGTCTCCTTCTAGCATGGTATCCTACGGTAAGGTTTTCCTTTTACCAATTGGCAACAGGGAGCCATAGCAGATGGATAAAAAAGCCACATGCGGCTCCAGAGCCATGGGTTGCTGACCCCTGGTCTAAGCTATTAGCCATCTTGTACCTGGAAATTCTTTACTGAATCCTGTAGGAATCATGAAGGAAGGCTTTCCTTCCTTCCTTCCTTCCTTCCTTCCTTCCTTCCTTCCTTCCTTCTGCCATCAAGTTCAACTCAACTTGAGTGACATCAAGTTCTAATTTGGGAAGAGAATAAATATAGACAATTTTCCACACACAATTCATAGCATAAGCCCCAAGCATTTTAGCCACTGCCAATATAAATTCTACATCATGTTATCTCAGGTAAGCAGAGAATTTGTACCTCAGACAGAAAATGAGAGATGACTAATGCTGTTTATATGAAAGAAGGGCCAAAAGAATTCCTGTGTCCTGCAGATACATCATTGCTGCCCTTTGCGCAGTTCAAAATAAGGCCTCTGTTCAAACAAAGCTGCTAGCAAAAACTCCATTCAATCCTTTAAGATGCAATGAGATTCTTTCATTGATCTTTGAATAGATCTTTGTAGAAGAAAGTTTGTCTAAGGATGTTCCCCAGCAGTTAACAAATCATGCAGACTATCTCCTCTATAGTGGTGGCAATCCTGTGTGTAGAAGAGGTATTGCCTCTGAAAATATACTTTCATTTCCTTACAACTCTTGTGTGACTCTCAGACCCTATGCCAACTTTAAAGTTGAACTCCCCAATTGATCCCAAGTCATAGCTCTGTTCATGAGGAACTGGACATTGTGATGTTAGACAGAGTGAGAGTATTCCTCTGTATGTCTTTGAAGGGATTTTCTGACACTACCGCATGTTTGATGAAATTGCTGCTTTCCAACCAACCAGTACCTTAAGAAGCAGTTATAACCCACTTATTACTAGTGATCTTTTAAATTTCTTTAGATTTCCTGACACGCTATAGAAAAAGAAACATCCATTCAATGTGTTAACCAAACTTTGTGGATTCTTAGCAGTTTATTTCACAGATATCACAGATATTTAGGGCTGCACTGCATGCATCATCTGAACTTCCTTGGAAGTCTCAGAATTGAGGAAAAGACTACACATTCCTCTTTCTCTTTTTCTTCCTCCTCCCCCTTGTACTCTAGCAGCAACAAAGGCAACATCGAAGTGCATGCCCCATTGTCATTGCCATTTTTCAAGCAGGCACTGCAGCAGTGGTGGGTTTCGGGTGGTACATCCTAGTATGGGCATACTGGTGGCAGATGGGAGCAGCAGCCACTGTACTGGAACAGTGCACCCTCGTTCCTTACCTCTATTTGAGCTAACTGGGTCATTTGCGCATACGCGTGCAGCATATGGTGCCTGCGTGACCTCCGCCAAGCAGCTGGAGCGTCACAGGGCAGTGGGTGTGCAGCGTGCGTGCCCATGCTGGATGCCCGGCCCCGTCGCAGTGTACCGGTTGCATGGATCCTTCAGACTCACAAATGATGAGAAGTGTTAACTCTTGTGGCAGATCCTTGACAACAGGAGTGCAGTTATTTAAAGCTTCATGTCTTTCCTGATCTTCAAAGAGCCAGGATTATGACTTGAAAAACTGCCATTCTTGATCATTATTGATGTGAAGAATGGAGCAGCCTTTACTGAGCCGTGGTGGTGCAGTGGTTAGAAGGCAGTACTGCAGGCTACTTCTGCTGCCTGCCGGCTGCCTGCAATTTGGCAGTTCAAATCTCACCAGGCTCAAGGTTGACTCAGCCTTCAAATATCGACTCAGCTACAAATATTCTCTTTTATTAGTACCTATATCACTCAGGGTACAAATATATTTATTACTCTTACAACCACCCATTATTGTTGTGGATTCATCTGAAGATTCATCGAAAGGTTTATCCTATTACTTATTGTTACTTCTGTAGTGGCAGGTTGTTTCTGATTTTATACAAATATTTTACCTATATATACATGCATACATACAAAGACAGAATCTAATTTATCTGGTCCTGCATTTTTATGAAGCTCCTTTAAGGATGGAATGAAGTATCAATAAGTGTTACAGGGTGGCAGAATACAGCATGTGTTGAAATCTGGCAATCTAATGGGACTTTAGCTGAAAGTATTGTCATACTTGATACTAACCTGTTACAGCAAACATATATTAAAATAGTTCTCTGACATCTTAAATACTACTGCTATTTAGTTTTTGCAGCAAGGTTAAAATCCCCTCAAGTAAAACGAAGATAGGTGGTTGCCAACCCAGGTGGCCTATAAAATTGATCTTGAAAGTGAAATGCTTCAGAGCAGTGTGTTTGAAGACCTGTGGGTTGTGTAGGGTGTGAGGGGTACAATTCCTGGCGTGGATTCAGAGACATATAGACTATCACTGTCATTCTTTTATGTCCTTGTAGCAAACGAAAAAAGCAGGCCAGGCACAGAGATATTGAGGAAATCTCTGAGGTGACATGCAGTCTCTAATCTTCTCTGCCCTTGCTGTTACTGTTCCAGGGCATTAAAGCACCTCCCTCCGCCAAAGTGGATGCATCCTGTTGTGTCTTTTCTGTTGGTCAAACAAAAGGCAGTGTCAGGAATAGGTTCTTATGCTGTTTACTTGACTGAAACTTCTAGATGAACTATTTTTTTCCTTTGGTGTGCTTGAGTGGCCAATGTAATATTTGAATACAGGTGCAGTATCATCCAATACCTTTTCAATGGCCTCCATTGTACAGAATATAGCACACAGACTGTTGATGGGACTCCCAATCCAACTGCAGGTTCCTCAGAAAATCCCAATCTACCTGGAATGCTGGTCCACCTGTTTTCATAGCATTTAATTTCAATATAGCTAATTATACTATGCTGAAGTTAGAGGTATCAGTATAGTGAGAATGATCTTTTCTCTTATATAAGGTTTTAGTTGTACTTCTGATGGATTTTGTTTACTATCTCTGAAATGCAGCTGACGTTCATGCTGTGATATATAACCACTAGAGCAGAACCAGCATCCAACTGCATTGATTCAGCTTTGCCATTCACTTCATGAGCTACACTGCTGATTTCATTTAAACTCTTATGCTATAGATTTCAAGGTTAATTATTTCTGTTTCACTTTCACCAACAAATTCTAAATCAATAGCATTCCATTGTGCTCTTTTTAAAGTAATGTTTGATTACCTCTAGCAAATTATTTGCTTTTCTCTGAATGACAGACTGTCTCTGCCACTTACTGCATTTTCTGCAGGCTTCTCCTTTAAATCTGCTTTGCACTGGGGTTTTTGTGAACTCTGCCTCAATGATAACACAGCTCATTTTGATCCATTACTGCCTGTTTGAATGCTATTACAAGTGTTTCAAGTTTGATTTTACTCCTGCTTGTAGCTCTCTAGCAGCAATTTTAAATGCCCTATGTTATGCATTTAAATCTATGTTAAATCTACTTCTGTTTTAAGTTCTTTTTAAAATGCTTTCTTTCAAAATTCCACAGATTGGCCAATTTTCCAATGTATCATTTAGCCTTTCATCAAATTTGCAGTGTTCAGACAGTTGTTGTTTTTTTTAGTTTCTACTGCATATCTTGCAAAGAGTTGTCTTCTTTCTCTTTGTACTTATGAAATCTGAATATTCTACCATCAATAATTATTTTGATGCCATATGAGCTGTTAGAAAATAGTCCTGATACATTCCCCAGCTGGGTAAGTAAGCAGAGGATGCCTGCTTGAAGGTAGAATTTATTCAACAGCAAAATGAGCACACAGTTCAGAGCTTGAAGTTGACACATTTTGAAAACAAATTTTGGAAATATTTACAGAGGGGTCTAGTCTTTGTTTAGCAGAGGCCTCGGGTGTCCTACACTGGGAGGGATGTGTTATAGATATGGTGTGCTTTTTTGTATCAGTTGAAGATGATGGCTTTGGGTCTCAGACATTTTGGTGTACATAAAGGATTTCCATATCTTGAGATGATTTCTTATGGTTTTATTTATATTGCTGATATCAACTTATTTCCTTATGTAAGAAGCACTTAATCAATTGCAGCCCAAATGTCAACCTGGGTGGAAACGTTTAAGTGGTTTCTTTGTATCTTTGTCTTGAGTTTGCTGGTGGGTCAGGGGTGGTTGGGGGTTGATGTGTGGTCAGAGATGCCATGGAGGCTTTTACCTTCCAACAGTTCATATATTATTTTCTATTAGTTGTGGAAAATTAAATTATGCAGGGTTTTTTTAAGTTCCTTTAGCTTCTTAATAAACTGTAATATTTTGCCTCCCATTGACATTCAATAAAACGGACCCCCTCCCTATTTTTTCAACAACTATCACATTTGCTTCAAAAATGGTTCAAGTCTCTGCAAATAACATCCAGTCATCTGTGGCACAAACACATTAATCTTCCTAATAAAAGTAAACAACCTTCTGTGCTCTTTTCCCTTTGTCTTTGCTCACTGTGAGCCATTGTTTGTTTTTTTACTGTTCTTTCTCCTCCTCTGGTGGCAAGGTGAGACTTGAAAGGCTTTTTTTTACAATCCCACTTTGTCATCGCTGTTGTCTTTTCTCCTCATCAAATAAAAGGCAGGGAGGTCGGTTTTCAACTGCTGGCTTTACTGAACTTCTTGAAGACAAGAAGTCCAGTCAGCCTGCAAGAATGACACCACATACAGGCAGGCTGCGGTAAACCTGAGTAACAATCAAAAATTACAGGGATGCCATAACACCAATGATAGCAATTACCCCATACAATATATGCCTCACCCCAGGAAAGCCTTTGGTCCCTCTAATTCCAGCAGCCTTCCCAAACCTTACATTAGAAACCAGACCTCACTCTGGAGACCAAATTTGGCTTTGGATGATGAGGGCGCTCACAGAACACATCCACATTTAGCCACAAAGCCAGATGACCCATTTTATCCGACGGTATTGAAAAACCTATGTGGTGCAGTGCACCTCCCAGCCAGACTTCCTTGGTATAAATGAGACGTTGTTGTCCCCGCAGCCAAGTGCTGGGTTTGGCAGCCTGCCCAGGAGCAGTCTAAATCTCATTCTGCAGTTTGAGGCTTGCAGACAGCTCTTTAACACAAAGAGCCAAGCTGTTATCTTCTCCCTTAGGGCTACCATCCCTTTCACTTCTCAAATGCCAAATTATAGTCTACATTTAATTTCAGTGCCACAGGGAGATTCATGTCAGGGGAGGGCAGCTTCTTCATTTAAAATTGGCTACATTAGATTAACAGCGATAAAGTTTGGGGCAGGGAGGGTTACGGCCAGGGAATTAGACAGAAACAACTTCTTGTTTAACCCATCATCTAATTCTCAAGCCCAGCCTTCCCAAACTGGTGCCCTCTGGATGTACCACACACACCCACGAAATCTAGCCAGGCTGCCAGATACTTCAGAGAATTTCCTGAAGAGGAAGCTTATCCTTTGCCTGAGGCTATGATGTGGCATTTGAATCACCAGCTTAATGTTTGAAAATGAGCAATATTCCCACCAATGGATAACGTTCAAATCCAAAAAAAGAACTGTGTTGTATCTCCATGACAAAAAAAAAATGTTGGCTCGTTTAGAATGAGATTCTGTGCCTTCCTTTCCCTGCCCTCCCCTCCTCCTCCTCTCCCTTTGCTCTGTGTCAATTCTTTAACTCAGATTACATGCAGAAATGTTTGCAAGTAGGAAAAAAACACAGAATGACCATTATAGTTATTTATGTTCCACAGGGAATTACTGTGAGCGCAAATAACACAGAGCAGGACTTTTCAGAGGATAGGATTGTTCGCTATGATTTAATATATACGCATGTGAAAGGGAGCTCAGCATTACATATGCTATGCTTCCCTTTTTCCATGGTCCTGTTTGCATTCAACTGACCCAGTTAGTTGTTCCTCTAGCTAATGGGTTCACCTTTGTACTTCCAGAGAGCATGGTCTCCAATGATCTATCCAATGGAGGAGCAGATACTCTCTAAGTCCTCCTACTCGCTACAAATGAGAATGGAAGCTGTCACTTGCTGGCTTTCTCACCTCATTGTTGTGAAATTTCTTAAGAACAAAATCCTCAGTGGCCTGACTGGAGCTGACAGTATTGTGGACCAGGTCCAGGAGGTTACCCACTCGCTGTCTTTCTCGTCTGCTCCTTTTTTCACCACCTCCTGTTTCTGTGGCGGTGCTGAAAACTAAAGTGATGACAGAGCTGGAGTCCTTAGCGAGGCGCCATTTTTGCCTGCCTGTCTAGGGTTTTGTGGGGGCAATGGGTAATTAATCCCCTGGTCAATGGCTCAAACAATGCCCCATACAAAGGGAGCTCCTTTACCACCACCACCCCAAACAGTCCCAGGGCTGTTTTGGTTAAAATGAATGCCCTCTGGGTTATTTGGCTAGGTCGGATGTTCACTCAGCATCTTTCTCTCCGTGACTAATCTTGTTGAGTGAACAGGGCTAATGAGTATAGCTTAATGCGTGGACTGATTTTTTTTACATCTGGCAGCAATGCATTTATAGGATTCCTGCACTGAGCGAGGGGGAGCACATATGGTGGCGGCTTAACATTCATACCACCCCACAGCATACAGCCAGGCAAGTATACGGGATATATTCACACACCCATGGCTCACTGATATACGCAAACAGTTGCTGGGAAGGGAAGCTCTTTTGTTTCATCTCCCCTTGATTTCTCATTGGTTTTAGCAGCAGGGGAACTGCAGGCTTGAGCAGAGTTGCTGTGAGATGGGAGTCTTTAATCTCACTCTATCGTCGCTCCAGCAGTCTTGTCCTGGTAACTCAATCAGCTCTGCGGTCAGCAGCAGGAACACAGTGAGCGGTCACTTATTCCAGGCCTTGTGCAGGCCATAGAGAAACTGGAATGGCTCTATACAGGTTAGGTCGCACATCTACGGATTAGGTCTTGAAAGTCATCCGTACCTTAACAATCACTATTGCCTAGAGGATATCTGATCCTATTTACTTAATATATGTAATTTCATTTATACTGAAAAGAGAATTCTTGCCCTGAGTAGGAGGTTCAGAGGACTTCCCAGGTCCCTTCTCACCCTATGATTCTATGATTTTATGAATAGATGGATGGATGGATGGATGGATGGATGGATGGATGGATGGATGGATGGATGGATTAGGAACACAAAGTGATTTAGAACACCATGATGTGCGATCAGATGAGTTACATTTTTTTGGATTTCAACAGGAGAATTCAAGTGTAAGGATTTATTTAGCTCTCTCGCATATCATAATATTTCAGTTAATGTTACAGTGTGTTATTTTGTTCCGGAGGCATCACGCTTAATGAAATTTTGAAGATGAAGTCAGTGTAGTCTATCCTACAGAAACAATGGGATAAGCTAGAAGATTATTTTTTCTTCAAAACACCTGAGGGCAAAACAAAACGTAACAGATGGAAGCATAACAAAGAGAAAGCCAACTAGAATTAAGGAGAAATTTCTTGTCAGTGAGAGCAATTAATCACTAGAACGGCTTGCCACTAGAAATTGTGGGTGCCCCATCACTGGAGGTTTTCAAGGAAAGATTGAGCTGCCATTTGTCTGGAAGGGTATCTGGTCTCTTGCTCAAAGTAGGGGGGTTGGATATGAGACCTCCAAGGTCCCTTCCAACTCTATCATTCTATGATTTCTAATTCTGAAAGATTTGTTTCAATCCTTGTATGAGGGCTTATGTTTCTAGGAGAAGTATATACTGGAGCTTTTTCTGTTTTCTATGAGTGTTATAGAGAACAGTCAGTATTAAAGGCATATTTTCCTTTGGAACTAGCAGAAAACTTAGTAATGCTGAATTTACAGCCTGTGTTAGTCCTGTACAGCACAGTGTGAAACACCTTACTTTGTTTGTTGTGGAAAATGAATGATAGACTGCATCTATGTTTTTTAAAGACAATTCTCTCTTGTTTAAATTGTGGTTCAGTTGAGTAGATACTTTGAGTTGTGGTAGTTTTGGGGGCTCAGGAAAACACTGTATCCTGGGGGGGGGGGGTCCCCAAGCTACAATGAATGAGGACTTTCTGAAAATATGTTGTTTCTAATATCACCATACAATATACTGGTATAGCTGGCTATCTGGTTAAAGAAAAGAGACCTGCAAATTGCTCCCTCTAGACTACATTTTTCTTTTTAAAAAAATCAAAAGAAATGACAAAAGTGGGATGGGGGCTCCCTGATCTGCAGGGTCCTAAGCAATTGCCCAATTTGTCCCAGGCCACTACTGGCCAAGAGTTATTCTGGAAGAGAAACAATCAACCAGATAGTGATAACTTCCTATTATCTTTAAAGAGGCAGAATCATTGGTCCTCTAGTCCAACTCCCTGCTCAGGGCAGGATACCTTATACCATTCCAGTAAAAATCATTCATTCATTTGTTCAGTCAGTCAGTCAGTCAGTCAGTCAGTCAGTCTGTCTGTCTGTCTGTCTGTCTGTCTGTCTGTTGTTTTTTTTAAACCTCCAGTGGTGGAATACCTACAACTTTGGAAAGCAAGTTATTCCATTGATTAATTGTTCTCACAGAGAAATATATATTTTCCTTACTTTTAGGGTGAATCTCCCTTTAACCCATTACTTCTTATCCTGCCCCCTGGTACTTTGGAGAGTAAGTCAATCCCCTTTTCTCTGTGACAGCCCCTCAAGAACTGGAAGACAGTTATCATGTCCTCCAAATTCTTCTCTTCAGGAGGGTAGACATACCTAGTTCTCTCAATTGTTCAACATACCATTCATCCTCCAGACCCTTTATCATCTTTGTTGTTCTTCTCTGCACACTTTCTAAGGTTTAAGTGAGGGGGATTGTATCATGGTGACCAGAACTGGCTGAAGTATTCCAAGTGGGGCATCACTACTGCAGTATAAAGCAGTATTGTTACATCTTGTGATCTTGATTTTATCCCTCTGTTGATGTAGCCCAGGATTACATTAGCTTTTTTTGGCAGCTGCTGCACATTGCTGGCTCATACTTAAGCAGTAGTCCACTAAGACACATAGATATCTCTAACAACCATGAACAGCCAGGAACCACCAATTTTGTACCTATGCATTTGGTTGTTTCTGCATAAGTGCAGGATCTTACTTTTTTCTCCATTAAACTTAATCTTGTTGTATAGGGCCTATTGCTCAAGTCTGTCAAGATTCTTCTGAATCTTGAGTCTATCTTCCAAAATGTTAACAATTCCACTCAGTTTGGTGTCATCTGCAAATTTGATGGCTTCCTCTTCTATCCTGTCATCTAGATCATTTATGAAGATGTTGAAGAGCTACTCCGGGGCATGCTTCCCTCCATGTAAATGTAGTTCCATTAAGGACTACACACTGGGTATAGTTGGTCAGTCAACTTCACCTGTCTATCCCACATTTGTCTATGCTATCAAGAAGTAGGCTGTGGTCTATTTTGTCAAATGACTTACTGAAGTCCAAGTATGCTACGTCCATAGCAATTTGCTGGTCTACTAATTTAGTCACTTTATCAAAGGATATAAGGTTTGTCTGGCATGATCTGTTTTTAATAAACCCATGCTGGCATATAGTAATCACCTTGCTCATTTCCAGGTGCTCACAAATCCTCCAGTTGATTATCTTTTTGAGAATTTTCCCAGGTATTGATGTCAAGTTGATTGTCCTAATTTCCTGAATCCATTTCCCCCCTTTTTATAGATTGGTGCAAGATCAGCTCTTTTTCCAGTAGTTCACCTGTGTTACGGGAGCTTTGAAAGATTACATTCAGTAGCTCTGAGATTACATCTATCAGCTCCTTTAGAAACTGAGACACATACCATCTGGACCAGGTGATTTGTATTTGTCCAGGGTACATAGGTATTCTCTTACTATTTCCTTGCATATTTTGGTTGGTATATCGGTTCTAGCTCCCTTGATGCTGCTTTTGATAGGTTGGGCTAATTCTTTCTTTTGCATAAAAACAGCTGCAAAGAAGGAATTAAACAGCTCTGCTTTGTCCCTGCTGCCTGTCACCTTCTTGCCATCTGCTCTCCTTACTGAACCTATCACTTCCTTGATTTTCTTCTTCTTCTCCCTTACACATTGAAAGAAACTTCCTTTTGTTTCTTTTGGCATTAGTTGCCACTCTTAGTTCAATATCTATGGAGATTTTTTTTCAGGTCCTGGTTGTCCCAAAAGTGCATTTCCAAAAAGCAACTGGACTTTCTTGGTTTTGTTCTTTGAAATCATTTTACTTCTCCTCCAAGAAGCTTCTTCAGTTCTAGCTGAATGATGGGGAATGGAAGGATTTATATTCATAGCAGTCATTTGGTTGTATGCTAACAACTCTCCAAGAGGTTGAGGCCATTTGGGGAGGGGGGGTATCTGTACTCTCAGGATCACCCAAATCAGGGGGCAAATGGGTGTGGAACCTTCTTGGGACTGCTGAAAGAACTGTGTGGGAGATAGAGATATCAAGTGAGTACAGGACTCTCAGAGAGCTGAGGACTGACCTTCAGAATGCTAACAACCAGATGACTGCTATGACTATAAATCCTTCTATTCCCCATCATTCAGCCAGAACCAAAGAAGCTTCTTGGATGAAAAGCAAAATGTTTTCAAAGAAAAAAAAACATGAATGTCCAGTTGCCTTTTGGGATGGCCTGTCTTACCTCTTTCTGCGCCTTTCCTGACTCCCTCCTTGCAGGCTATTTTATTTTAGGCTTTTCAGGCTGAAACAAAATATTCTATTTTAGTTATGTGCCTGTCTTTTCATTTTTTTATATTTAATCTTTTTGTCCCTTAATTTGTCAGAAAGCTCTATGTGCAACCATGCTAGCCTTGTGTGGCGTCTTTTGCTTTTCTTTCTCTGTGGTATCGTTTTTTGCTTGGGCCTTCATTATCACATTTTTCATGATTTCCCAAGCATCTTGAGCTGGTTTTCCTTTTACAATTTCCATCCACAGAATCCTTCTTAGTCTCCCCCGTAACTTGTTGAAATCAGATCTCTTAAAATCTAAAACACTAGTTTGACTTGGTTCAGTTTTCTGTGGTTGCATTATGGTGAATTCAAGTATGACCCAGTTGCTCTCCCTCAGAGTTCCTACAGCTTTTACTCCCTGGACCATTTCAGTCCTATTAGTAAGAATTAAGTCCCTCTAGAGCTTCCCCTCTAGTTCCCACTTCTATCTTTTGTGGAAGTTATACCTTTTGACTTCCTGCCCTTTGCTCCATTGGCTTTTGCTTCTTTTATTTTTCAAAATGCTAATGACATCAGAGTCGCATCCAATAGTTAGAAATGTCTTCAAGCTTCTATATTCTCTGGCCAGGGATAAGGGATGACCCCTTTGTAGAAGGCTCTCACATGTGCATTCTCATCTATTTTTATCTCATTTCAAAATATTATTGGAATTAATTGGATTAATGGGATTACTCTTTTGAATAGCAAATGTCCTTTAGTTCAGAAGGGCATCTGAAGAAGTGAGCTACAGCTCAAGAAAGCTTATGTATTTTAATAAAATGTATTAGTTGGGGAAAAATATGTTGCCAGAGTCTTGATTTGTAATTCAGAGAGGTTATCTGAATTAGGCAGCTACCAGTTTTCATGATAATCCTAACTTGTGTACATCTCTTCAGAACAGCCCCGTGAGATATTGTAGAATTTATTTGCAGGAAAAATGGGTAGGATTGCAAGCTAAAAGTAACTCTGCCTTCATTCTTAAAAATGAAGGGTGCTCATTTCCTTCTGCAGTTGAATATCTTGCCACCCAAAGCTCCCATCCAAACCAAATTGTTCCTCATATTTCTACACAGGTTTAACAACCAAACACACTAGATTGCACCCTTACTCTGCTTGTAGATCTACCAGTATAAATTCCCTTTCCAGTCTGAACAGCTCATGCAAGAATATCCAGCGAGGAACTTCTTCAAGAACATCCTAAGGGCAGGCCTTGCTACTGACTTCATTTAAAAACTATTAATATCCATAGCATTCATATAGATAGATAGTCTCATATTTAATTTGGCTGACTCATTTGGGAAAGCAAATACCATTACATTCACTTGCGGGCCTATTTCTAAATTAATGTGCCCTACTCCAAATTTAAATATTAAAGATGCGGACTGAGTGGGATCATCTCTGGTGCAAAAATTCACTTTTAATACTTTAAAAGGGAGAGTTCCTGTTTCACCTACTTTGTCTCTACCTTGGTGTACATCCCAAGTCTTTATTATTTTCATGGATGCTTCATGGGCAAAGGAAGCAGACCTGGACCTGACAGACCCTCAACCTGCTGTAGGGGAGCGGCCTGGCTCCTTGCCAGCAGAAACTGATTCTTCTGCTAATGAGCAGAATCCAGCACAGGTGGCTAATCACCCTGATAGTGATGAGAAATCAGAAGACCTTGGCCAAGTGCCAAGCCTGAAAAAAAAAGAATACAGCAAATGAGAAAAGCCAAACAAAGGTGGTCGCTGTGACTCCAAGAAAGAAATGCTAGTCGATGTCACAGACTGCAATGGAACAAATATAGTGGTTGGCACTATTTAAAGAGCATCAAATGAGGCTTAGTTTTGTGCAAAACAACTGGTTGCCAAGCTAGCCAAGGTCTCTCTTGTGCTCCTATTATTAATCTCTTGTGATGATAAAGTTTTTGGCGACTGGTCTGGCTTATTTAATCATGGTCCCTTTCAGACTTCTCTGATTATTATAGCTTTGAACCCGAACCTGATTACTTTGTGCTCATGATGACATTCACTAGCTCTTGTGATTAATATGGCTCATTACCATTCCTGTGGTTGTCTGGACTCAGAGCTGTCCTGCTTAAACTTCTTGGTCTGCAAACAGGCAGAAATTTCTCTGTGTTTTGTGTCTAGCCATGGTGCTGGAGCTCTTCCTTGCCCATAAACTTGAAATTCTAGCTGCTAGTGTCAATTCTAAATGCTGGGAAATTGAATTCTTGTACATCCTTCTCGTTTAATCCTATTCCCGGGATTTGAGGGGAACACAATCTTTCAATTAAGCATCATGTAAATTTCTGTCTGTTTGCAGATTAGGAAGTTTAAGCAGCACAGTCACTGATGTAGAACCTAGGCCTTGGTGTGGCTCCCGGGGCCCTTGAAAATGCTGTTGTTTACCAGCAGCCTACAGTGCAATTTCTCCACCTGCCTCTCCCTCATCCTTCTAGGTCAGGTGTAAGAGGAAGTCTGTTTTTCTGACATGCTTCTTAACTGAGAATCAGTCACGATATTAACAGTGAGAATCGTCATAATTGTGTATGGGTTTATATCCATTGAAAGGTAGTTGAAAAAATAAATGACAAAAATATGAATATTTAATTCAATGAATTTATTTTAATTTCAGCCCCCCCACCCACTCTTTGCATATTAATGATTTTGAGATTATCCTGTTTATTTCTGAGAGATGTGGCCTCTGACATACTATTCAAAGACTTGCATGGCCTGGAGCCAATTAAAGTTGTACACTCTTGTTCTAGGTACTTTTGATCTTTATACAGAAGGATTTTATCCCACAGGCAAGAATGGCTTTGCCATACATAGGATTTAACAATGTTAATATCTAAGAGCAAAAGGCCATTCACTGGTTTTGAAAGCAACTAAATTTGAGGAAGATAAACATTATTGGGAGGGGACTAAACTTACCAAATACTTTAGAGGGCACTGTTGTGCCTTACCAAAAACTAGGGGTCATCATAGTAGTCTTTAGGTTCTTTCAGCCTCTGCAATAGGTTGTAAACCTGTGTTGTAGCAATAGTGGTGGCTAAAAGTATATTTCTGAATATTATATACACTTATTGTCATAACAAGCAGCAACTTCTAGTCAACGGCTGGTTTTGAGAAATTCCGACCTCATTAGGACTTGGCTGGGTAATCATTAGGAATGATTAGAGTTGCAAATTAAGCTGAGAAGTGAAGAAAACATTCCCCAAAGAACAGAAAGGCAAAGCGATTCTGCAGTGTTGCCAAGAAAGCAAAATAGAAGGGCTCATCATGTGGTGACTAGGACATGAGATTCACTTGAGGGCATATTTATCTTTTCATAATACCATTATTTCTGTTAAAAGCAAAATTAGATAGTAAATATTGCAGCAGTTGATTTAGAATGAAACCGATGTTGAGAGATAATACACTAGAGAAATTAGAACGGCAGAAAAACATACTGAAATCATTTACAAAAATTATAAGGAGAGCCCAAAAATAACCAAAGGAGAACTGCACCTGTAGTTAAAGCCAAAGTCATTGGAATCAATTACGGGGCAGGATATGACAAATGGAATACCCACTTCAAGCATCTTAATCAATGGTGGGATTCAATAACTTTTACTACTGGTCCTGTGGGCGTCGCTTGGTGGATGTGGTGTGGCTTGGTGGGCATGGCTTGGTGGGCTTGGGAGGGGAAGGATACTGTAAAAGCTCCTTTCCCTCCCCACTCCAGGGGAAGGTTACTGCAAAATCCCCATTCCCTCCCGATCAGCTGGGACTTGGGAGACAGAGAATAGATGTGGATGGGGCCAGTCAGAGGTCGTATTACCGGTTCTCCAAACTACTCAAAATTTCCACTACTGGTTCTCCAGAACTGGTCAGAACTTGATGAATACCACCCCTGATTTTCATAGTTTAGCCTCAAATAAACTAGAAGGAAAGTATGAAGATGTCTTGGGAATAAGGACCCTGTGTTATGGTCCTAATATCTTAGGATCCTAATATCTTAGGGTCCTAATATCTAAGGCAACAAATAATATTGTAGCACTGCTTCTCCACTCCTTTGAGGAACAGATTTTATTCAATGCCCATATATCTTTAGTTAATAAGACACGTAACAAATGTCTCTGTCTGAAATTTTGTAAACTTAACAATCAGATGGGCCTGGGCCAGATAGAGAAATAGTCAGTGCAGGTTCCTATGCTTATTAAGTATGTTCATTGAAAAGATATAGCCTACGTTAAAATATGGAACTACATAATAACTATTCCCAAATATTATAAGATGAGAGATTTATGATGAACTATAAAAGCCTATTATTGTCAATTGGTCATGGCAAAAATCCTAAAAATCTTCCAAATTGAAATACATTAATGAATCAAATCAAAATTGTGCGCTGCTACAATCACAAGACTCTCAGCACCAAAAGATATAAAGGTTGGATAACAGAGTTCATTCATTTTAGGTAAAAGAGAGATTTCTATATAGGTCAACATTATTTTGCAAAGAACTGCCAAAACGTTTAGGCCAGGGGAGAAGAACCGTTTGCAAATCAAAACAAAAACCATCAACCTGAAAAAGAACATGTTCTTTTTATTTTAAAAAAAATCCTTGCCTTGCTAGAAAAAACAGCCATAACAGTGTTTACTTCTTATGAATTTCTTGAATTTACTTTGACAGGGCTGTCAGCACAGCCTTGCTACCTGGCACAATCTGTCTGTCTATTTACTGGTGTCCCTCTCCTGCTAGTGCTTTGTCCACCTTCTTTCTTATCTTTTCAGAACAACAAAGAAGTGAAATGATTTATGGGCATATGATCCTAGAGACTTCTCTGGATAGAAGATACAGAGATTAATGGCCTCAGGATATTAAGCATGTTTTTAGTAATCATTGACTGTAGACACATTTGCCCATGTAGGCAAACTGTAACTTAATAGGAGTAAAATATTTTATCTTTAGGAAACTTTATTAGAAATTAAAACATTTCCGAATTTCAAAAGTCCTGTCATGCTGATTTGGCATGTATTATGGAGCGCTGGCTGACAATGCAGAAGGGAGTTTATCTGTCTCAGCAATCCTTCTGGATCAGTGCAAAAATACATCTTATTTGTTAATTTGATTGTTTATTTGTATTTGTTTTTTTATTTAATTACATCAGTGTTATTAAAATGTTTTATACTTTGCACTTTAAAGCTGTAAGTCACTTTCAGTGTTGTAATAAATTCAGATCATCATCATAATCCCTCAACTTGGGTGTTCTTGGAGATGAAAACAAGGTTAGGCCTGGTTAGGCCTGGGCAAGAGAACACCAAAATGTACCATGGTTATAAACCATGCTGAGAATTTTTTTAAAAAAATAATCCCCCAAAAAGATAAAGTTGAACCTTTCTATATTGCCAAGGGAACTTCATATGCCAACTAAGTCAGCAGGGGTTGAACTCAACCTCAGGGAGACTTCACACACACACACACACACACACACACACACACACCACACCACACACACACAAATATATATATATATATATGTTTTTTTTATTTGTGCTGATAAATAAATAAAGGGAGACTAGTATAGATCTATTTCAAGCTATTTAGCTCTCATCAGCTAGCCACACCCTTACTGGGATTCGAACCTGTGCTTATATATATATATATATTATATATATATATATATATATGTTAGAATTTAATTTGGAGAGGTTGTAGAACAGTGATGAGGACCTTATGACACGTGTGTCAAAACAGACACATCATGATGTTTTGAGTGACACCCCTTTTGGGTTCACCAAGCACCAACAATAACTATTCTCTAACTATTCACCCATTCTTGTGTGATTTTCAAGAATGGGATTTGCCTCAGGTACACAGGGGCCTACGAACAGAAAGAAAGCCGTACTTGAAGATAAGCAGCACATACATAGTATTTTTGTACATGGATCTAGGGCTGTGGATCTAGGGCTGAAGTCAAAGCCAGGGTTGAGTGTCGCTAGAGGCCCAGATGTCCGGGTGGTGGTGATGAGATAGAGAATTGTTTCTCCTTGGTGGAGGGGGTAGAACATCGACAGTGTGTGAGGCATTTTCCAAATTTTTCATGTGCTACGTCCAAAGATTCACCAACACTGTTGTTAGAAGGGTTTTTTTAGGAATTAAGTTAGTATAAAATGGGCCAATGCCATTTGGTTCTTATTTAAAAGTTGAAAAGAACAAGTAAATAAAAGTCCCATATTTTTTGCAACCAATTCTCATTCAATTTAATGCAAGGGAATCTAATATAATTTTTCAAGAGAGAAGAAACTTTTGGAGAAATTTTCTTAGCTGAGATATTTTTGCATTTGCCAGTTGACAAGAACCCAAAGTATATGTTTGAATATTTTGTCTTCGTGCAAAATATGGGCAATCCTCCCATGGTCAATAGCCTGCTTTCCTATGCTTCAATTAAGCCTCATGAAAAGTGGGGGTGGGGTGTTAGTAGCAGTGCATCTGTCATTACTTGGAGGGGGGAGGGAATCCTGCTCTTGTGAAATTGATGGAAAATTTCTCCTTCCCCAGGAGAAATTCAGATAAATCACCCACCTACTATACCTCTCTGCCCAGCTTTAAGCACAACCTGTGCTGTATTGATACATAAGAAATACCAGCACGAACACTGGTTAAAATAAGGAACAAATGTAGGAGGCTGTGTTACTGCCTCCGGCTGTGGAAATAAGCAAATCACTCTACTATATGAAGCAGGTTTGTCTGCTAGATATCAGCAAATTACGCTACAAGACAAGGAAACACATCCACTTCACCTGCTTCTTGTTCCAATTCTCCTGCTCAGCCTAATTTAAATCCTAATTTAAATCCCCTGATACTGAACCCTGCTGCATCTGGCTCAGTCACAGAAAGCTGTGAATTATTAAAAGGATCATAATGTGCTGAGTTCAGCTAAATATAGAATAAACACTTTATAAAGCAGAATAAAAAACCCAGTCACATTGCAATTAAAAACATTAAGTGTGCAAAAATGAATCAGAATCAGCACTCTTAAAATCCCGGAATTTTTTGCAGCCATCTACCAGGACTCACCCAGAAAGTTATTATCTGAATTGAGCTTGCTTTCCTGCCTCCCACTACCCCAAAAAAATTTGAGGAGAAGAAATTCAGTGAAGGGCTTTGGCGTAAGACAGGCTAAAGTAACACAGTGCTGCAGCCTGATGTGTAGAAAACAGTGGATCTTCGGATCTTGTTAATATTCATCTTGCACTCAAACAAGATGGAAACCCCACTGTGCTAGAAACTGTATAAATAAGTAAATATAATATTGCAAAAGATAAATGCTACTCAAGGGGAGACATAGAGGGTACAATTTAGCGCATAGTTCAGCTATGCATCTCATTTCATTTCAGTGTGGTCTGCACAGAGTTCTTCATAAATTAATAGAGGTGATGTAGCAACAGCACTTGATTTGTTTTTCCAGAGCTGCATGATTATTCCCATTGTAAAGAGAAGCCTTGCAATCAGAAGGCAATTTCTCCAAAATAGCCGCTTTGATGTTTACAGTGTTTAGATAGTATCCCTATTTGCTCCCTTCTAGGAGCCACATTTACTTTTAAATCCTTGGGACTTACTTCTGAGTCAAAGTACATAAATTTAGACTCTAAGCGACTTAGCCATGGGAATACTAGGTATCTGAGCACCATGGAAGAAACCATATTTCCCATGCTTGGGACAAGCCATTGAAATCTTTTCTGTATCACTTAACTGTATTTTATCAGTCTAAAGGAGAAACTGCTAATATTATCCTCTATCAAAGCAAAAACAGAGGAATTGATTCCCACATCGGTCAGCAGGATGCAACTGGACAAAAGCACCGGGGGCGTGCAGTTTGTATTTGTGTCCTAAATCCATGCAAAATTCAGCCTTCCTGGCTTCACCCCTTTCTCTGCTGGCCCAATCATACTCTGCCTTGGGAATAAATAGTTTTGTAATTATTTCTCCAGGGCATCCTCCAAATCCTGACTCCAATTGGTTGGTATAAAGGGGAGATAAAGTTTAAAAACAGTTTATGGGCCATGAAAGGATGCAATAGATATCTAAAAAGGAATGACTGCAATTTTAAGCAATAATTTAAACCAAACATTGATTGAGTTTTGAACTGCGTACATATGAAATCATTTCAGAGGTGGAAAATAAACACCTATTGGCCCCAGATTTAAAATCCAGATTAGATAGCATCTTTTCAAGGATGAAATACTATTTTTTGGTACAGCCCATGCTTGGAAAATCCCAGTTTAAATTTTGTGTCATATGGTTTTGCACTACATCCATATTTTAGAGTTTTATTTATCTTCCCAGTACCACATTGACATATCTAACTACTTGAAACCAAAGTGGGATAAACATCGGACAAGCTCAAAACATTTGTGCCGTCATCTCTACCTTTCCAAACTTATTTATCAAATTTCTATGACACCATTAAAAGTTGCATTTCTCAACCTTAGCAAATTTAAGATGTGTGAACCTTAACTGCCAGTTTCCTGCAGCCTTAAGAATTCTGAGAATTGAAGACCACATTTCTTAAAGTTGCCAAGGTTGAAAAACACTGGCCTAGATGTGTGCTACAAACACAATCTAATTGTGTTTATTTGGCAGCCTCCTCGTATCCTACACTCCTTTCTAAGAAGTAACACAGCAAAATGTATGGTTAGCTCTACAGTGGTCCTAAAAAGAAGATTAGTTTGAGCTGTAAATGTATAGTGGAGGAACCATAATGTTTAAAACAGATATCAGAAAGATCAGTAAAATAATAGCTGCCTTGTATCTTACAGCTTTTTTACCCCTTCTTCCTTCTAGAAATGCGATAAAGTATGTGCTTTTACTTCTCTTTGAAGGAAACCTTACCTTGAAGGGCTCCCTAGATCAAATTTGATTTAAAGATAAAGAATTATAACAAGAGGGAGCAGAGACCCTGTAATTGGCACACTTTTCAAATAAGCCATTCCCATGCCTTTCATCTTGCTTTTATGTTTTCTGACTTTCCCAGCTCCCTTTTAACAAAGTGGACAGAAGTATTCGGCCATGTTTGTTTCTTCTCACAAGCATTTAATCACATATTACCCCTATTTTTGAAAGTGTCCTACCAATTTATTTTTTTATTTGCAATTTGTGGACACTATACAACAGATAATTATAAAACAACAATAAAAGTCATCAACACTTCATTGTCTACTTTTCTTGGATTTGGGAAGGAAGAAGCTACCCTTGAAATACAATTTTGAATTCTACACTCCATTTTCCTTGTCAAAGATAACTCCCTTAAGGTTTTGTACATTGATTTTCAGATCTATACTCCTTGGTGCATCATTCAATCTATCACTCACTGCAAGTCATTCATATTCTCTGTAAACAACATAATATCATCTGCCTACAAAAGTATTCTGCTAAGGCACACTTAGCAAACTAATCCCCCTAGACAGTGGTGGGATTCAACCAGTTGTTAACTCTTTGTGGAATTCTGTGAACCAGCTGAATAGTCAAGACCAAGGATGGTATTCAGTCAGTTTGGACTGGTTTGGGCAAACCAGATGCTAATTTTACATCTGGTTCCCCGAATGGGTAGTTGGAAGGACTGGCTGACCCCATCATGCCAGGTAAGTGCAGGGCCCGTGCAGAGGCTCTGGGAAGGTGAAAAATGGGGCTCCCAGAAATCTGGAAATGAGCTCATTTCTGGCCCCTGGAGCCTGGAGGAGGCCATTTTCTTTGAATACCTATTTCTGTAGTATTTGTTTTAATTCAACTATTTAACATAGCAATAACATTCCTTTACAAATCTCTAAAGAATTACTGTTGCCATTTCATCATTTTAGTTTTATATAAATCATTTCATCATTTTTGTTTAATTTTATTGATTCTGCTTATTTAACACTCTTCACCTATTTCTAAAATAATTGTTCATTTCCATAATTAATTGAATTAAATTAGTTAAAAGATTTAAAAGTTGCATATAAATTAAGAGATTTTGCAGATGATTTAATGTTCTCATCTTTAACGGAATTGAAATATAAATGGACAAATTAAAAGAATTAGATTTATTAACAAATTTTAAGATTAATGGACAGGAGGAGATGACAAAAGATGACAAAAAAAGTGCTATTGCTATTGCTTTCAAACAGAATTGCTGAATAAAGTGGTTTCACTATTGAGAAGTAGGTAAAATATTTGAGTATTATTATGATGTATATGAACTGTATGTTATTTCAAAATAATTATGTTAAGATATGCAATGAAGTTAAAAAAGACATGTTAAGCAGGAAGAAACTATGACTATCATTGCTCAGGAGAATTTCTTTGATAAAAATTATCTTATCCAAGATGATGTTTTTCTTTCAGACAATATCTGTTTTGATAATCAATGCATCATTTAAACAGTAGCAGAATGATATATCTAAATTTGTGGTGGAGGAAAAAAACTTAAGTTAAATATAAGGTACTACAAGATGGAAAGGAAAGGGTTTACCTGATTTGCTATTATATTTTGCAGCTTGCTGATTGGTTTGGATGAAAGAATGGGTGTTTGCAGAGAAACAGAAGACTTTTGGAGTTAGAAGATCAAGACTTTAGATTTAGTGGGCTTGGATATTTGTGATACAACAAAGCTAAGGTCAATGTGGGTTTTAAAACTCATTAAGGTAGATGTGCAATATAGAGAATATGGAAAGATACAAATCCAGGTTATATATGAAAATACCTCTCAGCATAAGAAGCATTTTAGAAACATGAAACAAGTAAACTGCAGTAAGTAAGTAATTGTGAGATACTAGAATTTTGTCAGAATGTAAAATAAAATCAAGTCAAGAACTGGTGGCAGAAAGATAAAAATATCAATGTTTGTCCTATTTATAATTATTAGAAAGATTTAAATAAACAAAAGAATTTATGGTTTTTGAACATTCTAAGAATGAATTTGAAATAGAATTGTGTACAAATAATGAACCTGTGATTGCTAAAATGTACTTCATTACATTTTGAAACAGAAGAATAAATGAAAGAATTTATGATAAAGATGTCTAAAAATTTGATTATAATATGCAGATGGAACAATGGGAAAATATGTGACTAAATGGACTGAGGCACTCATAATAATCTTAACATAAATTTGTTTTTAATTTTTATAAGATGATTATACCATTGGTAGATGTCCTCAGAGAAATTATCTAATATCCATTTCACGTTTATATTGGAAATCACAAGAAAGGATATTTTATCATATTTGATAATATAGACATTTTGTGTGAAAAGGGAAAAACGCATCTTGTTTCTTTTTTTATTGGCCTTGTGTAAATGAGTGTCCTTTTCTTCCCTCTAGAATTTAAAAGATATCTGTTACTGCTGGCAAGAAAACTACATGAACATATCAAAGGAGGGGGAGGGGGAGGAGGAAAGGGACACAACTTCCAACTCCAGCATTTCCTGCTCCAATTCACAGAGGAAAATTGCAGAGTACGGGCAGATTAATATTACATATAATTTAAAATTTGGAAGAAAAACAAATAGTTGTGATGAAGACAGCTGGACCAGTGGCAGCATTGCAAATGTGTCATCATTTTCCCCCACCTCGTCCAAGGTCCCTCAGAGATGCCCATAGGCTTGATCTAGACACAGTATTCCCCATTCTCACTCTATCAAAATACTAAACCATCTAGGCAACAATCATGCTGTTCTGGCTAAAATACTTTGGTATTTCTCCTTGAACATATTAGAAAGAGTTAAGCTTCTTCCATTGATGAGAACCTATCATCATAAAAATAGTTTCATTTAGGAATTTATCATGAAGAGGAATTTAGAATTATTAGGACTTTGACAGCTCTCTTAACATTCTGTGCAGTCTGGCAATGCTATATAAGTATTAACATTCTTCATTTAATATCAATACGAGTATATTGAAGGGCACCTTAATATCTTTTACCATTTGTCTGGGGAAAAGGTTGGATAACTTCAGACAAAGAAGCAAATGGAAGAATACAAGTGAGACTTTTCTTTTGGAAATAAAAAAAAATAACAAGCTAACGCAGATAGACAAACAACTTCATGAATGTCTGAGTGCTAAATTGCCCCACAGACATTTCTTCCACCTAGCATTATCCCCACCTGTCTTCCTCATAGACATTTAACTATAGCTGTCCAGGCAGTACAGAACAGTCCAAGCCCAGCTCAGAAAAAAACTGTAAACACAGCTGTGAAGTTTCAATAAGATTTTAATTTGGATAGTAGTTCCAATTAGAGTGGCAGAGTCACATCCTGAGATGGTACAAACTGACACAATTCCACTGACTTTCATTGCAACAAAGCCAACTTGTTCCAGTACGCATTCTGGCCCATTAGTTTTTCTCTCCTGTGTTTCCTGAGATGCTATGGAACCATTTTGCACAAAAGAAAGACGAAGAGTGACATTAATTGGAAGAAAAGAGAAAAAGAACACCGATGTGGCTGGCTCCTTAACTAGTGCAAATCACAACAGGACGATTAGCATGACCGAGCCCACACAAATTTACATCAGTTGGGGATCCAAGCTATGGTGGAGAGGAGGACTAATGTGAGTCACATAGGCAATTTATTTTTCAAAGGTTTTCTGTTTTGCTTCCCTGGGCTCCCTGCAAAGGCTGTTAGAAGCACCTGGAATTTTTAATGCAAGGGAAACTATGAATGCAACTTCAGCCTTCCACATATAGATATGGATAATGGAAGAGAGCTGTAGAGAATATTGTATAGAAAAACACTCGTGTGCATACAGAGCTTCATTTTTAAATAAACAGCCTGTGTTAGTTCCCTCTGAGAACATGAATGTGTCAGGGTTTCAGAAAGGAAGACCAAATCTGAAGTGTACTTCTTCGCCATCAGACTAAGCAGGACCAGAGTTAATTATGCATCTCTGGTCTGATTTATAAAGAGTTTTTATTCACTACTACTGTTCCTTTATTAATGAATCAGAAACCAATTGTAATAGGCTGGAGTGGAAGAGAAAACCACTTTCCAGGCAAAATCCATTTACTACTGTATTTCATTTGCAAACAGCAAGCATTTCTAAGGCATTCTGCTTATCTCAATGATAGCTGAGATTCCCCAAAGATTTTATAGTTTTACAGAATCTTTTCATGTTTGACCTCTATATATGTATCCCAAACCATGCCCAGAAAGCATGGTATACTAGAGGTAACCAAATTCCCTTTCTAATTATGAATTCAGAAAAATGCAGTAGCAAGACTAAAGACAAAATTTGCATAGCTAAATGCAGGATTGATTCAAAACTAGTTCACTTCTTATCTTAATGTTTATACTAGAGATTTAGTTCCCTTTACTATAGGAACTGTGTCCCTTACCACATATGCA
This sequence comes from Thamnophis elegans, assembly GCF_009769535.1. Taxonomy (NCBI): domain Eukaryota; kingdom Metazoa; phylum Chordata; class Lepidosauria; order Squamata; family Natricidae; genus Thamnophis; species Thamnophis elegans. Next base: position 105,063,104 of record NC_045542.1, read on the forward strand.
CTTAAGGCGCATATATATATATTTCTACACTGTAGAAGGAATGGAGAAGTTTTGAATGTTAATGAACTGCTTCTAGCCATGTTGATCCTGTCCAAAATATAATTACACAAGAAACACACAAGTGGTCACACCATTGTCATAGATCCAACTTGACTTCACCTTGAATCAGTGGTGCAGACTGTGTAAAAAGCCCCTCCCAACAGGCACCTTGGAAATGTGTTACAGTTGGAAAAAGAGGTAATCAGAAATAACAGCATTGTCCTTAATCTGATGTCACTGCTTTCTAGTTCAATTCATGTACACTCTCCTGTGATCTTGTTGGATGAGAGGTTTTTTTTTTTTTTTTTTAAAATGGAGTGAATAGGTTTTGATTTTACTCTTGATCTAAGATAAGCTTTCTTGAAGAAGCGGGTTTTGCCCTCTGCTGAAGTTGGCATTTTGACTACCATTTTTCCATTTTCTATGTTTATCTTGTCATTATCATGTAATTCTCTATAGTGGTAATGCTGGAATAAACATGAAAGATTTTTTTTTCTGGGCACTTTCTACAGAACAAGTTCTTAGGAAAAAATGTTTTCTCTTTCTAGTTAGATGTATACTCATACAGTAATAATATACAGATAATTTTTATAATTAAGAGTTACTGCAGTAAGGTATTAAGGAGATGGATCAGGAGTTAGAGATAAAGGTTCTAGTCCTCTCTTAGGCATGGGAGATGGCTGGGTAAATTTGGGCCAGTTAGTCTTTCTTAAAGAAGTTGAAAACCACTCCCAATTTGCACTGGCATAGCATGGTAGATTATACTCCATAACCTTCCAAAAAGAGGCTCTAATCCTCTAATAGATTAATTCAGGCAGTTCTTAATCATCTTCATTCTCATAATAATATTCAATTGCAAAGAAAATTCACAGCAACTTTCACTGGCACTCAGCATTCCTACTCTATATATTGTTTGCAGTTTTGCAAGTGAATGATCAGTGAGTAGCTACCGAACAAAATTCAGAGACAATTTGCTTATCATTCAATATATAAAACCATACTTTTGATTTCTGGTGACAATTTAATGGAAGCATGCTCATTGATCTACAAATCATTAAAATGTAAGAAAGATCTAACTAAAAGTACAACTCCCTCATATATCATTGGTACCTGAACTAAACAACTCTCCCACCCAGCAAAGCAAAGAATCAAAGATCCTCAAACTGAATGAACAACAGCTAACATAATATCATAACAGCACTGGGAATAATGTATCAAAGCTAGTAACTACCTGGAGCCCTATAAATCTGATGTGCCATCCGACCACAATGTAACTAAAATAGACTTTGGGGAAATGTGCAAAAATGTGCAGAGGCTGTTGCTATGACTCACCACACTAGCACATAAATGTGAATTGATGGAGAAACACAGTAAGCAAAGTACTTGCTAACTTTGCCAATGTCACAAAGAACTTGATGGTGGTACAGTATCATAGAACTTCTACTTTCAATTTTGGAATTACAAGACCAAAACCAATTGCATGATATAGCTGGATGAAGAGACAAAAGCTTACATGGCACAAAGTCATATAGATGGCACAATTTGAATCACCTAATTATTTTATGACTATATGAGTGTTTGATACATGGTTATCAATAAAATATATGAAAGCAATGAATAGCCATATTCAGTTATTCTGCTATTAGGTTGAAAATGAGGAGCTGTGGAAGTGAAATTGTGGGACCTAAAATTGGGATCATTATGGGTAGAGGTGAATATGCTAGGGGCATTAGACAGGGCTTTCATGAGAAGGCGATATTATATAGTGGTATAGTTTACGTCTTCTAAGCCAGTTGTCTTGATTTGGCTCTTGATAGCCGAATTATTGGGTGCCTTAAGTCTCCAGCTACTTCTTATAAGTGTCAGGTTTGTTTATAAGAGGTGCAAGTCCATATATGACATGGTAAATATGCAGACTTGATATGTGTTACTAAGATTTGCCTGAGCAAACACAGCTGGAAATCCACATAGCTGGATTTCAAATCTTGCATGATTCCAAGGCTTGGAAGGAGGGATAGCTATAATTGTATGTGAGATGCTCACAGTGAGAAAGAATTATTGATTGCTAGTATGCATGGAACTTATTTGCCATGAGAAGCTATGGTGCTAGTCAAGCTACCCATCCCTTCTTGATGTTAACTTGAGGCTGATGTTGAATTTCTCAAAGTTTTTCATTTTGGATGACTTCAGCCTTCATATTCTGTATAGCTTGCTTAAATAATTGTTGCCCCTACAACATCTGGGAGGATAGATATTTGGTTTGAATTTTACATTGCTGCAGATGGAACATAATTGGAAGATGTTTCAATTAATATCCAACCTTTCCTCTGGTCAGATCATTTCATCATCAAATTATAGATCACAACCCTCACAAGTGCAGCAGATTTACTGTATTAGAGTAGTCTGCCTTGGTGCCTAATAGGTCCATTGGGTTTCCAAAAAGCAATTCCTGATAATTTGATGGGCAGTTTCATCTCATGTGCAGTCAATCAATGGAACACAAAAGTAGCCGAAGTGCTGAAAGACTAGCCCCAGGTGGCTCCTTAGCTGAAAGCTAAGGTAAATAAAAGTGATTTGAAAGATGCCTACAGCAATTGAGGCAGAATACTGTGTACTGGTAAGATCTTTATTCATTCCAGTCAGGATTCAGACCTGGCCAAAAATGTCATTGGTTACTTTGGTGAATGACTTTTCTTGAGACCTTAATCGGGGAGTATGCCTCTCTTGGTTGCATTAAATCAATATTATTCTAACATGCCAATGGCCCAAATCAGAGTGGATGCCATCACAACAATGATGAGATTATTGCTGTTTTTACTGAGTTTTTATTTTTTGTATTTCAATTCTATTTTTATTGTACAAGTTCTTGTCTGCTATTGTCAAACCCCAAGTAGCTGGCAAAACCAAGGAAACAAGAATATCGATCTTCAGGAAGATATTCTTAATGGGCCAAAATAGATTATTTAAAATTGTAATAAAATACTCATCCTCAGTTATAGTGAGTTAATTCAGGTAGAATCTCTTTGAAATACATTCTTCCAGTGTCCCTCACATCTGGACTCTACTGCCTCTTCTCAGATAAATGAAATGTCTCATCCCCCACTTTCTGCCCACAATCTTTCACAGTTGTTTGACTTGGGACAGATTATAAGTATTATAAATAAATACAACAGAACAAAATATTAGATCCTTCCAAACTGGTACAAGAAAATGCACAGATCGTGTGCTGATGACAGGATATGTTTTCCTATCTTCAGCAATACAGGCCAAAGGTTGAAAAATAGTTATTTTTATTTATTTTAGGAACACCCAGAAACAACAGATACCCTAACAATTGCTAATACAATTCATTAAACTACACCACTGAGTGATTGGATTGGATTGTAATTTTATCAATTTTACAAGCTGGTTTTGCCAGATAACAGCAAATAAGAACCTGTACAATAAAAATAGAATTGAAATACAACCCTCCCCCAGTAAAAACAGCAATAAACTCATGTTAAAGGAATAGTATACATACATAAAAATAACATTATGTCTAAGGAAGAGGAGCGTGGAGTATGGAGCTACTCTCTTCTTTGCCGTTCATCACCCCATATTCAATTTTCTCCTTGCAAGCAATTTATAAAGTGCAAGGCAAACAAGCTCATCTCTGTTACCTCTCCTCACAGGTAGAGTTTATATGTAAGGTGAATGATTGAACAGGGTTCCAGTACATATTTATACATTCCAAAGTCTCTTATCTTATCCGTGTATGGTTTGTTCCAATATCCCACTTATCATTAGATTGTCCTAGTTCCTCCATATCTAACGTGGATCGTATTATTCCATACAGCATCCAAGCCAGCATGACTCTTCCAGTTTGTGTCACTCTCATATTTGAGATAAGTGGGTAAAGAGTTAAGGGGTCTTTGCACAATGATCCCCATAGTGGTAAGATGGATACCAACCATGATTTGAATCCCAGACTCACGAATCAAAGGTGACACTTTAACCATAATGTTATCCAGCTGCACCAGACTGGAAGACAACTCTGGAAGTCAACTCAACTGGAAGTCTACGCAGTTGGCCATTAAATGTGGTATGTACTAAGATGATGATGCTTTCCCCCCTAGGCTTGAATCCCCTTAATCAGATAATCACAGGACTGGATATGGGTACAAGTTCAAAAGTGTAGAGGCTTGCGTCACTCATTTCCTCTACATAAATGACATCACGTTGTGCACAAAGTGAGAATCAGACAACAACTCACCGATCCAGCTGTCACAGATCTAAGTGAGGATACTGGAATGTCATTCAGATGGGAGAAGTGCGGCTGAATGATAGCCAAGAGAGGGAAGGTAGGACTGATGGGCTGAAACTACCTTTGGACCACATAGCAGACATACCAGGCCGGTTGCAGTTTGTAGGGAACCACGATAAAGAGGCAAGGAAGACAGCAACAGTCAAATACCACCAAAGAATAAGATAGGTGAGAAGAAGATCCATGCCATCAACATATATGCCACCCCAGTCATCATATGTCTTGCCAATATAGTGAGTTGGTCAAAACGGGTTATGGAAGCTGTCAACGTGAAGATCCAGAGGCTCCTCTTAATGTATAGAAGTTTCCACCCCAAGTCTGACATCTTGACACTATAGCTGGAAAGGGATAGACTAAAAGACACCACTGAGGCTCTGCATAGCAGTACAAGAACAGATATAGATATATAGAAGCAATGGTCTACCACACACTAGACAGAACCCAAAATGCAGGCCAGCAAACAGGCCTCAGAGACAGTCCAATACATAGTGGTATATACAGTGCAAGAAGGAATAGCATTGCCAGGTCTGCAATCATTGGCTTGTCACCTTGTTGGCATCTTGCCATCAAAGGTTGGGAGGGGATAAATTGGCAATAAACCTGTGTCAGTATGTGATGGGAAATGGAGGGATAGGTGACAGTTTGACGAAGAACAGAGAAGCTCAGAACCAGTTTGTGTGCTCAAGGCCATGCACCCTGGGAAGGAATGTGGATTATCCCAAACATCGCAGCATTCTCAAAACACTTAGATGAATCTTCATTGGCTGAAGATGAACTAGTCATTGGGGGGTGGGGGGCTGAGGTGTAGGAAAACCTTCTGTATCTTCAACACAGAAAATTTAGTTCTTGCCTGACTTTACTTCAGCCAGCATCTTTTAGTAAAAGAACCTATCACTTCAACCAAATGGAGTCAAGGGTCTTTCTTTCCTAAGGGATTGAACTGGGCAGGTCTGACAAGCATACACTGAATGGCACAATCAAGTAGCTGTCATTGTGTGTGGGAACACCTGCAGAATGTATGGACTAAACTCTCTCAAGTCCAAATGGGAGATTCCTTATGCAGAATAAGAGATCCCATAGGACTTCCAGATCCAGACATAAAGACAGGTATTAGCCAATGAATCAGATATTGTGGTAGTAGACAAGAATAGGAAGACAACAGTGGTGATAGATGTAGCAGTGCCAAGTGACAGCATCATCAGGAAGAAGGGGTGTGAGAAGCTGGAGAAGTACCAGGGTCTGAAGGAAGTACAAGACAGGACGTGGAAAGTAAAAACCAAAATGCTCCCAGTGGTGGTAGAAGCCCTTGGAGCCATGATTCCTAAACTGGGAGAGTAGTCCAACAGATCCCAGGACCAACATCAGAGATCTCTGTCCAGAAAAGTGCAGTGCTAGGGCAGCTAAGATACTGTGCAGAACCTTCAAATTCCCAGGCCACTCGTAGTAGACTGAGATTGAGGAAGACACATAAAGCTCATAAGGCTAAGAAGGAAATTTATAGATATAAATTAGCAATGGTCTTGCTGTGGCTTCCACCCATTCCTTCATGGGTGGCTGAATTCATTTCTGTTTGCTATAAAGGCTAATAATAATGATACGTTTTCAGATTTAGGCTGGGGAATACTGAAATCTGAAGTTGAAACCCACGTATCTGAAAGTTGCTAAAACTTCCTGCTTTCAATTGTGGCAGTATAGAAATTGGATAGATAAATAAATAAGTTTGAAATGGTGGGAACGACATTGGCACAAATGTCCCATTTATCCCACTTTAGTTTCATGTAGTAAATGTGTCAATATGGTATTGAATGTATGTAATATGGATTTATATACTGTAGAATTGAAAAGGAATAATAAAGGGGATTTGCCAAGCACAAACTGTACCCCAAAACAGAGTTTTTCTTCCTTGGAAAGATTCCCTAATCTGGATTTTAAATCTGGGGCAAATAGGTGTTCGCTCTGCACTTTTGAACATCCATTTCTGGAGTGTTAGAAGCCCAGAATGGCTTCCAGCTCTTCCAGCCCAGAGAAAGCCATGCTCTGGTTTTCTGTCTCCAATGTAAAATATGCATGAGGTGATTAAAAACAAGATAATTGCTTCGCTTCCCCACGTGTCCTGCCGTCCCCTCAGACACGGAAACTAATAAAGAGTCAGGCTGGTTTTCTTCTTTGCTGCTGATGCATTGGAGAGATCCTCCGTCCCGGTTGCCTGAAAGAAACCGGAACCGAGGCCGGTTTCTGAGGTAATTTGCCGCTTCCTTGACAAGTGTGTGACAGGAAGGTGCAGCGCAAGGGAGAGGCGACGGCTGGGCCGCACTTCAGCCCTCCTCAAGTTCTCTTAATGGCTGTTAAGGGGGCGAGAGAGACGTGACTGAGAGGCAGCCCGGCTCCAAGGCTGGCCGGGCAGGGACTCTCGAAAGAAGGAAAGGCTCAGCCAGGGGCGCCGCGCCCCTTAATATACTGCACTGCGATACATCTCCCCTCTCCTGGCTCCTCTCCTCCAGCCGCCTTCATTAGGCGAGTCCAGACTCAGGCTGGGAGATGCTTTTCGGAAAGCGAAACTTCGGAGGCTGCGCCACAGACTCCTCTCCTCTCCTGGCTGCCACCTGCGTCAAGACTGGCTGGGAGCCGCGGGTCGCCTCCGCCTAGTCCACCTTTCAGCACAGTTTCCTGCTTTCCCCAGCGTTACTTTCGATTGCTGTCCTTTCATGTCTCCCCGCCCTTGTTTCTGCATACAGTGCTCGTTAGTCTCATCACCCAGCCAGGCGCAAGATTTCTTCCCATTTCCCCGCTCCAACCTCATCCCGCCTTTTCTCCCCCTTTTATAATGGGGATTTTTGGATTCCAACAGCACTAGTCTCTGGACAGTTGCGGTTAATATCTTGCATTCTATTTATAGCCAGTCCCCACCAGGCTGGAGTATGGGGAGCCTTTTCTCGCTTCCTCAAGAAAAGTGCAGCATTGCCTCACTATGTGCAGCCACCACTTTCTTTTGATTAATGAATGTTGTTTAATTCAGAAGCAGACGCCCCTGTGAAGATGATATCGATTTTGCATGTCTTTGGCTGGCTGTACTCTGCATGCCAGGTAGCCTCGAATAGGCTGGTCTGTAGCAGCCTGGATTTTCAAAGAAAGTGATGAAATCCTAGGGCTGGAAGACCTTCATGATCTCTCTCTCTCTCTCACACACACACACACACACACACACACACACACACACACACACACACACAACCTTTAATACAGGAGCAACACACACACACACACAAACTTCCTTTAATACAGGAGGCAATCCAGAACATCACAGATACGACTATCTAATATTCACCATTTGCTTGAAAACATACCAGGGAGGACACCTCTCTGGGATGAACTCATTTCAATATAATTTAATAGTTGCAGGAATATATATGGACTACAACTGATCTTTGATGGATAGATGTCAAGTTGTGCTATCAGTCTGTCATACATAACCCCAAAACATTTCATTTATAGTCTCTGTTGCAACTGAAATATACTGCATGCTTTCTCATTTAAGCAACCTTGTTTTTACACATTCTTGTTATACACATTTCCATCTTTTACTTTATTTAGTGACAGGTTGCTGTTCCCCCATACCCCCAAAACTGGTTGATTGTTTTGCTCTTCTATGCTGCAAATGTAAGCCTTTTTTGTGCTTAAAGTAACAGATTTTTTACTACCGGTTGTCAAATATGGGGCAGGCTGATACATACCATACAGAGGAACTAAGGAATGAAGAGTATGCTTTCCCTGCCTCCTGCATCTTGATCAGCCAGCTCTGCTATCAGAAAAACAAATAATTGGACATGAGATGATGATGGAAAGTAGACTGCACACTTGAAAGGCTGAGGCAAGAAAGGCTGCATATATTTTGATCAGGAGTCAGGGTCAAACTATACCCTAAAGTGTTGTTTGTTCTATGGTAAATAAACACACATTTCTCTATTATCTCATCACAAGAATTAGAGCACATGGGGCAGGGGACATTTGGATTGAGAAAAATATAGACAGTAATGTATCAAATACCTCTTTTCTCTACAGCCAAATTTTGGTATCTCTCTGCCCCTTGTCAATATATATGAATTAAAGAAGAAGAAGAAAACCATCAAGGGATGGATTATTTGGCCGTAAAGACTGGAGAGCAAAAATCTGTAATATAATGTCAGTACAAAGGACTGTATGTCCTTGTCTATATACAGCATTGAAGTGTAGGAAGTTATCACCCCGCCCTCTCCCAGAAAAATGAAATATCCTAGGAAATATTGAAAAGGCAGAATATTTATCTGGATGTGAAAAAGGAAGAAACATGTTTTAAAAGACAGAATAGCTGCCTGTAGCTTCCTGCCCATCCCCCTTTGTCAATGAGCCATTAAAGCCTGAGCTAGTCCACTTTACATAATAAGGAGTTCTCCCCCTTCAGCTCCAGAGTGATGGGATTAAGGCATGATGATATTGACCCTTTGCCCAGCTCCCCACATGGCATCTGAGAACTCAACCAAACCTGGATTCAAAACGCGGCCTAGAGAGTTGTCCCTGCATGGCCCTATGGGAGTCTGACAACCAATCAGAATCAAGATCAAAGGCCAGAGAGGGCATAAAACCAGGGTCTCAGCTTCTCCTTTTCCCTTCTCTTGTCCACACAACATTGAAGCATGTGATCACCTTTTCTGTTCAGGACTCAAGCCATGTGGTCCTGTCCACCATTAAAACCATCTTTCCAAGCAGCCTCCATGTCTCCAGTGTCTTTTTCCCCACTTGGAGCCGAACCCAGAAGGACATTTCTTCCAACAGAAGGATCAATAGCAGTCAGGTTTTTATTTTCACGCTCAAAGTTTCACAGCAGTTAATTTGGTACCACTGAATCAAGCCTGAGTCCCAGGGATTGCATGGGAAATGACCATATCTCGCCCTTTCCCCAGTCGTGCCAAACCTATTCCAGTGATAAACCTAATCTTATCCAGGTACCTTTTTGTTGTTTTCCTTTCTTCTACTTCTCTCAATCTTGCCAATATTTTTTCTTGGTCATTGCTTCAAGGGAGCAGTCTGTCTATTTCATCCAGAACCAACTGATAATTGAACATTTATTTATGACAACATTTCTATACCTGCCTACATTTCAGGTTTTAAAGCTGTTTTTGTATTGCTTCAAGGGAGCAGTCTGTCCATTTCATCCAGAACCAACTGATAATTGAACGTTTATTTATGACAACATTTCTATACCTGCCTACATTTCATGTTTTAAAGCTGCTTTTGTATTAAAAATTAAGATATAATATAATATTGTGTGTGTGTGTGTGTGTGTGTGTGTGTGTGTGTGTTATTTGTGCTGATAAATAAATAAAGGGAGACTAGTATAGATCTATTTCAAGCTATTTAGCTCTCATCAGCTAGCCATACCCTTACTGGGATTTGAACCTGGGATTTGTAATTATATATATAATTACAAATGTAATTCAGGTCCATCACAAAGTCCATTGGAACTGAGTAGTGTGCAAGGTTTGCAAAATGTAAGCAAGTTGGGGAGTTTCTTTACCTTGCAAAGTATTTCATGATCTGGGTGGGGAGGGGCACCACTAAAAAGATACACTTCCAGAATCCCACCTGCCTAACTTCTTATGATCCATGCACAGAATACTCTCACACTGGTCAGGAAAAGTAATCCTACAAATACAAAAGCAAGTAGGGCTTTAATCCATAGTCATGTATTGGGCCCAAATCCTAATAAATAACTAATATAGTAAACTCAACAGATGTCACATGCTGAATCTGTCCTTATTCCGCTGAATTTTGAACTGATTGCAGTTTCCAATCATTTTCAGGGCAGCCCAATGTAAAAATTGTTGCAAAAGTTTAACTACAAGAGGATGAGGGCATGTATTGCCATTGTGTGAGTATCCCAATCTTAAAACACCACATTTTTTGTTACCATGACCCTGAGGGTGCTACAGTAGCCATAATTGCCTTGCTGCTTCAGGCCAATAGCCCATCTTTTCCAGCAGTCTGTTCGCAGCAACAAACCAATTGCACAAGGAAACCCACTAGCCTCCCAGCAAATGGCTTTCAGAGACATCATACTGCCAATAGTTGTTGCTACCCATGGCTCTCAAGAATTGGTCCAAATCTTTTTTTTAAGTTACTTAACCTAATAGTCAGCACCACAATTTGTAGCAACTATGCAAGCAAACTTACATAGACATGAGAGGGGGGAACCCCTCTGAATTAATGGGATATGAATAATAGTACATTGGGTTGTAAAACAGTCTCTAAATTAGAAAACCTAATCTGCATAGGATAGTAAAACCATGCTTGTAATAAGTGTGAATAAACAATCACTTTCATGCATGTTGGGCAGCTATACAGATTAAACTAACACACAAACAGATGGACTTTGGTTGTTGTCCATAACTTTCATTCTGACATGTATGCTGCCTCACAGCTGCCTAAATCAAAGATGTGACAAAACAAACTTGCTGATCAGAGACTCCAATGTGGGTACAAATGATACTTGCAAGGCATGATCTTCAGCATAGGAAGAATAGCTTCATGAGTTTGGGAATGAGAGTGGAGGATCTTGATTTCCAGGGTGTGTTCTCATCAGCACTTTCTATTAAAAATAAAAATTCAGCAAGGGGAGAGACAATTTTTAAATGGAACTCCCAGATGCAACATTGATACAAATGGCAAAGGTTTAGAATTTTCAACAAATTCCAGGAGAGGCTAACTTGATCAAGGGAGTTTTAAATCAGAATAAAAGGAATAGGGTGGAGATGAGGTGGTTAATCATGACACCATTGGCAGGCAATACATTGGCAGGTAATGGAATGAATATAGCTATAAAGCGAAGTGTTTTGAAAATTACCATTTTAACAATGAAACAAAGAAAATACTAGGTTAAAGAAAAAGGGATTCTGGTTATGGTTATTCAACTTATTACTTTGAATGTTGTGACAGTGGTGCACAAAATATAGATAATAAGATGAATGAAACACAAAGGTAAGTACGATGTAATAAGGGATAAAAGAAATCTGGTGGAATAACCCAGCAGAGTATTAGTCTTAATAGGTTAAGTCTTAATGTTTCAGAAGAACAAACAATAAAAGAGAACTGGTTTATCACTCTATATTAGGAATGACTTTCCTGTACAAAAAACTACTGGACTTATAGTAATGCAGATGTTGAAAGCATTTGAGATAAAATAAAAGGCAAACTAAGGGAAGGGATGTCTTATTAGGAGCCTGTTACAGACCATCAAATCAATCAAGAAAGTAGCTGAAGTTTCATTAAAGCAGATAACAGAAGTCACAAAAAAACCAATTCAGTGGTTGCAATGGGAGTTTTCAACTACCCAGAAATTGTTTCTCATTTGTTTTGCTGCCAGCAGGCCAGGGATATACATCAGAAACCATTAGAGTTCACAGGGATAGCAAGAAGGGACAAATTATGAATGGTGCATCATGATGTTTCAACACAGATTCCACCTTCTTTGCACTTCTGACATTGTTAACAAGTACATTAGGGAGACAGCCTGCATTGTGCTATTCTGAGGCATCTTTCATCATCCTTGTCAATAACATTAAAAAAGAATAACAGAAGTTTTTCTGCAATTTGGGGATGTTTCCATCCCTGTTTATTAGATTGCTATGGATTATCAGATTATAATCAAATTCCTAAGAGCCATTACTCACATTACAAGATGGCGATCATGTAGTTGCCATCTCCTGTGCATTCTGATGATAAATGAATCCAAGAATGCTTAACTGTCACTTACATATTATGGCTTTGAAATTACAAGTAAAATTATGTGGGCCACAAGAAAAGCCAGAATCCTTATCTCTCTCTTCTGTATCAACTTTGAAGCTTCCTGTTGATCTGTGGTTCTGAAATGTTCAGAAAAGGCAGAGGTTTATTTTGTAATTATTTATTCCTTTATTATTTTTTCTGCAAAGTTGCTGAGAACAGGAAATACCTTCTGCTTAGTAAATTGTGTTTTCCACTTCCAGTGAGATAGTGATTTGGTCTCACATTGTGAAAAAATCTTCCCAAAAAACTTAGCACAATACATCATACTGGGATATTATCTTCTTCAGAAAATCGACACGTCATAGGCACCTTACTCCTTATCCCACTCAAGTAAATGCATTTCAATATCATAACTGTGACTTTGCTGCTTTTGTTAGAGCCAGTAATCTTTTTGAATAGTCAGATTCAAGATGTTTACTTCTCTTTATTTGAGGGAAGAACAAAATTTACTGAGCAGCATGCAAAGCCCTAGTCCTAGATAGCATCATAGTTTAAATGCTTCCTATCTCACTGAGTGTTCACCTGGAAGATTTATTACCACCTCCATTTTGTATGACATACTTATTAGCTTTCTTTAAATTCCATTTCGGCTTGGAAGTGCCACTCTCTATTCATGGCACCGTGGGTGGCAGGTGCCTTCACTTCCACCACAACTAATTCCCCATCAAAGTTTCATTTTCCTCTCTGTTAGCTTTCCTCAGTCTTTACCTCCTTCTGACACAACTTTTAACCATCTGTCACCTCAGTCTGGTTGAAAAGTCCTCCTTACCTTAATCTCTGTTTTTATCTGATGCGAATTTCTGAAACAGTTTGTCATTTATTTTGACCTCAGACATCAAGTGAGCTGACTGAGATTCCCAGATGTGTTGGACTGACTGGGTCAGGGCAAGAATTTAAAACATAAAGTTCACTCTAAGTCCACATTTTCTAAGCAACATGTTGTAATAAAACAAGATTAAAAAATGGCTGGCCCCAATGGCTGCAAACTGCAGCCCAGCCCTTAGATTGGCCTTGGTTTATTATTCTCCTAAAGACATGCTTTTTAATCACTTAAACAGTTTCCTACTATGAACTTGGATGATTTGCTTGTGACCAACCACAATGATAGTTTTTGCTAACAACCTTAATGCAATATAAATTGGTGAGCTCTTTGCATTACCACTGTCATTGAGGCTGATTGAAGAGATACGAAACAACCACTATTCCTCTTTACTTCTCCCTCCCCCTCAAAAGAAAAATATCCAGTAAAGCTTGAGTAAAAGATGTGGCAGATGCCATAAATAGCCCCATGTACTCAACCCTTTCAGAACAATAGATATACTTAAAACAAAATACTTTGAATTTTCTGTCTGAATCAAACATTGGAGCATGGCAACAATTGGGTCTTGAACAGATGACAATAACATATTGCATTAATTTTAATGTTAATTCCATTAACATATTCTACATGATAAAAATGACTCCAGGCAATGTTGAGTGGATTAAAAACATCATAAATGAAGTATAAACTTTATAAATGGAACATATCCCATGGTAGCTGGAAGAGTAATCATGTAAACATACATATTATACTTTTATTGTTTGTTTGTTCTTAATCATATTTGCAAACCATGAAATCTCATGTTATTTACCCCTATGGTACTATTTAAGACAAATTGTGCTGTTATTCATATATAACTAGAATTACATGTGTGATATGATCCTATGCTGAAATGTGTGCTGTAGAGCAGTGATTCTCAGCAACTTTAAGAAGTGTGGACTTTGACTCTCGGAAAGCTGGCTGGATAATTCTGGGGGTTGAAAGTGTTGGACTGCGCAGTCCTGAACTGGATGGAAAAGGAAAGAAAAGATTCAGGGTAGCCACACCTTAAAATATCTCAGGATATATTAATCAGGTTAGACATTTATAATTTTAGAATGGCAAGATTATGTCTGTTAGGTGTAAAGAAATAAAGAACTCAATTCAACTGTGTCATCTTTGGGCTTAGGCCTTACATATATAAAAGCAAAACTGCCATAGGTAAGGTACTTAGAGACCCAGCTTCTCAGTTATGATATCTTTTCTTTTTCAATATACAAAAAGAGAGAAGTAAGTTGGCATATGGATAATTTCCAATGTTATTATTCGTAAAGCTATTAATGTGTCTAATGAATACATCTGGAAATCATAGAAGAGACTCCCATTGTACTGAAAATGAAACAAATTTGGTTACGTTGAAATGTAAGTGTGCTAAAAACACAGCTTTATACCTATACTTTGCTACAATGACTATTCAATTAGCATTAATTAGCATTGTGATTATGTATCAACCTGGCAGGTGAATGAATAATAGAATCATAAGTTACTAAGGTGAGACATTGTGGTGCCTCATGTTCATCTAGTGAATGGCAAATTTATACAAAAAAGGTTTTAGATAAGGAATGTAATAACCTAAAACCAAAACAGGTTAATGAATCATACATAGAATTTGATTTGGTTTTCAGAGAGCTAGAAAATGTTTGCAAGTGTAAGACTTTGGGATAAAGTCTGATTTGTTTAGATTGTTATTTATTACTGACATTTAAGTCTACCTTTCTTTAAGAGTACTTAGGGCATCAAATATAAGATTTCTTATAATTAGTAGCCTTACCAATTAAGGCTACCAATGGGAGGAAGTAACTTCTGCATGCTTCCTGATTGCCCTGGCTGTGCCCCTACTCCATTCATTTTCAGTACTTGATGAAGGAAAAACTAGAGGAGTTCTATGTATGTGTGTACACATGTGTGCATTTGTATAAGAACATACATAAATATAATAACACATGAATTGTAAATATATGCCTGTTTAATTTCCCTAATTTATGTAAATAGGTTATTGTATCATCATTTGTCTTGTTATGCGGGAAAGCTCCCCTTTTTCTATATGCCTGTTTTTGCTCTGCTATCTGCACAAACACTATGAGAACAGGTCTTAACGTCCCATTTTTCTGGAAGGCAATAAAAAAAACATTGAGGAATTACCCATGAGAAATGTTCAAAGTGTGTACAAATGTAGATGTACATGTAGGGTATGTAAATGACGGGGGAGGGAACTGTCCTTGTATATAATTCTATTCACAGACATCTGAAAGGCTTTGTTCTGCATTTCTGCATTTCTTGTAGTTAAAACCGAAAAGAAACCATTCTAACCACATAATTACCATTCTTTCAGTTGACCCCCACACAGGAAATAGGCATTAACTTTCTATCAATTTCACTGCTATTTGGAAATATTTCAGCTGGTAAAGGGCTTTGCTGAGCTTTCTAGTTTTAGCCTATTTGATTCTTCTTAATATTCTTTATGTGTACATATTTTATATTTGTATTTTAGATAGTTTTCATGTGTTTATATTTTTCTGCACATAGCTTTCAGCATTCTATTACTGGAAGAGGTATTAATTTAATAAACAGTAACTGTGCCAATTACTACTAATTTATGGTACGTTTTCCTCTGCAATATATGTTCAGCTATATTCTTCTTAGATGAGAAAAATAAAGAGGACAATTTTCAAAGCATCTGGTGGTGAATAAATATTTGAAGAGCCCCAGAAAGAATTTCTTCCCATACCTTATTCTCCATCTCATAGACCCTCATTCTGCTTTTTTTGCACAGTATAGTTAGAATATATGAAGACTATTACTTTGCCTAAGGATATGTTTCTTTACGGTTGTGTGCCAAGTTGTTTTATTTACTTTAGCTCAACCCGAAATAGTTTGACGCAGGCATTAGAAATATCATAGAACAAATGAATCATATGCGATTTACATCTCCCTTACTTGACATATTTATTCTATTTAGATCCTTATCTCATTTCAATCATATTCCATTCTTCTAGCCGGTTTAAGCAGTGTATAAATTAAATCAAGCCATAGGCTTATTATGACAGATGGTTTTCAGGGTAAAATGATGGCCAAGGATTAACATGTATTCCAACCAGTTCAATAGTCTTCTAGAGACAGTGTATTTTAAACCAGTGCTCTAGAACTGTAATACAGCACTGCTATTTAATTCCATGAGATTCCTCTTCTAAATAATTGAGAAAGTTTGTATAAATCATTCATAGATGCTTTACTTAATGGGTAATCAATAGCTAAATTGTTGCAGAACCCAAACAATTTGTTTCTAATCATTTATAACATTTTGTGAGGGCAGCTTAGTTATATTCAAATCCAATACACATTATCGGTAGAATGCTTGCAGGACACTCATAATTTAATAGCCCCATTAACATTACAATTGTTACCCCTTTGTTCTTGAGTATGTTTTTAACAAGTACATCACTGTCTGCAAATGACTCTACAGCTTGAAGATACACCAGAGAAGGAAACTGCTCTTCTGAAAGGGTTTTGGCTTTTTATCAGATAAATAAAGCAAATCTTACCTTTATGGTATGAAGAATAGGGGGAAAGAGACCTTAACAACTCATACACATGTCAAGCCTTCAACAGTTATAGTGCAGTGATATATGCACATTCTCATTTAGAGATATAATGGTTTGATGTTTCAAGCCCTTTCCTCATTATTCCTTCAGCAATCTTAGGGAATAGAGTCTGTCTCGTTCAACATTTTTCAACCTTGGCAGCTTTAAGATATGTGTTCAATCTCCATGTTGGTTAGGGAATTCTTGGGAGTAAACACATCTTAAAGTTGCCAAGTTTGAGAAACACTGGCTTAGCTGTTGCCATCATAGTTTACAAAGAAAAATGATCTCTACACTTCTACTAGTAATAGGCAATTTGAACCTCTTCCCTGATATCCCAGAAGAGTAGCCAAGATGCATGGTAGGCTACATTCCAAGTCAATTTGAATCACTGATTCTAGTTTGAGTGGGACATAGGAGGCATAATGAATGACCATTACAGATTCAGCATATGTGATATGGGTAATGTTGCCTTTCAAGTGGTTGAAAGCAAAAGATCATGGGGATCAGGTATGTTTCGGGTGATCATCCTATAGTATTCTACTCCAATAAATGTATGGAATATTGGACTCATTCAAGGATTCCACAGCAAATGTATCTGGCCTGAGCATCCCACTTTCAAAATATCAGGTCCTCCCTGGCAGATCAATGGTTAACATCAGTAAAAACTACTCTTTTAAATGTGAGTGTAATCTTGAAATCTTTTGAACTGGAAGGGTAACTTGTTCAGCACAACAATTCTAAACTCTCTGTGCTTTGTTAATACCCATCAGAGAGTGAAAGAGCCATTTAGGGCACATTCTATGCAATTAATACTTTTTGCCTATTGAGCAGCTCCACTATCTAGAGGGTTTGCTTTCCCTGGCTTAATACAGGAGCTAATTGAGAATTGAAGAAAGGATAGAAAAGGAAAGGAAAATCTCATGGGTCCTGTAGGCTTTACTCACAGTTATCCTCCAGGCATGAATACACAGGGACAGATACACAGACAATTCACGTAGAACAAAAGAGGACTAAGAATATAAAGAAACAAACAGTTCAGATAAATTTCATCCACTCTTCTCCAAGTTGGGGTGAATTTCTAGCCTGGTAGGAGCCAGACTGGAAAGAGATGCCATCTCCTTTGTAATGGATGGCAAAAAGTACAAGGACAAAATGGACTTGGCCTTCTCTCCTTTTAGACTGTCTTTTGACAGAGAAGGATATCTTCCTGTTCCTGATTGATTACTCAGAATATCAGTTTCCCAGGTTTGTAGCCTCTGCCTACCATTTAGTTTTGCAGTTGTGTTTTGATTGGTTACTCTGGCATTTGTTTCTGAATGGACCAGTTATGAACTTGGCTTGTCCTAGCCTTGTCCAGATACCGATCTGAAAGCATGAAAAAGAGGAGTGAGATTGATTTTGCACATTTCAGTGGTCTTATCCCTATTTAGTAAAAGCTCTGTAAGAATCTATATTTCACCTACATGTATAACTATATACCTGTTAAGTTTTAAATCACTTGGATTTTCAGTTTACCATTACATTACACAACCATGCCTGGAAACAGCAGTTTTTCTCTTGGTCACCTGATTTTTTTTCACATCCTACAATTTAAGCACCCTTAAATTGTCATTTTGTCTACCATTTTTAAAGCAATATTTTCTCCCTTGCATAAATACTGTTCCTCAATAACTTTAACATTATATATAGCCTGTAACACCTGGTCAATCATTACCTTGGAGAAAACTTTTGGGAGGAGGGTTATGTGGCCATTTCTTTCACCGTGCTCACTTTTTTCTCAGCATTTTGTTTCCTTCCATGCACATCATTACACACACAAATTATTTCTAATGCCACCTTTTTTTAAAAAAAAAATCTGATTTGTGGGCATTTTATTGGTACAGTTGATCTCTGCAGGGATGCCAGACTAGTCACTTGTACACCAACTTTGAGCAGCATTGCCACATATCTCGCTTGTTTGTAGAATTTTAAAAGAATTCTAGAGACGAGGTTCGGAGTAGAAGAATAAAGTTCCTTTTATTATCCAAAAATCAGAGCTAATTTGAAAACAGTTTGCAAAGCGTTGGTGGGTCTCACCCTGACTTCACCTGAGTCACAAAGGAGAGCCACACCAAATTCGAAAGTGAAACAGTAGTTATAGCCTCCCTAACTCCTCCTACTCCTCGTCAGCTAGCCTGACGAGGGTGGTTACAGACCAATCAGAGACAATAATTACCCTATCTTTTACCTTATTTGGGAATACAATTTTTAACCAATTAGCCCTTGGCATCCTTCTGGCCAATCAAGCAATCACATTTTTCCCGCTCAATTCATAGCCACTCCTCTTACAGTTCATTGTTCTCCTCTCAAGTATTTACATATTCCTTCTCTCCGCCATTACCACGTGGTATAGCTCCCCCTAGGGGACTATTTCAGTAAAATATAAACACTTTATATTATTTTATTACTCCAATTCCCCCATTTCTTATTTGGTGATTTGTTTAATATTTTCTTTTATTTCTTTCAATCTTTCTCAGTTTCAGTATTTTTCATAGGGTGTAGAGTGTCCATACTTTCCAACAGGTGTATTTGGTTACCAATTTCTTTTAGTACCATCATTGTTTTCTCTGTTTGTTGGGCCTGCATAATACTTTTCACAGTTGTGATTACTAAGTTTCTTATTACCGGGATTAGACATGGCAACAACATTAATCCAATAATAATTACACCAACCATAAATAAGGCTTGCTTCCAGTTTCTGAAAATGTCCCCTAGGAACCCTCCTTCATCTAACAGGCCGGTCCAGGTCTGTACAGGAACATGAGCTGACTGTATCATTTTATGGGTGATTTTCTCTATTACTATTCCAGAATCATCAATTTGTATACAACAATTGCTAAGATTAAACTTTCCGCAAACCCCTCCTTCTGCAGCGAGCAAATAGTCTAAGGCTAAGCGATTCTGCATAATATATGTTCTTGATAATACACTTTCCTTTGCAAGTTTTGTTAACGCCTTTGCAGTTTCATTTGTAATTACTTCTAATACTGCTTGTAACCTAATAATTCTGTTAATCATGTAAATTGGCGTTCTATATCCCCACGATCCATCTTGTGCCCACGTTGCAGGATCATAATATGCAATAATTCTCTCAGGGGGCCACTCATCATCCCTCCAGTTACCTATTTTTATCCCTTTAGAGAGATCCACTGAACGTCTACGTCGTGCGAGAACATCATATACAGGGACTCCCAATCTTTGTCTCTTTTCAATAGGAATTAGGAAAAATGAAGGTTGAATGGCCCCCAGAACACATGACCCATACCAACCTGCAGGTAACATATTATATGCAAAATTACCGCATATCCAATACAATCCATCAGGTGAATTCCATGCAACAGTATCGTTTTCTGGGTCCCAGATTCCTTGTAATTGAGTTACATTCAGTAACGAGTTCTCAGGTTTACTCATATTAATTTGTGAACTCCAAATATTATTTTCCCATTCATTAGTACATTTCAAAAAGCCCATAGGTTTATTCCGATTAGTTTGGTTATTCTTATTTCTAGTATAACATATATGACCTACTATATGGGATGTAACCTGCCAGGTTTCATTGAAATTGTTTTTAAAAGTGAAGTTTCTTTGGTATAGTGCTATTTCAGTATAATTTGCCTCTTGCACATGCCATGTCCACCTATCCCCCATTGTAGTCCCCCCACACACAAAGCAATTCTTTAGCATAAGTTCTTTAGCTACTTCCTGAGCCAAATTTACAAACATGTTCTTTGCCCTCGGAGGCGTGGGTAGGTCGTTAAGTTTTCCAATCTCTTCTTCATAACTCCAGAAGAACTTTACAGGCTGATTTGTTAGCTTAGTCAACTCGGTTTTTATGACAATCCAACCGTAAGGGTCTTTTCCTATTCCATCCACCCCGAGTCCCAAAGTGAAATATCTAATGGTAGGATGTTTATCATCTTTAGTATAATAGCGATTGACTTCTGTTAAATTAAGTCGAAGACACAGAGGTGTACAAGAACCTGACAGACAGTCTGTAGTTACCGAGGGTTGAAATAAGGTTATACCAGGGGGTCCCTTAGCAGTTTGATGATTTATAGGGGCATACCAATAGGTAGTTCCACCGTAACCACCATATGTGGATCCTGAAGATGGCTCCTGCCACAGGTACCTGCGATTGACAATATATTGTTGTTCCCAAGAATGCGACCCACAAGTAACCCCTCCCCAGGACTTCTGCCCTTGTCCTTTCTCAATAGCTGCACAAACATCAAAGCAAATATCAATTGTGGTTCCTTTAGTGGTATTTTCTCCCTTTTTGTACTGTGTTACCTTATCTGCAGATCCACCTCCCTTATATCCTACAATAGTAACAGTACTCTTGATAGGTCCTACAGCTTTAGGCTCATAGCACTGTATTCCATTTGGAGTGTGGCACTGGTTGTATTATTATATACACATGTTGGTAATATGGTCTCATTACATTCTGGCTTCATAGTATAATATATTAAGGTCATAGAAATCCTTGTACCTTGTTTAGTCTTTTGTAGACAGGCCCTACAGGTGTCATCCTTCAATTCTCTTCTTGTCCTAACTAATCTTAATGCTCTTTTCTCGAGATGGCCAAAACCGTCGCTTCCCCCCTCTTGCTGCTGTTCCAAAAAGGACAGGAACCATTCGCTAAAAGGAGGATATCCTATACTCGCTCTGGAGGTTACTTCTGCCATTATAAATTTTTCAGTCCTTTCTGATTGATACTGGGTGCACTGATACCATCCTATCGTTTGTTCAGTCACCTTGATGGTTATTCGTGACCGACACCTATTCTTTCCAGAATATGACATACCTCTCACATACCGGGGAGCTTTCTTATTCTCAGGCCAGACTTTCCACGTCATGAAACATGGTGCCTCTATATCCTGTAACCAACATGTCAAAGTTATCCAAGTACTAGCTTCCCCATGTATATGGTGAGGGTAAATACATATTCCTTCGGGATTGCACCTTGGTCCATCAGAATATGGAACAATTGATCTTTTTGAGCGATTGTGCGGGAAAGGGATTCCATAGACTTCCTCTACCATCCCTTTCCTGCCTCTATTTTCATGCGTACATACCCCCCATATGATTAAAAGTAAAATTCCCATCACTATTATCATCCCTATAAAATGCCATATAAAATACTTGCAAGACATAGGTGGAACCCAATAATCCCAGAACCCTTCTACTTGTCCTCTGATGAAAGGGCATCGTGGTTGCTTTACCCTTTGAACGTAAGGGCGGCCAATAACTTGCGCAGGTCGGATCTTCATTTCCTTTCTTTTTAGGAAAGTTGTTGCCTTTTCAACACCAACTTCAATGGCTCCTTTTGAAACGCCCTCCAGGTTCCTGGTTCTTCCAAATTGGCTCTCTTTGCTCTGGTGTAGTGGGTCCAGCCTTTTTCTCCAGTCCGGATTGCAGTGTCCGTGGTCAGCAACACCAGGAATGGTCCATCCCACTTTGGCTTTAGGGAGTCGTCCTTCCAAGTTTTTATCCACACCTGGTCTCCCACTTCAATGGAGTGTACTTTGAAGCTCAATGGAGGAGTCTGTATCAAATATCCAGCTTTTCTGAAAAATTCAAAAGTCTGGGACAGTGTTTGCAAGTATTGGATCAACCCTTTGTCTTTACTAGGTAAATCTCCCATTCGTATCCCAACATCTCTTAATGGCATCCCAAATAACATTTCGTAAGGTGAGATTCCCACATCCCTCCTGGGTTATGTTCTTATTCTAAATAAAGCTATCGGCAAAGCTTTTATCCAATTCATTCCTGTCTCCAAATACAACTTTGTCAGCATTACTTTAATTTTTCCATTCATATTCTCCACCTTTCCACTAGAGGGCGGATGCCACGGGCTATGCAGGTCCCACTTAATTCCCAATACATTAGCAATTCCTTGAGTAATCTTCCCCGTGAAATGTCTTCCCTGATCACTATCGATTCTCTGAACCACTCCATATCTTGGTATAATATGCTCTAAGATTAGTCTGACAACAGTTCTAGCAGTTTCATCAAAACATGGGTAGGCTTCCACCCACCCCATTAAATGATCTATAATAACCAACAAATATTTATATCTTCCCACCTGTGGCATTTCAGTAAAGTCTATTTGTATATTTTGAAAAGGATAAAGCGCTAAAGGCCTCCCTCCTCTTTGTTTTTCCCTTAATTGGTTTTGATTTACCCTCTGACAAATTATACATTTTTGGGTCACTTGTTGCGCGGCAGTATAAACTTTTATTCCTGCATAATTCTTTAGTACTTCATCAATCAAAGCCTGAGTTCCCCAATGGCTCCCCTCATGTAATCTCTCAAAGATTTGTCTCATTAGGGGGTAATTGAGGATTTGTCTCCCATCTGGTAACCACCATTTCCCTTCTTCATCCTTCTTTCCCCCAATTTCTTTAATTTTATTCTCCTCCTTCTCATTAAAAATTGGTATTTCTTTCACTTCATACACATGAGGAATCATAACTTTGATCTGTTCAATGACTTCATTCATGCCTGCTTCTTTAGCCTCCTGGTCTGCCAGCCTATTTCCCTGTTTCTCTATTTCATCCCCTCTTTGATGTGCCCTTAAATGCACCACTGCAACTCTATGTGGCAATACAAGGGCTGATAATACTTCTTCTATTAATTGTTGATGTATCAGGTCTTTCCCTTGGCTTGTTACATACCCCCTTTCCTTCCAGATTTTCCCAAAGGTTTGCACCACTCCAAAGGCGTACTTAGAGTCGGTGTAAATCGTTAAATTTGATTTTTCCCCCAATATGAGAGCTCTTTTCAAGGCATATAATTCAGCTGCCTGTGCAGACCAATGGTTTGGCAACCTCCCCCCTTCCAAAAGAGCCCACGTGCCCTCCTGAATTATAGCGTACCCATTTTGCCTTTTCCCTTCCACCACTCGTGAAGAACCATCAATGTACCATCTTTCTCCCTTTTCCAAAGGGGTATCCTGTAAATCCGGCCTAATTTTTGTTTCTAAATCCACTATTTCACTACACCAATGTTCAATTTCTTCACCTCCTGATGAATTAGTTTTATTGAGGAACTGTGCTGGGTTCAATGCTGAGTCCGTTGTTAGAACTAGGTCAGCATGATCCAGCAACATCCCCTCATATTTCAACAACCTTGAATCAGTCAACCACCTCCCAGCTTTTTGTCTCAACAGTGTTCTCACTTGGTGTGGGCTGCTTACAATTAGCGCTCCCCCCATTGTGATCTTCTCACTTTTCTTTACTAGTAAGGCTACCGCTGCGATTGCTTGAATACAAGTAGGCCATCCCTGGGCCACTGGGTCCAAATTCTCTGACAAATATGCAACTGGCTTCCTCTGTCCTGCCCAAGTTTGTGTCAGGATTCCAAGAGCTACTCCCCCCTCCACGGTGACAAAAAGATGAAATGGGTTCTCCAAATTAGGTAAACTGAGAACCGGGGCCTTCACTAACAAGTATTTCAGCTCCTGAAAGTCCTCATCCAGCTCCTTTGTCCAACCGATTTTAAATGGCTTTGTTTGAGTTAGCTGTTCATATAATCCTTTTGTCCATTTGGCATAATCTTCTATCCATAGCCTGCAATATCCAATCAGTCCCAAAAACTTTCTCAATTCTTTCTGCGTTTTAGGCCTTGGTTGCTCTATTGTAAACGTGTGGGTTGTTGTTGTGAGGGAATTGACACGCAGGAGCCATGTGCAAGACAGATCTTTATTATAACACAGGTGACAAGCGATTCAAATGTTCCCTGCAACTGTCAGGGTATTTATACTAGCACTCAGACCAACTGTCAAAACGACCAACCAATCAGGTCGCAGCTGGTATTTGCATATTGAATATGCAACACTCCTTCCCCCCAGTTCTAAAGACCAAATGACCAGCCAATCATGTCGCAGCTGGTATTTGCATATTCAATCTCTCTCCTTCCCCCCAGTTCTGCTGTTTCAAGATGGTGGTGAGTCCTTCGTAGCTAAATTTTAGAACCAGGAAAAAAAACAGGTCCTTTGGAATCTTTGCAGCAGGGAGGCTCTCGTTGTGTTGTAGCTCTCGTTGGTTCGAGAAGCAAGTGGTGGCCTTTGCAGCGGAAGGAGGCTCATGGTGTAGAGGACAGTCTGGTGTATGTTGTGAGTGTGCTAGTGTTGGAGAGGCTTTAGACAGGCTGAGAGAGCGTAGCCGGTGGTGCTAGGTGGCAGCTTGGAGAACGAGGCTGTTGTTGAACGCAGCGGTTGGAACGAGGCGGTTGGAGTGCCGTAGGAACAGCTGGTGGCAGGCATGCCGTAGGAACAGCTGGTGGCAGGTAGGCAGGCAGGCACAGCTGGCGCAGTTTAGCCATCACGGTCCATAGCTCGTCCCTGAGTAGCGGCGGCGGCTCCAGTCGAGGTTAAGCGTAGGAAGCCCGTCCCTCGGACGGATGGAGGCCGCGCCTGGAGCTTACTGAGGTTGGCTACAACCGGAGGCTGCTGTTGATGTCGCTTGCTGGCCATAGCGGCGGCCCTGACAGGCCCTCAATGTAGGAAATAATTTTTTTTTTCCCTGCGTTCACGTTGGCTGATGTTGTTAGGCTCTGCGGGAATCGCATATCAATCCCACCCTCGTCGCCAGTATTGTAAACGTGTGGGTTGTTGTTGTGAGGGAATTGACACGCAGGAGCCATGTGCAAGACAGATCTTTATTATAACACAGGTGACAAGCGATTCAAACGTTCCCTGCAACTGTCAGGGTATTTATACTAGCACTCAGACCAACTGTCAAAACGACCAACCAATCAGGTCGCAGCTGGTATTTGCATATTGAATATGCAACACGCTCCACAATACCTTGGATTCTCTCAGCACTTATCTTCCTCGAACCCTGACTAATTAAATGTCCAAAATATTTTACTTCTTGCTCTACAAACTGAAGCTTCCCTTTACTTACTCTCAGACCCTGTTGGGCTAAAAAGTTTAGTAAAGCTATTGTTCCTTCCTCAGTATCTATTTTCTTCTTACCTGATATCAATAGATCATCTACATATTGTAGCATACCCACTCCCTTAGGCAATTTAAGCTTCTCTAAAGTTTGTTCTAATACTTGTCCAAACAAATTTGGGGATTCTGTAAATCCCTGTGGTAACACCGTCCACTGATATTGTCGCTTTCTCCCGGTAAAAGGGTTCTCCCATTCAAATGCAAATAAGGCCCTACTGTCTTTGTCCAAAGGACAAGACCAAAAGGCATCTTTTAGATCGATTACACTAAACCAGCGGTGGTCTACAGGTATTTTACTCAGAATCGTGTAAGGATTTGGGACCACCGGGTGCCTAGTTTCCACAATTTTATTCAAAAGCCTCAAATCTTGCACCATCCTATAGGTGCCATCTGGTTTTCTTACAGGCAATATAGGGGTATTGTAAGGTGACATGGTCCCTTCCAACAACCCGTCTTCCACCAACTGATCTATTACTGGTTGGAGACCTTTTCT
Source organism: Thamnophis elegans (assembly GCF_009769535.1). Classification (NCBI taxonomy): domain Eukaryota; kingdom Metazoa; phylum Chordata; class Lepidosauria; order Squamata; family Natricidae; genus Thamnophis; species Thamnophis elegans. The sequence continues at coordinate 105,089,198 of NC_045542.1, forward strand.
TCCTTCTATCGAAATATTATATTGTTTTTGGCTCACTACCTCACTATTAGGTTTCAATTTTATTTTTAGAGGTTCTATCTCTAACCCACCCCTATTCCCCGGTTGCACCCAAACCAAAGGATCAATCCTTTGTTCTTTCTCTTCTGTTAGAACATAAACTGTTTCACTTTTGTTAAAGCTTATTGTAATTCCCAAGGCAGACATCAGATCTCTTCCCATGATGTTAATTCCTGCTTCGGGCACATATAATAATTTTAGAGTCCGAATTTCATTTTCCCCATATTTTATTTTGATTGGTTCTAACTGTTTCACATTAAAAGCTTCCCCTTTCACCCCACTGACTTTGATTTTTGCCTGCTTATCAATTTTTCCTTCCCTTGGCATCACACATACAGAGGTTCTAGATGCCCCAGTGTCCACTAAGAAGGTATATTCTTGAGTCCCCACCTCCAAATTTATCAAGGGCTCCCGGCGGGAACTCCTAATGAGGGGCCCCTGACTTCCCTAGTATATGTCTTCGTCCTCTTCCATCAGCTTATTAATTTGTTCCCCTCTGATCAGGGCGGGGCACTCTCTTTTAAAATGCCCCATCCTGCCGCAATGAAAGCAAGTTCCTCTTTCACCCATTGCCCCTCCTCTCATCATCCCTCTGGTGGCTCCACCCCGATTCCTCATTCCGAACCTACCTCTAAATCCAACAGTCCCTCCCCCTCGCCCACGTGGCGCCCAACTCTTCTCCTTCCCTTTTCTCCGCTTGCATCACTTCCCTTACTGCAACTGCCATCATCTTACTGGTTCTCTGTCCATCTCTCTTCACTTTCTCTTCCTCTCTGTTTACATAAACCTTTTGTGCTTCTCTTAACAGAACCTCCATAGCTTCCGTGGTCCAATTTTCCCTCTTCTGTAACTTCTTAGCAATATCCGGCCAGGCTTTGGTAACAAACTGGATTTTCACCAATTGGATATTTAGAGCATTGTCCGGATCCACCCCAGCATATTTCCGCATTCCGTCCTTAAGACGCTGTAAATATGTTGCCGGGTCCTCATCTTTCCCTTGATTTATATTTACTGCTTTGGTCATGTTTTGTGCTTGTGGAATAGCTTCTTTCATTCCTTTTATGATTATTGATCTCAAATCCATCATATTCTGTCTTCCCTCTGCATCATTATTATTCCAATTTGGCCTTACTAACGGGTATTTAATGTCCCCTCTGATTTGATTTCCTTGTACTCCCGGATTCTCCCTTTCCCAAATTGCCATTGCAGCTGTCCTAATTAAATTTCTTTCCTCTGGGCTAAACAAAGTTCTCATTATATTTTGCATTTCATCCCAGGTATAAACGTTAGGTCCTAATAAGGCATCCAACTGATTGCTTACGGTCAGGGGATCTTCAACAAAACTTTTCATTTCTTTCTTAAATGCCCGTACTTCGGACGATCGCAAGGGTTCATGTACGTATGTTATGATCGGAATCCCATTGGGATCGTTTCCGTTCGGGGTTTCCCTTAAAGGGAATTGCTTAATTTGTTCTCCTTCTTGTGTGGGATCCAAAGGAGGCTGTCTAATTAGTTCCTCTTCCTCCATCTGCCTTGTTAAATCTTTCCTCACGTTTGCTAGCTCATTTCCCCCACAAACCTCCCTTTTGCCTGGAATCCACGGCCCTGAGTTGGTCAAAACCGGCATAGGTGGGGTCACAAAATTGGGTGTTTCAAAGGGATTACTTGTGTTCCTCTCCACCATTTGGGGGCTTAAAATTGTCATAGAAGGACTGAGCCATTGGCTGGGAGTCAGCTGGCTTATTCCTCCAGGCATTTCAGGGTATAAAGGGGGGTTTAACACATTGGCTGGATGCGGGGGATTTTGAATATGAATCATATTATATGGGGGAGGAGCAGCAACTTGAGGAGGAGATGTAATTTTTAACAAATCTCTCCTCGTCTCCTCCTTCTCCTCTTCTTCTACCTCTTCAATATTTTTAGATTTGGCTATCAAAATTCTTTCCGAAGGCCAAAGATCTGGGTTCCACAATAAAGCATAATCTAACTCATTGTCTAAACTCTTACATTGCTTTTGTTTCACGTAATCATACAGATTACGGCATTGAAAATAATTTACAGCGCCATCTCGTGGCCACTCAATATTATTATCTTCCCACCAGATAAAACAACACAGATTTACCATATTCTCTTTAGTCAATCCCAGCCTTAAAACCTCTCGATTATAGGGTGGGGACCCCCACCCAGCCAATATCTGGCCTAACGGGCCATTTGGATTGATTTTAAGTTTGGGATTCCTTCTTATTTTCTTTACACATTTCATTTTTGGTTTAATTGAACTTCCACCACCCATCTTCCCGATTGATGGCTAACCTTTCTCCCGAGTATGTGTTCCTATGTCCCTCTCAACAACCCTTCCAAACTCACACGTCACCGTCCCCGGACATTCAACAATATCCCCTTCACTCACTCCGTCCTGCGGGTCTCCCCTGAGACCCCTCAAAAGGACTTCCTCCCGGCCCCCGTTGTTGATTCTCACCACACAACTCTAACCGTGACCGCCCTGGGGTCGTGTTCTGGTGTCTTTACCAGGTACTCACTCAGGGTTCTGTGCACAGATGTTTCCCGGTCGATCTCCAAGCCGTCTCTTCCTCTTTATTCAACCCCCCCTACTGCTCGTCTATCGCACAATTTTTACGGGCTTCCAAGAGCTGCGCAGTCCTCTGGGTGATTCTTCTCCTTTCAAAAAGGAAAGGGGTGCACCTGAGGAGAATCCCTCAGAGTCCCAGCGCAGATTGGATCCTGGACGAGCCCCCAATTTGTTTGTAGAATTTTAAAAGAATTCTAGAGACGAGGTTCGGAGTAGAAGAATAAAGTTCCTTTTATTATCCAAAAATCAGAGCTAATTTGAAAACGGTTTGCAAAGTGTTGGTGGGTCTCACCCTGACTTCACCTGAGTCACAAAGGAGAGCCACACCAAATTCGAAAGTGAAACAGTAGTTATAGCCTCCCTAACTCCTCCTACTCCTCGTCAGCTAGCCTGACGAGGGTGGTTACAGACCAATCAGAGACAATAATTACCCTATCTTTTACCTTATTTGGGAATACAATTTTTAACCAATTAGCCCTTGGCATCCTTCTGGCCAATCAAGCAATCACATTTTTCCCGCTCAATTCATAGCCACTCCTCTTACAGTTCATTGTTCTCCTCTCAAGTATTTACATATTCCTTCTCTCCGCCATTACCACGTGGTATAGCTCCCCCTAGGGGACTATTTCAGTAAAATATAAACACTTTATATTATTTTATTACTCCACGCTTAACTCTGATATAAAAAGATGGTTCAGATATTGGATCAAATTGCACCCCAAGGACATTTCCTCCCTTGCATATCAAGGTTCTTGATGAGTGAAGAGTCACTTAAATGAGGAAAGAACCATCTGAAGTAGAGTGGAGGAAAACAATGAGTTTGGCTGATTCTGATTGCATACCCAACTTCAGGAGTATACCATGGCAATAAAGGTGGGGAAACATGTTTATTCTTGTTATCTGTGTGAATTTGTGGGGTCTTATAAACATATTTATGTTTATTATTATCTGCAGGGACTTTGTTAAAGAGGATAGATGGTAGAACAAATGGCCTACTTCTTTCTTGGCAGTGATAGCAATAGCAGTAGACTTATATACCGCTTCATAGGGCTTTCAGCCCTCTCTAAGCGGTTTACAGAGAGTCAGCATATTGCCCCCAACAATCTGGGTCCTCATTTTACCCACCTCGGAAGGATGGAAGGCTGAATCAACCCTGAGCCGGTGAGATTTGAACCGCTGAACTGCTGATCTAGCAGTAGCCTGCAGTGCTGCATTTAACCACTGCGCCACCTTGGTGGTGTGGTAGTGACAGCAATGATCCTATGGTGGGTCATGTTTGCAAGCTCTTTTGTGGATCAAATCATTTACATTGACTCTGAGTGTAATTATACAGAGTCTAGTAAGATGAGGGGGACTCATCTATGCAATCAGAAAGGTCTAATGGTTGGGTTTGGGAAGGGATGAATGTTTTCTTGAAAAGGCGGATGGTCCACATCAGTGGTGGGATTCACATTTTTTACTACCGGTTCTGTGGGTGTGGCTTGGTGAGCTTGGTAGGCATGGTAGGGGAAGGATACTGTAAAATCTCCACTCCCATGCCACTCCAGGGGAAGGATACTGAAAAATCCCCATTTCCTCCCGATCAGCTGGGACTTGGGAGGCAGAGAATAGATGGGGCGGGGCCAGTCAGAGGTGGCATTTATCAGTTCTCCGAACCATTCAAAATTTCCACTCCCGGTTCTCCAGAACTGGTCAGAACCTGCTGAATATCACCTCTGATCCACACTCTTCTGGGGTAGCCCTGGCTCAATCCAGCCATCCTAGACAACTATCAGCTTCCCATTTGAAGGGAATGATATGGAGAAATGATGGGACTCAGTCCATAGGATCTTGGATAAAATGGATTTTCCAGGCTCCTTTAAGAAAGACTTCAGTCTTGGATATGACTTGCATTGGTACTCATGTGGGAACAATGTTGTTATGGACTTGGATGAGGGGTGTGTGCCTTCATTTTGATCTTCTTGGAACTCTAACAGTCTGAGATATTTGGACTATCCATGAGGGCTAAGGATTGGAGGCGCTGTTTTGAAATGATTACGAAATGAGGGATGTGGAACTAGATTTTTGTTACTTGTTTTCCAGTTCCTTACATCTATTAGTTTCACTCACCTGCCTCTCTTCTTACCCTGAAGTTAGAGCAAATTAACTTAGCTAATCAGTTTCAATTATCTTACTGTAAGAGGCCTAGCTAGTTGGACAGTCATGGCAAGAGCTGCCTTTCTCATCTCTGGGGCTATTTCTGCTCTGGTATCTTCTCTTAAATTTCCAATCTAGAGATTCTCAGACAAAATCCTGGAATCACATTCTCGCTGTAGTCCTGTTAGATCATTGCTTTCTCTACTGATACATGGTGTGCTGAGAGAGATTGACATACTTCACTCATATTAGGTACAGTGTCCGTGGATCAAGACACAATGTAGCAGAGGAGTGGAACACATGCAGAAATGATCAGATGGGTATTGGCTATGGAAACAGCCAATTTTATACTAGCATCCTTTTGTGCTGAGCCAAAAACAAGTAGATAGCAGCTTAAGTTAGTAGTAGGAATAGCAATAGCAATAGCAGTTAGACTTATATACCGCTTCATAGAGCTTTCAGCCCTCTCTAAGCGGTTTACAGAGTCAGCATATTGCCCCCAACAACAATCCGGGTCCTCATTTTACCCACCTCGGAAGGATGGAAGGCTGAGTCAACCCTGAGCCGGTGAGATTTGAACAGCCGAACTGCAGAACTGCAGTCAGCTGAAGTAGCCTGCAGTGCTGCATTTAACCACTGCGCCACTTCGGCTCTTAGGGCCCATAATGCATGTTAATTGTGGTAGGCAAATTTCAGTCCTTCTACCCAAAAGAAAAGTAGTGTAGTCTAGAGCCATGAAGCTCTTGGCCCCCATATACATTCAAACACATGCCTGCACAAAATGCAACTCTCAGTAACTATGGTTACAATGTAGTACAAGGGCAGCATTTTTAACAAGGCGAGTTTGTTGAACTTTAATGAATAATAAACCGATACTGAATAAAGTTAATCAGCTTTAACTTTTTTCAAAAAAAAAAAATCCATCTTCACACTGAGTTTAAAATGCTGTTATTTGTCTAGATGTGAGTTAATGAATTGGAGAGAAAATATTTTTTGCTCTGCAAATTTCATTGTAATTGGCTTTATTTTAGTCCATTAGCACTAGGTGGAGGTTCCACATTCTTGGAATATACATGGCCAGTGTATTTAAAAATGAAATTAGTAGATGCACAACTGGTACATCTAGAAATATACTTTCAAACTGGCCCAATTACACCCCGTATGTATAATGAGATGTATAAAGAATCGCCTTATTGGTGAGGTGGGAGGCTTATCCATTTAAATCATTAATTAATAATATGGTGACAAGTTTGCGAAATCACTCAGGCCTCCAGAACTGGGTTCTGCCCTGGTCTGTAGCCAGGCAGGTTCTAGCCGTGACCCGTCAAAACCGCGGTCCACAAAAGCGCGCTCGACGAAAGCGCGCATTTGACGTCATCACAGTGCGACAAAAAAATTTAAAATTGAAATAAAAATAAAATTAAAGCAAGCCGATTCACATAAAGGTAAGGGTTAGGTTTAGGGTTAGGGTTAGGTTTAGAGCGTTAGGGTTACGTTTAGCGTTAGGTTAAGGGTTAGCGTTAGGTTAAGGGTTAGGTTTAGGGTTAGATTTAGGGTTAGGTTAAGGGTTAGGTTTAGGGTTACGTTTAGGGTTAGGTTTGGGGGTGTTAGGGTAAGGTTTTTGCTTTATTTTTACATTTATCGATCACAGCGCGATGTTTTTGTCGCGCTGTGATGACGTCACGTACGCGCTTTCGTCAAGTGCGATTTTGTTGTCCGCGGTTTTGTGGTGGAACCGGTTCTAGCAGGGTGCATAGGCTAGCCTAGAGGACAAGGGACAGGAAGATCTGTTAAAGTTGCGTGTGGTGGGGCAGAGATACACGAAGGGAGAAAGCTTAGGCAAGACAAAAGTCCCAAATGCCCTGTCTTGTCTAATCTGGTGCTCTGTGCTGCCTGCCAAGAGAGGCTGAAGGGCAACTGCAGTAAATAAGAGAGGAAGCCTGCAGCTACATCTAGTCCAGCAGGTGTCAGAGGCAAACTGGCTGCAAACCTCCCTGATTGCTCACACGGGGAGGGAGGGGTTGTGTGTGCAGCTGAATAAACACATACAACACAATTAAGTGAAATAAAGATGCTTTGATTAAAAGGAGAATCTGGGCTCATCTGTTTGTGTTTGAGCTGCCTAATCTCCTTCCCCCATTGTGCACAGAATTAAGCGTCTGGGTTTTCTGTTTCTAAACAGCGGGCTGTGAGTGGCAGGGTCACAGAACAATCCCAAACAGCTCTAGCCAACTGAGTGGAATAATGCCTTATTCAGATGGAAATGCAGAATCAGGCATGGCTGCTGAACCCTCTGGGATCCAGCAGCTACATCTGAGTGAGATTGACTCAGAAGCGCAGGTCTTCCCCTGGGCACCTGCCTAAAGCATCCCAGACACTAATCCACCTGGTTTGCTGAAAGGAAACAAAGTATGGGTAATGGCTGCCCTTTGGGATGCTTGGGACGGAGGAAGGGAGAAGAGAGGGATCCCTCCTGGGCTAAACTTGTTGAATGGTTGGACTATTTTCCTGTCACTCAGCCCCTAACTCACGTCACAGGATTGTTGTTATGGGCAAAATAGGAGGAGGAAGGAATATAAGATATGTTCACTGCCTTGACTCATTTATTAAATTAATAAAGGTGGGATAAATATAAATAAACTATAAGGTCTCTCTGAAAGGGATGCCTTGAATCCCGTTCTAGCTGCACACCTGACCACCTAAACTGAATACAATGAGAAGATATCCCAGAATATATACTGTGTGTATGAATATATATGTTGAGAAAGAAAAGATTCTGTTTGGCTGGTAGGTCTGGTAGCCAGCCTCAGGCACTGCATTAAGTGGAGATCACTAAACCATCATTTTTCATTAGTCTACAATTGGCTAAATTAACATAACACGTTAGACACGAACTATGATTTACAAATCACCAGAGATGAGGGGATTAAATATCCCCTCAGAAATGAAGGGATAAAATATTAAGCCAAAAAATAAACCAAATATTAGGACATGTAATTCTTTCCCATCTTTTTAATTGTAAATTATTGCTATTGTTATGAGTATTTATTGCTTCAATGTTTTGTTGGCTTTTCATGTTTGTAAACCACCCAGAGTCACATCTAGGCAAGATAAGTCAAACAAACAAACAAATAGTAATGTCTTAATAAATCTATAATGTGAACTCAGTCAGGAAAACAATAAGTACCAAAACTGATTTAAAACTTTTGACAATAGTAAATAATTAGCCTGCAGTTATAACCCTAACCAGACTCCTTGTGCTTTTGTTTAGTGAATGATAGGCATTGTCCTATAGCTTCCGTGGAGGAAGATAATTTGAAATGGGGAAAAAATAACAACACACACACACACACACACACACACCAGAGGTCTGGGGTCTCAAGCAGTTGGGGTTTAGAATCTGAAACTAAAATACTGCCTAGCTATTCCTGAGTGACTAGGAAACTATAAGGCATAGCAACTGCTGCTTCCATCATCAGTCCTTATCATGCATCTGTTATTTCTATCTTGGCTTCCTTCTAAATGGCGAAGTCCTCTTTTTTGCGCAGTGTGTGTGTGTCTGTTAAGCAAAGCAATTGGTTAAACCATCTGGCTCTGCCCCCCTCCCCCTTTCTGAGCATCACCAGATGATAGGAAGCCATCTGCCATTCACAGTCCTGCAGCAGGAATGGGGCAGGATGAACTCCCACTTGGGGTTTGGTGATGCACTGATTTGCAATAAGAGTTATTCCCTAACTAAAGGCTATCTCCCAATCTTTTATTTATTAGATTTATTATTGATATGATAGTTATAGGGCACCATAACCAAAGACTGGTTATATTATGGAAGTTTACAATAAAACTGAAAACTGTAAAAAAAATACAATAAAATGAATAAACAAACATCAGCACCAACCCCTGTCTGAATAGCAGTGACAAGCAACTCTCAGAGGCCCTGCAGAAAAGTTAGGTTTTCATAGTCTTTCAAAAAGACATCAAGCAAATTGGACCTCTGGGCAGAAGTTATTCTATAAGCCAGGAGATACTATGGAAAAGCATTACCTGCAGGCCAAGGTCCCTCTGCCTCTTACTCCACGTGCCTATGGGAACTTCCCTACCCAGGACAAGGACAGTCCTCTGCAAAGGATACAACCCTGAAGGTGTAATTTAGGGATGTCTACATCCCTATACAACCCTGAAGATGTCATTTAGGCGTCATTTAGCCCAGTGGTGGGATTCAATTTTTTTTACTACCAGTTCTGTGGGCATCGCTTGGTAGGCGTGGTGTGGTGTAGCGTGGCTTGGTGGGCATGGCAGAGGAAGGATAGTGTAAAATCTCCATTCCCACCCCACTCCAGGGGAAGGCTGCTGCTAAATCCCTATTTCCTCGCGATCACCTGGGCCTCAAGAGGCAGAGAATAGATGGCAGTGGGGCCAGTAAGAGTTGATATTTACCAGTTCTCCAAACTACTCAATATTTCTGCTACCGGTTCTCCAGAACTAGTCAGAACCTACTGAATACCACCTCTGATGAAGCTTTTATCAATTAAAACCACCACTGTGGATGGTTCCTGGAATTGTGTATGTCTAGTTTGATGAAAAGAAGGATTAGGGGAGACATGATCAGTGATGTGCAGTCAGCTTTAGGCCTGGTGAGGCAGTTTTTAGACTTGTGGACTTCAACTCCCAGAATTCCACAGCCAGGCATGCTCAGTTCTGATTTAAATCGACAGCATTTTCCCCCCTTGCAAAATAAGTTTTCCCATTCTTTTTCTTCTCCCTCCCCCTCCTTCCTCCCTCTCTCCCTCCCTCCCCCCTCTCTCAAACAGACACACGCACACAGAGAACTTCGATCCCTCTCTCATTCACTCACTCTCAAACACAAACACAGAAGTTGGATTGGGTATATTTTCCAAAGGCTTAAAAGCAGCTCCTCTGCCATTACCCCCCACTTCCCCTGCTGCCTTCCAATCAAACTTTTTGAATTCCTCCCCCCTCCCCACACATTCACCTTTTCCACGTGTTTCAGAGACGATTTCAACTCTGCTTCTCCCTGCCCTGCCCTGCCCTCCCTTCATGAAAAGCCAGAGTTCTGTCAGACTGAGCTAGTTGCTCCCAGAGAAGTCTAAAAAGCCTCTAAATATGCCCTCTACAGGAGGCAAGAGAATATGTGCCTTATTTGCATAAGGAATTTTTTGCTTGTTAACCCTTGCTTAACTCTTAAAAGGCGAAAAATTCCTTATGCAAAAGAGGCCCCTAGTTCTCTGGCCTCCTCCCATGGTTAACACAAAGCACTGTTCCAAGTCACTGTGAATCTGGCAGCAACTACCTTGGCTTTAATTATTTTTTAAAAAATTCTTTAAAATTCTTTCCTTTTCCTCACGACTGGTGAGGCCACGTTTCCCTTGCCTCTAGTGACTGCACGTCCCTGGACATGATAGTAGTGTTCCAATATCTCAGGGGCTTCCACAAGGAAGAGGGAGTCAAGATTTTCTCCAAAGCACCTGAGGGCAGGACAAGAAGCAATGGGTGGAAACTAATGAAGGAGAGAAGCAACCTAGAACTAAGGAGAAATTTCCTGACCATTACAACAATTAACCAGTGAAACAACTTGCCTCTAGAAGTTGTAAATGTTCCAACACTGGATGTTTTAAAGAAGAGATTGGATAACCATTTGTCTGAAATGGTATAGGATTTCTTGCCTAAGCAAGGGGTTGGACTAGAAAACCTCAAAGATCCCTTCCAACTCTATTATTCTGTTCTGTTCTATTCTTTGTATTTTAAAAAAAGATTTTCAAATGTTCTGGACACCTCAATACAGATGTTCTGTTGCTGCAGTGTTGCAGTATGTATGTAGATTGCTGCATTTTGTACTCATTGCCGCTTCCAAGTATAACCTTCAAATAAAATGCATTGTAATAATCTAGTGTATAGTGATATGAAAATGAATCACTGTTAGCAGAACCTCTGCTGCACATCCTACTCTCCCAAGGGGAGTAGGGTTGAACCTTGTGACATCTCAAAAGGGATTGTCCATTAGGCCAACTTCTCACATCCTACCTCTGACTAGAACTATCCATCTAGGAAAGAGGAAAACCACTGGGGAAAAATACATGTTGCCTCTACCACACATAGGTGATTGAGAAAGATATGAAAGTCTGACAAACCTCATATAATATTAGAATATTAGTTGTTATTTTGGATATACATACAACAAAATTGAAATTGCCAGCATTATGGGATCAAATGAAACTTTGATATGATGAAATGGAAATTTTTGCAGCTGGTTTTGGTTAAATAAGGATTTCCTTATTTTTCTATCAGCTGGATTAATATGTGGTATTCTAATCCTTCTGTCAAGGTTATCATAAATTGAATTATTTCCTCATCTATCAAGATATCGCATGGAATTCATCAAGGATGTCCTTTATCTCTTCTAATATTTAATTTGATATTGAATGTGGCTCACCTTAGGAGACAATCAAAGGGTATTCTGGGCATAAGACTTGCTGTTATTAAATGTCAATGATATATTATATTATTAATAATTTTGATTGTTCTGTGCCAACAGTTTGGTAAATCAACAGGCTATTCAATTAATTGAACTAAGCCTTTCATACTTCATGTAGACTGTAATGAATGTATAACAATGGGGATCTTACTCATTGCTTGAATTCTTTTAAATATCTTAGAATAACAAATCAAGAAAACTTTCAGAATCTGTAGAAGAATATATTCTGAATGATTTATCTCAGACTAAACTGATGTATGTGTATATGCATGTGTGTGTAGGTGTACTGTGTGTATGTATGTATATACATATATATATATATATATATATATATATATATATATATATATATATATATATATATATATACACAAACACACATACACACAGAGAGAGACAAATAATTTAAGAAGAATTGTAAATATGAAAATTACCTCACAATTGTTATATATTCAGAGATGCTCCTTTCTCAATGCTATTAGGATATATTGAGCACTGATACCTTACTAAGAAACAGGAACACAGCCTCCTAGATTTTTTTTATATTTAGTTATAATCATAATACTTGATAATGATTTCAACTTATCCCATTTCCAGTTTTATCACCTCGTGTATATTATGACATCTATTTTTTCATTGACTTTAAATGAGTAAAGGCAAAATAATATGGAGAGCACATTTAAAAGTTATAGTTTGACCCTTCTGACATTGGGGCAAAGGTTTAACTTCATTTTAGTGGCAGAATTTTACTGTATTGACAATATTAAAGGCTGCAAAGCAAATTTACAACATGTGGACATGGGAATATAATTTTGATTATTATTCACATGAGAAACACAGTTTAAGATAATGCCAATAAATGACATTGAAATATAATGAAAAATGATGGGGGGGATTGTTTTTTTTTTTTCATGTAGGGAGGGCAATCATGATTGAATGAGGATACTGAAACTTTAAATCAATCTATTGCTGATCAAGTATTTAGGTCATTTGAGTAATTACAAGAGGAATTTGGCTTGTTTATAAATGTGGAATTACAGAATATTTAACAGAAATACATTTTGATTTCACAATTTCATCCAACTACATGAACTGTTGTTAATACTGACATGTGCATTAGACAATTCTCAATCTATTGCATTTTCCTATAAACAATTAAATAGTTGTGGTGAAGTTGGCAAAAAGTTGAAATAAAGAGTTGGAATATCTCATATCTTTCATGTTTACTGGATACCTCAAGAATGCTTAAGAGAAGTTGATTGTCAACCTCAATATGCTCAAAAAATATAAAATGACAAGGAGGGTATGTGTACTCAGTATATGGCTTAACCTGCTATTGACCCATAAGTTGTTAATATGCTTTTGCCTGGCATGAAGCAAGGTATTATTAATCTATTATGATGTACAACAGAAAAAGGAGACTTACAATTTGAATGAGGTTAGTTAGCTGATGGAACTACAGAAGAGAGGATATAAAGATTAAGGGTAAGAATCAGCTACTGAAAAAAATAGAAGGGCCTGACTCCATTTGAAACCCTAGAGCAAGGGTGTCAAACTCATGGTGTCATGTTGCTGCACATGATGTATTGCAACATTTTTCCCCCTTCACAGAGCTAGAGTGGGCATGGCCTACATGTGACACATCCATCCCATGGGCCGCCAGTTTGACACCTCTGTCCTAGAGACTATTAAGGAAGTGTTCAGAACATCGGCTACCAGGCTAAGGAGATACATTAGACAATCAACGGCCAAGAAGACGAATGGCCTGTTTTCCAAAGAACAACTGCAGTGCAACAACATAATAACAACAGAGATACCAAGAGTAGAAACTGAATAATATTGGAAGAATATATGGGAGAGAGAAGAGAGACATAACATAACACCTGCGCAGTGGCTGCAAGACCTGAGATCAGCTCACAACAATCTCCCTAGACATGAACCAATCACCATCATGGTAGCAGACAATAGTGGGTCAAGGACATAAGAGTTGGACAGCACCTGACCTGGACATGATCCACACCTATGGCTAAAGAAACTAACAGCAGTACATGAACAACTAACAGCACAGATGAACCAGGTGTTAGCAGTAGGCTCCCTCCCAGACTGAGTAATACAAGGAAAGACTGGTTGATCATGGAAGACCTCCACAAGGGAACAGCACCAACCAACTACTGACCAATAACCTGCTTCTCCACAACATGGAAAGTCCTATCAGGCATCACAGCTACCAAGCTACAGGACCATACTGGCCAGTACAAGAAGGGCATCAGGAACAACACTGGAGACACAAAACATTTAGTATTCTGTGCAAACCTATCACTATAAAATGTTTAACAAATCATGGTTTAAAAAAATCTGGCTTAGAATACATGTGAACCAGCCTGTAGTATAAGTGCCCTGATTTTGGATCCCAATATACTGTAAAATATTGTTTTTAGGTCAGTAAATAATGCATGGCATCTCAGGGACAATTAAGGCACATAGATAATGTCATATAAAGCAGTCCTAATCATGGTTTAAACAGCAAAGCCATAACTGTCCTTTTTTTTTAAAAAAAAAAAAGGCTTACAAAATATTTAACTCAATAAAAAATAACTGAGGAATCTGCCATCTGTTTTTTTAACTGCGCAAATTAAAAAAAAATTACAAAAACTTATTCTAGGCAAGCCATCACTTACCCTAGTTTTCCAACACTGGCAGTGACACAACTGAGCAAAACCTGTCCACCTTCTTTTGTGCCAAATTCTGATTAACAAAAATGAATGTGTAATACATATGCACAATGCAAGCAACAAATCCTTTTGCAAACAAGCTTCAGGTTAAGGAAGGGAGATCTCGTAGAGAATTATAGGAACACTTTGTGTTCAAACACCAAACGCAGGAAACAGCTGAGCCCAGGTCCTCCAAAACTATTGTATTTCACAATCCTTGCCATGTTGTTCAAGGGTGGACATTCAACACAATTATTGATTCCCCAAAGGTGGGAATGTTTTACTAGTCCATCATTTAGTCCAACAACCACCCGTTCTCCAACAAGAAATTAAGGCAGTGGTGGGATTCAGCCAGTTTGCACCACTTCAGCAGAACCGGTTGTTAACTTTCTGAGTAGTTTGGTGAACTGGTTGTTGGAAGAAATCATTAGGGCAGAGAACCGGTTGTTAAATTATTTGAACCCCACCACTGAATCAAGATAATGTTTACTTCCAGATGTTTATTCTAATAATGGGGATAGGTGAAGATAAGATGCCCTCATGGATCTCTTTCTGTCTAACAGCCATAGGTAGAATTTTTCCCAGATTTTGTCTATTTCTGTAATAAAGGCACCTAATAATACTGAATTCTTCAGTACCTAATTATACCAAAGTTAGTTAACAACTGTGTGTAAAAACAACTACTTCTTTTTCCTAGGATATAATCTATTACACTTGTCCTTTTTTTTACTGTTATGAGGGATTATTCACTATTTTAAGCTTCCATCTTCTCCTTGATTTGTATTTGCACTTACTCTATTTCTCCATTTGCTTTCCTTTAGTCCCAGAGTAAGAGACTAAATCTTAGTCTGGATCTTAAATCCAGAGCCCACAGTCAAATGCAGTAATGTACACATATAAAACAAGTGGGCTAGTAGAGAATCAACCATAGATATAGCATCATCTTGTTCCTCACAAAGAGACATTTCTATTGCCCTCCTTGCAGTTTCATAGACTTCTTTTTATATACTCAGGATCTGCAGTATCAGGCAACCTATTTGCTCCTAAGATTGTTCCATATCTGCGGAAATTTGAGACATATGCTGGTTTTCACACTGTGGAAACAACAAATGTTCCATTCTCTGTTCAATAGTTTAATCCTAGCAATAGACATAAGGGGAGCAGATTTTCTAGGCCTTCATGCAGATAAATCCATGGGTGGAGAAAAAAATAGGCAACTTCATACTGTCATCTCTCTTCAGTATGGGGATTTTAATGGATAAATTGGCTGGCAGGAAGGCTACCCAAGTGTTCCCCAGAGAACAAATAGTGGACACATAGAGAAAATCTAAAGGATTTTGTAAGCATGCCTGACTGAATAAGTTATCTATCAAGTTATTTCAGTGCTTTGTCTTGGACATTCAAAGATCTCTAAGGCAATTGTGAAGTAGGCTCCACAGACTATCATCATTTCGCTTACAGAAGAACAATGTAAGTGAATAGGTATAATTATCCTATAGTAACACTTTTTTTTCCAACTCCCAAGGAATGTTGGACAGTTACACAGTTGGTACCCTGCCCATCTATCTAGCAGCAAAATATTTCTTCATAAATTGGACAAAGTGGGACCAATGTGGAGGAAGAAATAACCAAAAGGAAGATGGAACCTGGTTTAAGCAGATTACTAAGTGAAGAAAAAATACCTCCCACCCCAAAATCTCCAAAAACATAAAATGGGAGAAACATTGAAGAGTTGAATCAGGTGATTATCAACTGCTCTATTCCAATTCCAGAAGCTATGGTTGGATATTCATGATCACATTGAAAGGATTTAGGCTGGGTTCCAACCAAGCATGGCATACTTGTTGTGGTTTAGCATGTTGAATGAATGGGGCCGCAACATGCCTGCTGACACTCCACATCATCAATGGACTTCCTTTGGTTTATGCACAAAATATTATTTTCTAAACATCTTTTTAAATCCTTAAATAATGAACTGA
The DNA here is from genome assembly GCF_009769535.1 of Thamnophis elegans. Classification (NCBI taxonomy): domain Eukaryota; kingdom Metazoa; phylum Chordata; class Lepidosauria; order Squamata; family Natricidae; genus Thamnophis; species Thamnophis elegans. The sequence continues at coordinate 105,105,161 of NC_045542.1, forward strand.
AGTTGAGGAAAGGTGAGAAGACGCATAAGAAGGATTTCCTCAGTTATGTTTGAAATAAAAGGTAAAGGAAAATATCAGTACCCAGGCTGCTCAATGAAGATGGAAAAATAATAATAGGTAGCAGAGAGCTCTTCGATTCGTGATTTGTCTCAGTCTTCTCAAACACAACAATATATGTGCCACCCAGAAACTATGAAGGGCACAATGAAAGGATAGGATTGAAGCTTGTGCCTGATAGAAAAGTGATCAGAGACTACCTACTTTGAGTGAAGTTAAATTTCCAGAGCCAGAATTCCATTCTAGGTAATAAGAAGTGTACTGAGGATCTAACCATATTTCAAATGTCATAGTAGCTAATATTCCAGCAAAAAGAAGTAACATCTGGAATGATCTTAATAATTACGGATTGTAGTCTGAAGCTCAGAACTAGAAAAAGAAGTCCATATATGTGGAGTGAAGGATGCTAGGTTGGGATAGATGGTGCAGACCCATAACTCACATTTTACAATACACGATGGATGGGTTCACATAGAAACTGAAAAGAAGTCACATGACTTAGGAAGATGTGGAAAAGTTGCCCAACATTTCTCCTGATCCTAACATAATCAGGTACATACACCAATTGTTTGTGTAAAAAGAGTTGGAAATAGCTTTATGATGGAACCATCATTAATGTTGCACACTATTAGAGTTAAGCAAATTATCTGCAGGTTATGTGGAAATAACTACCCGATCTATATATTTTTCATCTTTTTTATACATTTTACTTCTGCTGCTATTGTACAAAAAACTTGAGGAGGGAACAGAGGCACCGGTCTGCCACTGAACTCATCCTAGGATAAACCACATTTTATTAGCAGAGCTGTGAAAAGCATCAGAAAGGACCTTTTGCAAAGCTCATTGAAGTGACAACAGTTCAATTGAAACCACCACCAAAGTGCAGAAGAGTGCATGCATAGACACAGATAGGAAGACAGCCAGAGAGCCTTTGAAGCAATCAGGAAAGCCTTCCAAAGGATACAGCTGTTTTAACACAGAAGGATGGGCTGTATTTGGCTCATGCGATTGCACTTTTTCAGCAGATCCGTTTTAGCAAGGGGGGGGGGGAAAGCTTTTGATGAAATATTACATTTACTTGACTGCATCCCATCCATTTCAATAGCAATTTAACAAGGCTTATTCTCCAAGTTCAAGTGTCGATAGAATTTCAACCTTAGAACCTCATCATTGTCTATTGAAAATTGAATTACCTGACTAGAAACCTCAGAAAAGACAAGCATGGATTCCTACAATCATCGTTATTGTCACTGAGGATCAAGGTGATCTTTTTGGCCAGGGCTGCGAATTTTGATTAGAACATTGACTACTCCTTCTTCTAGACAGACAAAGCCTGAGTATGGCTATTTTATTCCTTAATAACTTGGTTGTGCCAAGCAATCAGAATGTGTGCTTTCCAAGTGAGTTGTTGAATAAAATGCTCCTCCTGGTGCAATGCAATAGCTATCTCCTTTTGAAAACTCATGAAGCTGCTTGTAAGATTGTCTTCAGCTGTCATTTCAATTCACTGTCAGTCCCACTCTAAATAGACAACAGGGAGAGCCTTCAAACGGAGGTGGAAGGCTTCCAAAGGACACAGATGCTTTAAGGTTTCAAGAAAAGGTGTTTTGTCCAAGCAACATCATGTATATAAAAACTCCTTATGAAAGCTCAAAATGGCCCTATAAATAAACTAATATTTATAATATTATAAGGTTTTTTTTTAACTTGATCCAGAAACTGTAAGTGGTGCAGAACCAAAGCCCGATTAATGAATGGGGAGCCTGGCCATGCATATGTTCCAGTGCTGCTGGAGCAACTGCACTGCCTGACAATTAGGCAGGTTCACGTTTTTGTTTCTGACATATAAAAGGCCCTCGATAACTGGGGTCAAATAAATTGGACAGATAGAGAAGGGAAACTCCAGTTCAGGGATGGGCTGCTATGGGTTCACCCAGGCTAACGTTATGGCCAGTTCAGAGAACCACCAAATCCCACCCTTGGCTGGTCCCGCCCACCCCACCCTCCCAGGAGTCTCCGCACGGCCTGTTTTGTATGTGAAGTAAGTGCAGGACCTGTGCAGAGGCTCGGGGAGGGAGAATAATGGGCCTTCCAGAAGTTCTGGAAGGCCGGAAACGTTTCCGGCCTCTGAAGCCTGGGGGAAGCCTCCGAAGCCTGGGGAAGATGAAAACACCCCATGGTGCAGCATTCCCACTATGGTCACGCCCACCCAGCAACTGGGCAGAGAACCCGTTGCTGAAAATTTTGAAGGCAACCCTTGCTCCAGTTGGCCACTGTTGTGTAATAGAAAGAAGGAACCACTGCTCAGGCTAGAAAAGGAGAGGATACAATATTATATAGTTAATTTAAATGAATTCACATCTCCAGGGGCAGATGGATGAAATTCTTTGATATTGAAGGAAGTAATGTAGATGATCACAAAACTACTCATTGTCTTCATGGAGAATTCCTGGAAAATCAGCCTAAGATTCTGGAAAACAGGAATAATCTTCAGAATATAGCAATAATAATAGCAATAACAGTAGACTTATATACCGCTTCATAGGCCTTTCAGGCCTCTCTAAGCGGTTTACAGAGTCAGCATATTGCCCCCAACAACAATCTGGGTCCTCATTTTACCCACCTCGGAAGGATGGAAGGCTGAGTCAACCCTGAGCCGGTGAGATTTGAACCGCTGAACTGCTGATCTAGCAGTCAGCCTGCAGTGCTGCATTTAACCACTGCGCCACCTTGGCTCAGAAAAGAGAACAATAAGGAAATGTAATATTACAGGCATTTCAGCCTAATGTTTACTGGATAAGATCCTTGAGCACAGATTAAACAGCATAGTGGTGAACACTTGGATAGGCATTCAATAATTAACAGCAGTCATCACAGGTTTGTGACAAGCAAGTCAAGCCAGCTAACCTTATCTCCTTTTTTGACAGAATAGCTGATTTAATAGATTGAGGAAAATGCCACAGACATAATGTATCTTCATGTTGACAAAGCATTCAGTGAAGAGTCTCATGATACTCTCATTAATAAAATGGTAACATATGGGCTAAATAATGTATTTTTCAGATGAATTACAATGGGGAAAAAAATGACCACACTCAGGCACTACTCATAAATGATTTCACATCAACTTGGAAAGGGGAGTGGCACAGAGTTCTATCCTGCACCCACCTCTGCATAATGTGGCATGGCAGTAGTAGATGTGAAAACATTGTGTCATAACAGATCACAGTATGAATGGGCCAGTTCCACTCTCTCAGCCCAAATCACCTCTCAGGGTTGTTGTGGAGAAAATAGGAGAAAGGTGTGTTGAATATGCTCACCACCTAGAGTTATTTGTAAAAATAATAAAGGCAGAATATGGATGGATGGATGGATGGATGGATGGATGGATGGATGGATGGATGGATGGATGGATGGATGTTTGGGGATGTCTTAGCAGGAGCATAGAGTCCTGAGCATAGGAAGGCCCTTTCCCACTCTACTGTGCCTTGAGCAAACACCATTTGGCATACTATATCCAGTTTTGGACACCACATCTAAAAGGCATTGATAAACTGGAATGAATTCAGGGGAAGGTTTACATTTAACTTTACAGAAGACACTATTTAGGAGAGATGTGAAAGTAGTTTCTAGATATCTAATGTTTGTTACATAAACATCTGAATGTTAAACATCTGAGTGGATGTTGCCTCAGAAAACAGGACTAAAACTAGTGACTTGAAACTATAGGGAAGCAGTTTCAAATCTGATAATAGAAAGAATTTCCTGAGAATAAGAGTTATCAACAAGGGAAATAGACAGCCTTATGAAGCAATGTTTTCCACTACCCAGGAGGTCTTCAAACAGAAGCTGGATGGTCAACTACACAAAATGCTTTAGCTGGTCCTGTACCAAACGAAGAATTAGACCAGATGACTTCTGATGGACCTTTGAACTCTGGGGTTCTGTGATTGCTAAGAACATCAGAGTAGCATATATTGAGATTGAAAGAATTTATCTCGCTATTGCTCATGAATAGGCTGAGTGGGTTCTTATATTTTTATTGTTGTTATATTTTATAATATTAGCATAAACCAATTTGAGAAGCATATGGCAAGCAGTATAGAAGTAATAGATGGATAATTGAAAGATAAAAGGATTGAAAGGATTCTTAAGCAAGTATGTTTAGTACCGCAACTTATCACCCACTCCCAATTTCAAGGCATATTGAAATGAAGAAATCAAATCTGCCACGTTAAGGAAAACATGCTTTTGATTTGCTGCACGACAACTGTTAATATTTTTTTCTGCAGCACATTGCTCACTTCTATCCCTATCTGAATGTTTGCATGTAAAGAGGTGCTAGTCAGTCCATGCAGATGCTGAAGATCAATCTGAAAAGGTTCATCAAGAACAATCATGAAAAGGCAGATGGAGTCCCACAAAGATATTAGATGGCATGTCTTGCTCCTCCACCTTTATCTTTTAGCAACGTGGTAGCAGTATTGATTCAGTCCCTTATTTTTAAATGGGAGCAGGAGAGATTACCTGAGAGATGAATTGTGATGGTGAAACAATGAAACCCTAAAAAAAATTGTTGTGCAAAATGTGCATCTTGCAGTTTCAGAGTAAACTGTCAGAGATAGTGGAGATAAGCACATATCCTCTAACCAGAGAGCTCTTCATATCAAAATCAGATATAAATTAGCCCACGAAATAACACAATTTCACTAACACTGTACTATTAAAAGTCCAACATTTAGGCTTGAGAAAAGATATGTAAAATCACTGTTAAGAGTCCAGTGGAAATCCTTACTTCACTATCTAATTACAATTCCCACAGAGAGAAAGAGGGAGGGAAGGAGGGAGGGAGGGAAGAGAGAGAGAGAGAGAGAGAGAGAGAGAGAGAGAGAGAGAGAGACCCATTCTTGTCCACTAGCACCTGCCATTTGAAAACCCCTTTTTTTCTACAGCTGCTGTCTTTCATTTCAACCAAGAAACACACCATTCAGATGGCAATATTATCAGCAATCCAATGTTTTCTGTCCCCATCTCGTTGTTGTTTTTTTCAATCCTATTCCAATTTTTTGTCATACAAAGCAATCCCACCCCAGATTTCTTGGTGGAAACTGGCAACATGCCATAGAGGATTTTTTTTTAAATAGATCTTGGTACATTCAATTAATGTTTCCAGTTCTCAAGTTCATGGGCAGATAACCTAGTAAATTGTTTCTTTTAATTACTTGAGCCTCTTTAAATAGCAAAATAATGCTACAGAGTACTTAGGTAAGTGAAATGTCTCTAGCATGCCCAATTTTGGAGTAATTAACCTGAAGCTTTACAGCCCAGTGTAAAATCCATTTTCGGTATTCATGATATGTATGTGAATATGTATGTATATGTGTGTTTATTTATGTGAGTGTGTGTGTGTGTGTGTGTGAGTACACACACACACACACACACACACACACATTCTGTGATTGACCATGGTACTCCTCAGTTGCATGCTGTCCCTTACAACGATCCAGCTATGCCAGGGTGTGCTCTAACCTAGTTATGATTCTGATTCATTCTTTGGAAGCATTTATAGGCAGTGAAAAGGAACAGATGGAATTTCCCCAGGACTTCAGAGGATTTGAAAGAATGCCTGGAATCCTGTTATGGAATCCTGACAAAAATAATATTTGAAATTGGACTATGTGAAAAGAAAATAATTACAAAATAGTTGTTTTGATTTAGATCTTGCAATGCATCAATATATCTCCGGAGTGTAACCAATCAATAGATAGCAAACCTTGAGGGTTTTGCTATTAATGGCTTGCTGGGATTAAGTAGTGCGACAGTGGGAAAAGACCTTTTCCTGAATGTTTTGTCCTATTAATGTCTGGAAGACGAGCAAGAATTAGCCCACGTTGATAAATTTATCTTTGTACCATGTCACATGGTGCACAATCTTTACTTTCAAACTAGGCTCAAGAAGAAATGATAAGGCTCATTTCACCATGAATTTGCTTTATGTAAGTAAATGCTTTGGTAAAAGCAATCAGTTTTGATCCTTTTGACTTTGCCATTTCATTTAGACATACCAGTATGTGAAACATATGAAGTTACTGTTAGAACATTTTCAACCTGTGGAATACAAAGAGTTGAGGCTTTTGTGCTTCAGGATTTAAATCCCATATGCCCATTTTTTTCACCATGAAATTGTTATTATTTATTATAACAATCATCAAAGATTAACTACATAGCTGTGATTGACCCGCCTTGGGGGATAACTGAGATGGTTGCAGTCAGCTTGTCTGATATGAACCTGGGGAGGAAGAAAGTGTCTCTGTTAGTCTTGTTAAAATTCTCAGCATTTTTGTCCAACATGATGTCCTCCTAGATTAGACTAGACTGGACTAAGATAGGATAGGAGAGGAGAGAAGAGTTGAGTTGGAATGGACCTTGGAGGTCTTCTAGTCCAACCGCCTGATTAGGCAGAAAACCCTTTACTATTTCAGACAATAGCAATAGCAATAGCAGTGGACTTATATACCGCTTCATAGGCCTTTCAGGCCTCTCTAAGCGGTTTACAGAGAGTCAGCATATTGCCCCCAACAATCTGGGTCCTCATTTTACCCACCTCGGAAGGATGGAAGGCTGAGTCAACCCTGAGCCGGTGAGATTTGAACCGCTGACCTGCTGATCTAGCAGTAGCCTGCAGTGCTGCATTTAACCACTGCGCCACCTTGGCTCAAATAATTATCCAATCCCTTCTTTAAAACTTCCATTTGCAACTTCTGGAGATCCTTCTAGATCATCTTGCTGGGTTTCATACATGAGCCACTAGGATACAGTCTAGATAGCAGATTCCAGAAATGCTGTGGGTAAGGGAGGGGGAGCTTGTTCAACTTTTTGGCCTTCATTTATGGAACAAAGTTCCTTTGTGTCCCTATGCTCTATGAAACTTTGGAGGAGATTTTCATATACCATGATTCTGATTGCAACAAGACATGCAAGATAGCTGGCAACAAGTGACAATAACTAAGTATTTATCTCATTTTTAACAGGTGGCAAAAGAAGAGACAGGCAAAACCAGCAAGAAGGAGGGGAGTAAAGGAATGGGGAAAAATTGCCTGGAAGATTTTAACCTTGGTAGGAATAGACATAGCACAGCATGTGAATATCTTTTTCAAGGCTTCCATTGCTCTCCTTTCAAGTGCAAGTGTAATATGTAGAATATTTCTTGATTGCTGGTTCCTTTCTAGTTGATAGCTAATCCTAAAAGGTAATGACTATCCACCATTTCAATATCTGCATTGCTAATTCTAAAACTGGTTGCTGTTGTCATTAGTTTAGTCTTCTTTATATTTAGTCATAGCCCCATTTATTCATTTATTTATTTATTTATTTATGCTATGCTTCTTGACTGTCATTACTAAAAATTCTAAATCATTTGCATTTTCAGCTATCAGAACAGTGAATTTTTCAGCATAATTTACTGTTTCTTCTTTTGTTGCTTGCTATATTTCTGTAGATATTTCATCAGTTCCTGAATGCTTTAGACTTGGTAATGACTGGAATGCTAATCTCACTTCATCTTTTAATATTAGATATTCTTGTTAATAAGGAATATCTCCTGAGCAGGCGGAAATTTTGAGTGGTTCAGAGAACCGGCAAATGCCACCTCTGACTGACCCCAGAGTGGGGAGGGGGGAAAGGAGATTTTGCAGTATCCTTCCCTGCCACACCCACAGAACCAGTAGTCCTTCAGGCCCCATTTAAGGATGGGAACGTGTTTGAATTCTGACATCTTTTGGAACACCTTCCTTGTTTTTCTATGTCCGTTTCCATCTTTGATGTCGTTCTAATATTTTTCTTTGTGTCTTTTAACCAATCTCTGAAATTCTTGGTTAAGTTTCTTCTTGGGATTTTTTTATTTTTGGGGTTTAGGCTTCTCTTCTTGGCAATTCCCAACAGTTTGCTTTCTTCTATTTCTTGGTCTTTGGAAGTCTCTTGTTACATTCATCCTTAACAGTTTCTTCAATTTCATTCCACAATGGGCACACCTTCAAAATCATATCCTGAAAACTGGTTGGCTTTATGTGATTACTTTAGTTTGACTTGTACACAATAATTCATGATCAATTCTACAGTCAGCTCCTGGACATATATCTTTGCTGCTATAACAGAGTTCTTCCACTTTCTTTCACCAATACTTTTTATTTGATTTTTTTTTTTAAATTATTGAAGTACACCACCCAGAGTCATAGTTTATGAGATAAGTGACCCTATAAATTTCTTAAATAAAATAAATGAAAATAAAAGATGAAGGGAAGAAGAGGATATGACTCTTGCATGTGTAATGGTTTCCATGGTGTGTTATAACACAGTATGGTTCATTTGTCTGCAATATAGACTATTGTGTGAACACAGATAGGGAGCCATGATTAACAGTATTGCTTAGCATGTTTCAGGAATTGTAACCAATGAGTGCTCAGTCATAGCTGAAACCTGAAAGGCAAGGACTGTGAGCATTTTCACATGAATTAGCCCCCCTCCCCCCAAAAAAATATTCTAGGTGAGATAACAGAAGGGACTTGAACACACTGAGGATTGAGCCAATGGCTACATGCTTAGTTCCATAGAAGGTTTTCTCCACAGGATCATGATCCCCACTTTTCTTCAATTCCTGACTGCTGAAGCCAGCTCTCTGTGTATACAAAGGGGGATTTGCAGTGAATGTGGAGAAGTCAGGCATGAAACAACCCCATGCCCCACCTCTCCATATGCTCATGGAACATCCTTTAAAAACAATAAAGTAAAGTAAAATCACTAAGGATGGTCTTGGAAAGAGATCACATTTGTTTCTACCTCCAGGCCAATTCAGTTAGAGAATGAATAGTGTTACATCTCCCCAGGCCTTTGTCCTAAAGAGGTTGCCATCCTGAATGTCTTAGGCAACAGACTTGAGTTGGACAACCGGGTCACTGTGAAACAGCTGTAAAAGTTGGCCAACTCACTTCCCTGCATACGTTAGCTGCTCTGGCACTTATCAATGCAGGTACGAAGTAAAAGTCTGTCACCCTCCCTGTGGTTCATTTTTGTTCCATGTCCTCCCGTCGACTGCCAGCACCAACCAGCTGTTCGAGTCTAGCTAGCTCCAACAAGCTTCCCGTTCAAAGCAATATTAGGTGCCGCAGTGGGAAAAAGAAGTCAATAGTCATAACCTCCTGACAGTTCTTCTCGCCTTTCTCTAAAGGAAACTGACAGTGTTTGAAGTACCATTTTAAAAGTGAATTTGGATATATAATATGATACCTTCAAATCATCTTTCCCATCACAAAGAATTTTGAAGTAGATACTGAATAATTAAAATCAAAGCAGCCCTGAATAAAAATTATTATATTTCAGTCCTGAATGCTGAAGAAGGAGAAGAAGGCTATCATTACTACAATATTATAAACAAATTAAAAATTAAATAAATACTACTTTATTAAGGGGGGGGAACCTATTTTCTATGTACTGGCAAGGCAGATGACTTACTGTAGTTAGCCTAGTGCTTTTAGGAGAATGTCATCAGGTATTCTTCAATAACTGTTTTCTTCTAAGCAATAAGAGTTAACATGTTTACTAAATCAGGAAAGATAAAAGTAATGAAGAGCCAACAAAAAAGTAATACCCATTTATACCAGCAATGTGATCTCTACAACCCAACTTGATTTAACTGTGAGTAAACATATTTCAGATAAAACTCTGTAAATCAATTATAGAAACCCTGGAGTCTCCCTTATTCAAATTTCATTTTGAGTATATTATCACCATAGTCCGTAATCATCCGAGCAACTGTGAGATTGCCTTATAATCTACTCGCCATCTCACACTAGAAGAAGGGAGTTGCAACATTTAGGTTGAGAATCAGGTGCCCTTTTCTAGCTTTCTATCTAAAGTGTTAACACTAAATGTGTCATTAAGAACTGGGTTAATTTACTTGTCTTTCCTTCCTTCTTTCACTCTTTTTTAGAATAACTGCACACCAAAGGAAGAATTTAACCCTTATTGCTTCTGCCTTGATTTTGATAAACCTTAATTGCAACATCAAAACTAGTCAGGATTAGAGTCAGAGTAGGAGTGAATTACCTAGTCCCCAACTTCAGTGGTGGGTTCCAGGAAGTACAGCCCGGTACGGGCATACCGGTGGTAGCTGGGAGCAGCAGCTACCGTACCAGAACGGTGGACCGTTTGCCCCCCCCCCACATCCCTTACCACTTTTTGAGGTAAATGGGCCAATTGCATGGGCACGCACAGTGTGCGGCGCCAGCATGACCTCTGCCAAGCGCTGAATGTCGCTGGCGGTAGTGTGCACAGTGCACATGCCCGCACAGCACACATGCCAGCCAAGGACACCTGGCCCCGTCGCAGCATACCGATCCCGAACCCACTACTACCCAACTTGGCCAATGTTAACATAATTAGCACAAAGTGCAATTCTGCAGGTTGGAGGTGAACAACCCATGAGGTTTAGCCACAGTTTAACCTTCTGTGAAATGGGTAATTTCTGAATGGCTGATTGTGACAGCCAGTTTAATATAGCAGTTAAGGCACCGGGCGAGAAGCCACAGATTCTGAGTTCTAGTCCTATCTTGCACACAAAGCCAGCTAAGTGACTTTGTGCCAGTCACTTTTCTCAGCCCCAAGAAGGACACAACGGCAAACTACTTGTGAAATCCAAGCAGTCACCAAGAGTCACAGGCAGACACACACACACACACACACACACACACACACACACACAGTATCCTTTTAAGTGAAATAGGTAATTTCTGAATGGCTAACTGTGACCAAGAGATTTTCCAAACAATGAGCTTCTTCTATAGCTATTTTGTGATAATGTCCAAGACATTATCACATTATTTATCTATTAGCTAAAAAAAAGCCATGTTAGAAAACAGGAAATGGAAATGAGCATCATGTGATGTCCAGTTTAGGATGAAGCCTTATTTAAATTCAACTTGAGACACACAAAACAAACCACCTTACAGTGTTTCCATTATTATTGCCATGTTGGAACTGGAGTTCAGCTACTATGAATTTTGATATTACCACAAAACTCCTAGAACTGCTGAGTTTCAATCCTGCAGGGGAGTGTATGTAAGGGAGGTAAGGAAAGTAAGCTGGTGGCCTTGACTACACAAAGCCCCACTCTCTCTTTATCAGTTGTATGTGGAACACACCCAAAAAGAGGGCAGAAACTTCCATCATGGCAGCCATCTTGATTTTTTTTAACACACATACGATACAGACCTGCTGCTTTAATGCCAAAAAGGATATGTGGGTTTCTTTGTTTTTCACCTGTTCGGTGTCACAGTGGAATAGAATGTGTGGATGACCTTGAGGGATGAGGGGAAGAGATGCTTCCTAGGAAATAATCAGATATGTGGTGAGGGCGTGCTCAATAGATTAATGGTCAGAGGAAGAAATTGATCAGGCAGTTAAAAGAGGTAATGGGAAGTTTGTACCTTCAGACTTGCAAGATTCTGTTAATGTAGCCTTACAATAAAGTAGAATTTGCTTATCTAGTTGTGTTTCCTGTCTAGTGTACCCAAGAAGCCTGACACTCACTATAATGGATCCCAGAATGTGCATTTAACACACCTAATGATTGCATCATTTTCCCACTAAAGAGCTAATTAGTTACATGTTATGCCTAGCAGTTTTTTAAGAGTTGCAATACAATAACAAATACAGAGAAGCACATTCACAAAGGCTGTTCCCACAGTTTGCTTCATTGTTCACCGCTCATGCTAAGCTAGGCTTGTCTTAACCTTGGTTAGCTTGTTGGGGGCTTGGTATTCTGTGCAAACGTAACCCTTTGGGTGTGCTAGAGGAGGCCACAAAGTCCAGGAAATATGTTTAGTAAGCAGGTTCAGCTTAATCTCTAAAGACAGCTACATGGGTAGAGTTGGTGACTAGTCCAGATATAGAACTCTTCCGGTTGTCCCATTAAACTCTCTAAGAACTCCAGACTGAAAGAGTAGATTCAAGACATGAGTGAGTCCAAATTCCTGCCTTTCACCTTCATGAGGCTCTGGGTGGGACTAAGACCATCTCACCATTACTCAGTTGTAGGGCCTCCAGTTTGACAACATTCAACACCTCCCTCATCGGAACAGCTGACAGGCAACCAGCAGTAATACGGATGGTGCAGTCAGCCAGTAATATCAGGGATGCTCAGTTGAAGATTGGCTTTGTTGGGGGTGGGGGTGCTTGTATGACACCCCCCCAACACCACACAATAGATGCCACATGTGCAGTTGAGTAGCAAGGGGGGCAAAGTGGAGGCTATGAATATTCATGGCAGAGAATTCCCTGATCAAAAGGCATAATTCTGCTTTCTTTTATAATATATCTGGTTAATACAGACTTAATGAACAAATGAATAATAAATTAGTCCAATTTTGTTTTCTTTCTTTTTGGAAGTGGCAGCTCAAAGGGGGACTTCGTATGAGTTTGATTGATAGACTCAGCTTGCTGGGAAACCTGCTCCCAATTGTTTATTAAATATGAAACAAATGATGGCGCAATCATTTTAATCTTGTGGCAGCACATGCTGGTTGCAGTAATAAGGCAAGGGAAGGTGGCGGCCTATTGGCAAGCTTCTGTGCCTTGGATATTTTTTTCCCCTGAAAGAAGAAAAGGGAGAGATAGGCTCAGAGGCCAGTGGCACGGAATAGGTCCCCCACCCCAATTCACACCAGTCAAATCACAGCTCAGTTTAAGAGGATTGGCCACAGGGAGCAAGTTACATCATAGGGCTCATCTGAGTGACATCATCATCACGATCCCATATGACCTCTTTGGGACTTGCTCTGGATTCCTGTGCAGGTGGCTGTTTACCAGAATTTACCCAACATGACCTGCTTCATGTAGAATGAAAAACTGTAAAGAATGATCTACCAATCTCAGGAGCTCAATTCATCTAACACACTAAGCCAAAACTGAACAAAACACTTGCTGGCTTAATGAAATGTGTGAACTCAGCCATGGAGTACCTAATATTTAGAGTGAAATGAACTCATATTTCATATTCATTCTATACAGGGCATTGAGCTAATGGCCAAATCTACACTTAACTGTAAAATTGTTTGTTTGTTTTTGATTTAGCCATATTTGAGGATGAGAAAGTCAATGAATTAACCGTAGTTCAATGAATCCATTGGAAATTGTGGCCTGTTACTGATTTATTTAATGCAATTTTTGCTCAATGTGATAAGTAAATTTCCTGATTTATTCTTGATTTATTTTTGTGCTTGGCCAAATTTGGGTGTAAAACAAGAGCACTCAAAGGATAGAAAAACAGTGAGGAATTGGCCAAAGAAGCCATTATTATTATGCTCAAAGATAACCCTGTGTATTTTCTGATTTATTCCACAGGCCATGATTTAGCCACATTATAGGTAAATATGAAAGCATGCACAACAAGCTAAGCCAAAATTTCATTTGATTTTGGCTACTAATCACATATTGTATGAGTATAGCATTATGGTTTGGAACCATGGCTTTTCTGGTTTAGTAAATGGGTGAACTTAATCACCTGTAGTGCTCTTCACACTTACATTTAAATACACAGTGATCGTTTTATTTATTTAGGAAGTTTATTTGCTGCCCATATTGTATCCAACAACTCTGGGCAACTTACAGCATAAAAACATTAGATCATTTAAAAAAATATTAAAAACAACAAACATAGAACACAGTGGATAAAATCATTAATAAAAACAAACCATAAACACCCTCCCCCCCAAAAAAGAATACAGCTAATTTTGAGTTCCCCCATATGGAGAAACTGTGGGTCTCTCACAGTGCAAACCATGTCTATGGAGATTTTGTGATTTGGGGTATAAAAGGAGGAGAAAAAGAAACATTTGGGTGGATAATATAGTCATATATTATACCTGAATTTCACTTTTTAATCCCATGATATTGACCTTATTTTATCTCCAGTCTGTGAGTGAGAAAGTCTTGTGGGCATTAACTGTAGAATGAAAATAGTATTGTTTTTATTAGTCCACCACCATCTGATTGCAACTTCAATGTATAGTATGTAAAATATGTAATGCTTAGTGATTTGTTCCCTTAGAGTAGGGGTGTCAATCAAACTCAAGGCCCGGGGGCTGAATCCAACCTGTGGGGTGCTTAAATCTGGCCTGCAGGGCCGGCCTGGAAATAGCAAAGGACCGGTCTGTGGTGCCTCTGGCAGCCAAAATGGGGTGCAGGAAGGCCACACATGTATCCCCATGCCCCTTTTGGCCGACAGGGTGTTGCAGGAGGCATTCGTCCCATCTCCCCTCCCCCCCGGCCAGCCCGCAAACTACAATGCTGATCCAGCCCTCAAACAAATATAGTTTGACACCACCACCCCCTGCCTTAGAGAGATGTTAGCTTGCCTGCTAAAGCTGTGATCATAGAAACACAGTCAGAAGGGACCTAAAATGTCTTCAGACTCCATTTGAAAACCTTCAATGAAGTGGAAGAAACCATGGCATAACCTGACCAGAGGTGGCCTTTGGGAGTATTGTGAGAGGGACCCCTTGTCCTGTCACCAGCTACTCTCTCCCATAGCTATTTCTCTCTCTGATTTTGCCTTCTCCATTAATACTATGCTTGCTGAGATTGTTTGTGCCTCTCTCCTTCCCTCCCTTCCTCTCTCTCTCTCTCCTGTATACACACAGAGAGACAAACCTGTGTTTTGACATCCGTTTCTTTTCCAGCTTCCAGCAAGGACAAAGAGAAGAAAGCCGTCTTTTGCTTATTCCATTGAGGAGAAAAGCGGGATGGGGCTGTTTCTGCTTATTTGCCAGTTTCCCCAAATTTATCATTTCCAATCACCCCCACCCAATCCCAGCTCACATACATGAACTAAGAGCTAATTGTCCAGCTTTAGACAATTTTAGAGCTTCTGCTCTTCAGTATTTAACGACAGCAGTTGCATGATTACAGCAGCAAGCATGTTTTGCCTCCTGCTTTTGAGGCTATTTCTGTTCATCCCATCAGTTTCTTTCTTTCAAGTTATGGGATGTGTATGTGGAAGAGGGGGAGGGAGGAAGAGACAAATCCACCTACAGAAGTCTTGAAAGGAATTGTACACCACGCTTGCTGTAACGTCCTGATTGATAGATGTTTTCCCTGATGACTGGTGAAGGGTTGAAGAGGGATGGCAGCAGACTCAGAGGAGGGAAACGAATCACCTAGCCTATGATGGCTGGCATTCTTGCCAAAGCGTCACAGAACGGAACCCAGAATAGACACAGCCGAGGCAGGATAAAGGATGAAAGAAGACAGGAAATGTGATGCTGGCATTGTTTTGTGCTGACTCAAGAATGAATAGAAATCACTTTAACTCCAAGTGGAGAAAGCCCTAAATCAAAGTGCAGAAGAGGCTGTTCTCTATTCAGATGCCTGC
Organism: Thamnophis elegans; assembly: GCF_009769535.1. Lineage (NCBI taxonomy): Eukaryota > Metazoa > Chordata > Lepidosauria > Squamata > Natricidae > Thamnophis > Thamnophis elegans. The sequence goes on from NC_045542.1 coordinate 105,120,642, forward strand.
ATTATGAAGGGTTCATCCTAATGAGGTTTTATGAGAAGTGGGGGGTTTGAAGGGAGGAGAGGGATTCTGCAGATTAATGAGTTATTTGTGCCACTTCCCACACTCGCCACCTCTAAAATGGTTGATGCTGCATGGCATTGTTTGTGTGTCATTTTCTGTGTGTGTGTGTGATAATAGCAGGATATTATTGGGTTATATCACTGTAAATAATTTGGGGATTTTACATAAAAAGAATAATATATAAATTTCAGTATATAAATGGCCATTGACTCATAGAATCAGAAGTGCTGTTTAGCAGTACACATCTAACTGCTGCTACTTGGTGCAAAGATTAAGGTTCAAGTATGCCTGACATGTGTCTTTCAACTACAGTTCTTTTCAAAATGGAAAAAAACTCTGGTTCAGAAACAACATGCCACACAGATAAGCGTTAACACTTTAATACTATAACTTTCTAAAGAAATGCCATTTCACCACCTTATTTACTAATGCTTTAAATCAGTTTTGTTTTAATTAGCACTCAGATGCCTTCCTGGCTTTGTTACAAATATTATACTGAAATTAAATGAAAGGAGGTGATAGTGCTAATTAAATAATTGTTTCTGAGTACAGTACCTACTGCCCTTCCTGGTCACCATCATTTTAGAAATGTGATTCTTTTCTCCAAGGTAAAATGCTTTCAATCTGTATTTTCAACCCAAACAAACAAATTTTCAACATTTAGCTTATTGACACTTTGCAAATAACAATTAGGGAGTCACAATGTTAACTAACCATTTTTTTAGACTACTTTGAGCTTCTGAAAACTGCTCAGGTGTAGTGACATTCTCTTTCTCTGGGTATAATTGTTAGGTAGCACTACAGGAAGGGCATCCATGTAAAATAAGAGCAATGGCCCCAAGAGAGGGAAAGTCAACAACAATTTTCTTTGCAATTGACAGTGAAACAGCTGGAAGCTCCCTATCTGGAAGAACTTTTGTAGCTATACTTGCATTCTTACTTCAGAAAGAAGTGAAGGAGACAGGGTAAGAGAAATGGGAACCACTGCAGATGTTACTCCATTGGAAAGCCCAAAGCTAGTGGAAGTTATTGATCAGCAGCACTTAGAAGTCTCCTAGAGCAGAGGTGTCAAATGCACAGTGTCATGTCATCATCACAACATTTTTTTCCCATTTGCTAAACGAGGAGTGGGCATGGCCAGCGCGTGATGCATCCAGGCCCCGAGTTCTGTCCTAGAGCATCTTCAAAGTGCTTAAAAGGTATACAACAGTTCTCTCATCAACTTTTATGTTCCATTTCTGCTGCTTGAACATCACGGTAAGCAGGTTTCCAACATGGAAAACAGCTGCATTTCTTGTTTCATGTAATCATCTGCCTTTTAAAATTGGATTTGCCCTAAGGGCCTTTGTTTCCTTCAGGTCATGTTTGGTTTCTTGGTTATATGTCTGTGTCATTTTATTGGCAGCAACACAGATGTGATTGTCCTGCCCTTCTGTCAGGATTCTTTTTGACATCTCATCATACCTTAAACATCTGGAATTTCCTGGAGGTTTCCCATCCAAGTCCTGACCAGAGGCACCTGGGTACTTGAGAGACCGCCTTCTGCCGATTACCTCCCACAGACCCATTCGATCCCACAGATTAGGCCTCCTCCGTATTCCATCTGCCGGCCAATGTCGGCTGGCGACTACTTGGAGGAGGGCCTTTTCTGTGGCTGCTCCGGCCCTTTGGAACGAGCTCCCTGTGGAGATTCGGACCCTCTCCACCCTTCGGGCCTTCCAGATGGCCGTGAAGATCTGGCTGTCCCAGCAAGCCTGGGGTTGAGTTCCCCCCCCCCTACTCGAATATGCTGTGTCTGTTGTGCTTTTAAGTTGTTCGTATTGTCTGATTATTTTTGGTCTTACTTTTTGCAATTTCCCCTCCCCTGGCTTTTGTTCAGCCGCCCTGAGTCCCTTCGGGGAATAGGGCGGCCTACAAATTGAATAAACCCCAAACTCCAAACGCCACCTCTATATAGATATAGGCCCGGGATGGTGAACCTATGGCACGTGTGCCAGAGGTGGCACGTGGAGCCATTTCTGAGGGCACACAAGGTGTTGTCCTGTCATCTCCAATGCACGCACTGGTCAACTGATTTTTTGCTTTGATTTTCAGCCATTTTTCACCCTCCAGAGGCTTCCCTAAAGCCTCTGGAGGCGAAAAACCGCCCAACACGCAAACTGGAAGTTCAGGAACGGACTTCTGAAGCCTCCGGAGGGCAAAAAAACGGCACAACGGGCAACCCAGAAATCTGTCCCCAAACTTCCAGTTTGCATGTTGGGCCATTTGCCCTCCCCAGGCTCCAAGAAAGCCATGTACACATGCATGCGCAGGGGCATGACACAGGGGGGGCATCAAATTATGGGGTGGGCACCCAAGCACACGTAATAGTGCATGTGTATGTGCTTTTGGCACCCGAGGCAAAAAAGGTTCGCTATAGGCTATATAGGCTATATAGCCTATAGCCAAGCAAGGCAAAGTCAGCCAAATATTAAGGAAATCCCCTATTTGTCCTTGCCCATCATGGACAAGAAGAAGAACAACAATTAAAAACATCTGACCAATAACTTATGCAATGTGTTACTATAATTGTCAGAAGGATATATAACATTCTGGGAAGCAGATATTTTACATATTAAAGGACAATTTTGTTGTAAGAAATACAGTCTCTAACTGGGACAAAACAGGGGGAGGTGAGTTCTTGAGGCTTGGATGTGGTGAAAACAAAGCCAAGTAGAGTTCTTGAGCCAAAAAAGTAAAGCCCCAGTAGATGATCCAATGTGGATTTCCATGTTCCTTAGGTCAATACAGGTTTTGCCTCTGAGTTACTGTCAAAATTGCTGGCACAGATGACTGAAAGTTGCTTGCTTCCATTCACTGAGCCCCACTGTAAAGTATGCTGTGGAACTAGCCCTGTTCCAAGACAGCAGATGTCTGTCCAAAGGCAACACTGTTCACAACCAGCCACCATGGCAACAGGATCAGCTGACTTGAATTAAAATGGAGCTTGACCTGCTCTCTAGCCCCAAAGTTCCCTCGTCACAGAATTCCCATTCATCTTCCCCATGGGGGTGGAGCAAACGTAACCTTATTCTCCTTCCCTTTGAAAAGGACCCAGTAGAATTCTCATAGGAAATTAACAAAAGACATCTTGGTCATCTTGTAGATACATCAAAGTAAACCTACAAGCCTATTGCCAACCAAACAACTCTTTCCATCACTGGTATTAAATGGCACCTAGTAAATAACCAGGAGGTAGCTAAAAACAAATATTTTCTGTTTTTGCTTTTGATGCAATTATTTTGGTCTCTTTAGAAAACGTTAGATTTCGGATCTCTTTCATATCTTCCAGTTTGGGTTTGCATTAACTTCTCAGATTGAATGAAAGGTCATTTTAGTAATTTGCAAATGGACTTGAGGTAAATCAGGAAATGATTTTTTGGGGCTTTTAATTATGACTTATATCCAAAATTTTCCCGATGAATTCTGGTCTTCTGTTCACCACCTTCCAACATTTATTGAAGCACAGTTCCCATTTTTAAATTTTTTGCTCTGCATTTAATATTAATAGATATGGTTTGAGAAGGGCAGAAAATCAATCAGTGGAGCTTTCTTCACCATCTGAATGCTTTCCAGGTTTTTGGTATGTTACCCAGTGGTGAAATTCAATTTTTTTTTACTATTTGTTCTGTGGGTGTGGCTTGGCGGGCGTGGCAGGGGAAGGATACTGCAAAATCTCCATTCCCACCCTACTCCAGGGGAAGGATACTGTAAAATTTCCATTCCTACCCCACTCTGGGACCATCCAGAGGTGGTATTTGCTGGTTCTCTGAACTACTCAAAATTTCCACTACTGGTTTTCCAGAATCTGTCAGAACCTGCAGAATTTCACCCATGAATGTTGCCTCTTTTTTAGCATCTTTCTAATCATACAGCAAGTCCATTGGGGGGGAGGTTGTTTTGTTTTTTTGTTTGCTGGCTATTCTTCCTCCTATTCTTCTAGTTCTTACTTAAACACGTGCAATTTTCCATCTGTCTTTTCTTCATACTTCTGCTTCTCAATTCACTCTATTGTACTTTAGTATTAAGATGCCAATGGAAGATGGGGCCCAGTTAGTGTGAAATGAAAAAAGATGAAGATGAATAATTTGTAGATTATGCTTGATGGTGTTTGCAGAAAGTTATTTCCCTATGTCTCTGTAATTATTGTCTAGATCCTCTGACATTTCATGGATAGTTAGAGAAGAACAAGCAAAATTATGGACAGCGAGCTAATAGCCCAGGAATGACTGATGCTATCAAAGGCTATTCCAATTAACAAACAGTAACTTGTGGAAGCCAGAATCTGACAGACCCTCACTTCCACCTTGCAGCAGCTTCATTACCAAATCAACCTACCAAAATGTCTGAAGCAACCCATGCGTTTAGTGCTTCTATCCTTTTGTATGTACCCTTTGCTTGTACATACAATTGAAGGACACAGCGGGGGCTCAATAGTCACCCTGAGGATTGGTACAGAGTATGTCTTCCAGCTGCAGAAAGTGAGGATCTAAAGAACACTACACACACACACACACACACACACACACACACAACTGCTCCCGCACAGTTTACTGAGCAAACAAGCTGGTTCCAATTCCATGCCTCATTAAAACCTTTTGGTTCGTTTAACATCCCACCTGCTGAGGTGAAGTCACATGCAAAGGTGATGGGGTTCATACTGATGAAGAAGAGCGCCTTTTCCAGCTCCATCTTGTTGAGGCATGCCTCATCTCATTGAGCATAAGGAATTTAGATCCCATATTTAAGGCAATGCGCAACAAAAAGTCCTCCAACAAGCAATATGGTGGGGAATAGGAGCGATGGAGGAATCAAAACTAAATTGTAATACTCTTAGCATATCAGCTAGCTGGAGTTTATCATGATGCTGTCTCTGATAAGTTTAGATTTAACAAACTTCCGGTTAAAAATATACTGTAGTTAATTGTAATCAGTGAAGCTAGTAAGAATTTTGTTTTACAGTGTTTCATTTTTTTCATAGCGCTGTTCTGAAAAGTTTTATCCAGTATAATGAGTTCTAATTACACAGGGCTCAACAGACTTTAACATAGAAGAACACACAATACATTTCACCATGAAAGTCATAAAAACCTTTTTTAGAAAACATTTTTTTCCTTCATTAAGTTAAGGATGAATTAAAACAAAAGTACACATTTGTCAGATCACCTGAATTATTTGCAGTTCCTATCCCATGTAAACTTGCTGCAAACCTGGGTGGAAAGACCTAAAAAAAAGGCTGATTTAGTTTTAAATTTTATAAGTTGCTGGGAGACAGATAATGGAAGAAGGGTCACTGTTTCTAAATTGCACATTTTCTGAGAGAGAATATAGAGCAAATATGTGGCATACAATCCTTTTGCAGGCTTGCCCATGTTGCACTGAAATATCTACTGTGACTAATCATGTAAATACAATACAGTATTGTACCCAATATATTGGATATGGAGTATAATTTTCCCAAGGTGTTTGTTAGCTGCATATAGTTTGCCGTGAGCTGCACTGGGCCACCAGCAGTTACACAGAGAAGCATAGAAAAGTAAAAGTGGGAAGGGACCTTCTAAACCCACACATTGTGCAGGAATCAACTAGAAGCTGTCTTGACAGATTGCCATCCAACCTCTATCATCTCCTGTGAAGGAGAACCTCTCAGAGCAGCTTGTCCATTCTTGAATGGCTCTTACTGTTCAGCTATTTTTCCTAATGCCCAGCCTTCATTCCCTTGCAATTTAAAATCCTAACTCTGCTTTCTCATCTTACAAGACAGCTCTTCAGACACTTGAAAACAGCTATCATGTCTCCGTACAGCATTCTCTTCTTCAAGTTAAACATATCCAAATTTCTAACGCATCCTCATTAACAGTTTTTCCTTCCAGGCCCTTTATCATCTTGGTTGAGCTCCTTCAGACACATTCCACTTTGACAATGTCCTTTCTAAAATGTAATAATCAGAACTGGGCACAATATTATAGATGCAGTCTAACCAACGCAGAATAGACAGGAAGGATTACTTTTCTGGACAGACAGTATATTTCCACTAAGTTTGCATTTGCTTTTCTGCAGTTGCATCATGGGGACATTCCATGTACCTCCCTGCACTTCCCATTCTACATTCATGTTTTTGATTTTTTTTTCTACCTAAAAACAGCACTTTGCCTTTCTCACAGGTGAAATTCATCTTGCTGGTTTCAGCCCATTATTTTACTTGTCAAGATCCTCCTGAGGTTTTTACTGTCTTCTAAGGTGACTGCTATCCCACCATCTTTGTATTATTGACAAATTTGATAATAATATGCCCTAACCTCTCATCCAAATTATTCATAAATATGTAAAATAGTACGGGGCCAAAAACAGAGCCCTGCAATGTGTCACTCAATAATCCCATGCTGATACATGGCCATAGATGTACATTTGGTTACAATTGTTTGACCATCTAATGGTGATATACTGTTGCGCAACACATAGAGCCGAGGTGGTGCAGTGGTTAGGGTGCAGTACTGCAGGCCACTTCAACTGACTGTTATCTGCAGTTCAGCAGTTCTAATCTCACCGGCTCAAGGTTGACTCAGCCTTCCATCCTTCCGAGGTGGGTGAAATGAGGACCCAGACTGTGGAGGCGATATGCTGACTCTGTAAACTGCTTAGAGAGGGCTGAAAGCCCTATGAAGCGGTATATAAGTCTAACTGCTATTGCTATTGCTATTCCATTTTCTTCACTAGAATATCATGTGAGACTTTATTTCATGTCTGACCACATGCTGTGAGATAAAGGAGTTTTCATCATGTCTTCTGATCTCTAGTTGGTGTTCAAGAATCTGCTGTGCTACCTAAGTGCTCCTACCTATCTGTCCTACATAATGGCCATTACATTTTTTACACTGCATGTTGTAGATGACTCATGGGCAGATTCAACCTTTAACCGGGAAATGTAAGTATCCTAAATCAAACTAAATTAAAAAACGCTAGAGAGTTCCTGAACTTTTGACATTCAGACAAAATAGCTATCAAGAAATACATAGAGATAAACCTTGTTTACATACAGTACCTTTCAAAAGAGACAATAAAAAGTTAAGATGGAAATTTAAAAAAATCTCTCCAGCAGCCGACACCAAGCAGGGATTAACATTAGGAAACAATCAAGCAGAAAACAAAACCCTAATGAAGGAACTACTGAGGAGAAAACCACACTCTCACCAACATTGGCAGGGCAAGCTACTGTATATAAACAGGGAGCAAATCCCACACTCACCAGCACTAATGAAGTTACCTAGTTGAGTAATGAACTATCTGCGAGCAGACAACAAAGCTTAGAAAGCACCAGGGCCTCCATAGAGTTTGTGCTTCTTCCTAATCATGGAGACAATGATTCAAACCAGGGGTGGGTTCAGGCAGGCACTACAGCCGCTTTGCTCATGGGCACACTGCGCATGCATGCACAGTACAATCAAAATTGTTCTGGGCGTACGCAGAAGCGAAAAACAAGATGGCGGTGACATAGGTGCCACCCAGAGAACTGGTTTGGGGGCGTGGCGGGCCTGGGTCACTGCCGGTTCCAGTGACCCAGGCTGCCAAACCAGTCTAAACCAGTAGGAACCCACCACTGATTCAAACTAGGAAAAATCACATCAAGATTGCTGATCACCTATGAATGTGTGGGAGGGATTTTGCAAGGCTAATATAGAAACCTAGAACATTTTGTAAGTAAAAGGGGAGACTACAAAATGAAACCAAATCACCTCACTAATTTCTAAGAATACTGTTTTTGTTTGGTTTCTAGGAACACACATTGAAATCATTGTTTATTTCTGATACAGATACAGTCTCCTTTAACTACGAGGTGCCATCAATATGAGATTAACTCCAGCTTCAAAGGGGCTTCTCATGTGACCTTTGACATTCTGGCATGCATCTTTTCATACAGATGCTCTTGAAATTCTGTAAGAGGCTAAGACTACTCCAGTTTATGCATCAAATCCTGTGCTGAACAAATGAATTGCAGTAAAGAGCCTCTGAGTATCTAATCTTAGATTTTTGGCCCTTATTATAGAATCAACTTGAAAATCCTTCCTGCAAGATATCAAAATTCCTGTAAAACTCATGTAGCTTTCCTGTTACTTTAAAGCCAGCCACAGCAAGTCTACTCTATTCCCCTTGAGTACATTTTTCCTGTTTCTCTTTCTGGCAGAGATATATATGCATAATAAGCAGCTGCCCTTGCCCAAAATGTCTTCTGCTTCCCTGATTTCTCTAATAACTTAAATTATCCAAATCCAGATGCTCCCAGCTCTCACAGAAGGCATAATTGCCTCAGTGTCTACTAGGCTATAAGCTAATCCTTTCCTGGAGCCTACACCAGCAGAGTGCTTTGAAGACAAGGCTGCCTCAACTTGTAGTAATGCCTGCATAGCTAGAAGCTGGAACATATAATAACTGGTGTAAAAGGGAATAACAGGCCTGTAGATATTTGCTGAAGTACTTGTTATGGGCATTAAGACAGAGAAGGAACAGTTTTTCTTTCACAACAGGTTGTTAATTTTGTGTGGCAGGTTGGGAACAGATTAACATTTAAATTAACTTTTCAGGTGTTCTCTTGAAAATCCAGGGGAAAAGGAAATGAAGGCAACACTAGCTACCTCAATCTTCCGCAACCTGACACTGTTCAGATCTGTTCAAATATGTTCACTTCAGATTCTGAAAGCTATATATAATCACATCTAGAGCCATACAAATAGTGAAGGCTGAAACACAACATTATAAAAATTCAGTAAGAATTAGTTAAAGCAGAAGAATTTTTAAAACAGAACTGTATTCATGATTTACAATGTGTGCAAGCATATGAAATGGTGAAGCATAATTATTATTTTTCCCAGACTACCACTTGACCATAAAAATGATTAAATGAAAACTGATTTAAATAAACAGTTGCAGGTTAAAGTTTGGGGATTACTGGCCAAATTGTATGTTTCAATAAACTCCTTAGGTGACTTTCTAAGTAACTGTAATTGATTCATACTGGTTTATTGATAAAAATGTGTCAATACTAAAAATAACTTTATGAACTTTGGAAAAGTAGTATTGCAAGAACAAATATTTATAAAATAATATGAATCTTTTGAGAAGAAACTGTTAGAACTGCATTGACAAAGCAACTGAAGTAATTTCATAAAATTAATCATTTGCCTCTTCTCTCTCTATGTCCATCCTATGTTATACATTTTAGGGGGAGGGAAGTTGGACTATTCAGTTTGTATTTTACTTTATTTTATTTATTTAAATTTGTTTGCCACTGAACTCCAGTGGACTCTGGGTGGCACAAAAAATGGAAAAAGTCATAAAAATAGCTAAAAAGCTTAAATAACAGGCACCCTGGACCAAAATGTCCTAATAACAAAATCCACCAAACAAGAAATAGTATACAACAACACCAGCCTTGGGGTCAAAGACTGGTTCAAAACTGCTGGAACCCTAAGACGGAAGGCATTATCCTTATCTCTGGGGGGTGGGGTGGGGTTATTCCTCATCTAGAAAGGCATACTTCTTAGGTCCCATAAAATGACAGTGTTTAAGAAAGAGGACCTGGAGGACACCAACTCTGCTGGAATCTATTGAGCAGGCAAAAATATTTGGGAAACATATGGTCTCTCGGGTCACCAGGGATTTTTACATGCAAAGTTCTTACTTGCCAATTCAGTGTCATTGATCTGAAGTCAGCAAACTATGATCTGTGGGCCAAATCTGGCCTGATTGTTTTGTACAGGCCACAAACTAAGATAGGATGTGTGAGTAGATGTTAGATCTCCAGGCCCGCTGAACTTTAGTTGGGTTTCCAGGATAAGGAGAAGGGCCAAGAGCCAGGATAGGGTGTCCTGGGCAGTAGCAGTGGCCTATCAATGGTTTCCTTTCTGGTGAGCCAGCATGAGCCAATGGCTGCCGCTAGCTCAGTGGTTTACAAACCTACCAGCCACGCCTACAGAGGCAATGTAAGAACTGGACCTTTGTTGATCCATATCATAGATCCTAGAACTTTCATCGAAAACAAGAAAAGAGAAAAGTAAAAAGATGAGAAAGGTAGAAGAAATCAAAGAGGAAAAATAGAAAGAAATGAATGTGCCACAACTGATATCTCTTTCTAGAAACTGTCTCTTTTATGTTGAATAGAATGAGGCAGGAAAACATATTGTCATTATTTGCTCATTTGCACTGTTTTACATTTCCTTCATTTAGGAAACGGGGCTATGGGTAGAGCTATATGTTCCTAAATATTTTTTTAACTGTCTTCTATTGCTTCAAAGGGACATTATGTATTATCATCTTTTTTCTCCAAAATCAGACCTTTTATGTGGTTACAAGAATGTTGTCATTTATATATTCAAGGACAATTTAAATCTGTCTCACTTATGGGCTCGAGATGAGTTGGAGAAATGTAATAGGGGGAATGGCAGAAAGATATTACCAGAATATGTTTGTGCTACAGTTAGAGACAGAGACAGTGGTCTGTAGTGGTTAAAGCACCAGGCTAGAAACTAGGAGATTGTGAGTTCTAGAACTGCCATAGGTAAAAGGCTGACTTGATGTTCTTGGACCAGTCACTCTGTTTCAGATCTAGGAAGGAAAAAATGGCAAACCATTTCTGGAAAATGTTGCCAAGAAAACTGCAGGGATATGTCCAGGGAGTTACCAGGAATCAACACTGACACCAAGATGCATACCCACATACATGCAGTCAGGTGTAAGTGGATAAATGCCCAATATTTATCAAAGTTTATTGGTCAGCATTATGCATAAACTCATCCAACTATAGTTTACAGCTATGTGTGAGCCAATGACAGAATAAAAAAAAAACACCTTTTGATGGCTGTCATTTTGATTTAGCAAAAGTTCCATACTGTTTGTTCAGCTCTGAACTTTCAACTTAATTATCATGGCTGCCTTGAAGTTTATTGATTTTGATGGTTTCTGGGATCTAGCAAGGAGAGAAGAAATGAACTCAGCTGCCGAAATATCTCAAAACTTTCCTCAAGTAGAATTTTTCAGAATGCTCAGCTCTGGAATTAGGGAAGCCTGTATGTGGAATTTGAGGCCTCTGTTTTGTGAAATGGGATGTAGTTTAAGTCATTGGTAATTTAAGCATTGGGGCCAGGCAGTTAGATGAGATCTGTTTCTGATGTGGCTTCTTATTTCGGGGGTTATTGTTTAATCGAGCATCATAGGTTTATACTCTTATGATTTTAATCTTGAAATGCTACCTAAATTTACTTCAGTGAGATGGTGGCTTTATACATTGTTTAAATAAATAGTTGTTGGCCAAACATAGTCAATAGTCCTAATCATTTACAATATGTACAAATTGTGTTCTTTGAAAAATACCAATGGATTGGAACTCTCAATGACAATCCAGATTCCCAGACATTTTAAATAACATGATGGATCTATACTGGTGTACACTATTTTTTTTAAGATAATCTTAATCTTAAACATTCCAAATAATCTCATCTATAACAAATAATCTCATCTATGACAGGGTAAACTCTAGAACACCCTGACCGTATATCATGAATTTTGATCAGCCAAAACAAGCAACCACCACAGACTTCAGTGTTTGAGCTATTTCACTTCCTTCTTACTACCTCTCTTTCTCTGTTTCAAAATGGGACTGGAACTGCATTCTCTTGCATAAATGTCAATTATCTTTTCATTTATTCACCATATATTTTCACAAACAAAGAGTTAAAATACCACTATCTGTTTCCAATACTTTTCTTTCATAAGAAGATGTGTTCCAAAATCAATTTTTTTTAAAGAAGTAGGCATGTAGTTTAGCCTGAAAAAGGTATTTATTTCTTACCTCATGCAGCCTAGTGATAGTGACATTAAGCTTTAAAATAGTAACATGTGTTTTTTAAAAAAATTAAATTAGGACCACTCAATTTCCCTAGGACATAGATGGCCCATGGTCCAGTACATTTTCCAACCTGTTAAGCTATATGTTCACACACCAATATGTGCCCTGGATCTGGGTGCTTTCTCTTTCTTGTCTCTTCCCTTTTCATTCTGGCTTTGACACAATGATCCTGACTAGTTGAAATCAGAGACAGAACCTGTGGACCACCTGAAATGGCTGAATTACAATTCCGATTATTCTCACCATTAACTGTGTGGGCTGGAGCTCTTGGGGGTTGTAATTTTTGCCACTTCGAGAGGCCAAAGATTCCTCACTCTTCAATTTAAAGTCTAATTTGCTTTTTATAGCATATTTCAACAGTTAAGAGTGCAGTTAAAACTGACATTCAGGTGTAATTGGAAAATGTGATCAAGCTCAGCAACTGAATGATTGTGCAGAAATAAGGAAGAAAAGGGGCAAAAGTAGTAGGAATGGAGCCAAAGATCATCCCCAACTCCTAGATTATTTGGCTAGCCAGAAAACATGACTCCAGACAAGCCAGAGTTCTCCAACATCCCAGCCAAAGCCATTTCTTTACAGTCCTTTGAAAACTCTAGTATTATTATTATTATTGCAGTGCTTTCCTCAACATTTTTAGACCAATATCATTACTAGGTTAAGAAGAATAAGCAATAGTTCCCTGACTATTGCAGCTCACTCTTGTAGCATTTATCTGGTTTGGTCTCCAGAAGGAAGTTGCTGATAGGTGAAAATCAGAAAATATAGGTCAGATTTAGCCGCTAGGCAGAATCAGGGGAGAGCCTGCAGTCATCTAAACATCATTAGATAAGGAAAGTTATGGTGCCCTTAGGCAAAGCATGTCAGTGATACCCCCCCCCCCTTCATAGCTTCTTTGCTACCAGAAGTAGGTCTGTATGTCCTTTTCCTTCATCTTGCACCATTCCTCACCCCTTCCCCCATGAACTCACTGCTAATACAACCTCCTGGTCATGGGTGAGTTCATTAAAAGCAGTAGGCTGTATTCTAAGCAAATTGTGCAGTTGAATTTCTTCTTACATAAATTCAGACTATTGGGACATAGATGTGATTCCAATTAAGAGAGGAAGTTGTCCTATATGGAATGGCTTGCCTCCAAAAGTTGTGGGTGCTCCATCACTGGAGCATTTTAAGAAGAGATTTGTTCAGAATGGTTTGGGGTCTCCTGTTTGGACAGGGAGATGGACTAAAAGACTTCCAAGATCCCTTCTATATTCTCTATTACATTAAGTTAGATCACGTCTTTCCAATTTTGTATTGTCTAAAAAATGATTATGGTACATTTGGTTGTTTGGCAAGTTTGGCATATATGAGCTGCAAAATCCAGGCAACCACAAGATGGTAGCAAAAGGTTAGAATTTTCTGTATCTTTGCTACTATCAGGTGTTCACCTGGAATATTGCAGTTCAAAATTGTAATCCTATTCTTGGTAGCCTTATTCTACTGAAGATGCTGAGATTGACTTCCAAATTATATGCTCTGTCACTGAGTCATAGTTGTTTCCATAAAATCAGGCATGAGAAGTGAATTCTAATAATACATCACCAATGCATTTCTGGTAATAAGACATATCTTCAGGATGTTGCTATTTTTTTGTCCCTTAATTAAGTTTTCCAAACTCAGCACTTACCTCTACCTTAGTGATTTGGTTAAGATAAAGATACCAAGCATCTTTCACAACTACATCCATCTTTCACAAAGTAGATACATCTATCTCTATCTCCCCTCCCCCCCCTCTCTGTCTCTCTATCTTTCCTATGGAGAAATGGTAGAAAGCTTCTTTTCACTTTCCCCTAAGCTATATTTTGTGATGAACAAGATGTATAGAAATCTACTCCTCTCTGGCGGGAAAAGTTTCACGAATACAAATATTACCCAAGAATTAAACAGGAAGCAATGTTCATCTTTTTTCTGCTATTTTTTTGTGTCTAAAATCCGTACAAAAGGGGCATCATATTTTTACTCATTTTCTCAATTTACTCATTTTATTGAGATTTATAGACCGCCCTTTTCCCTGAGGGGACTCAGGGCGGTTTACAATCAAAGGGGAGGGGGTGCACGATCAAAGACAGACAATATGTGAGCAAAAAAAGAAAATAATAAAAACACAACTTGCATTCAACAGTCAACACTCGGGCGGGTAAATTGGGAACCTATCCCCAGACCTGATGGGAGAGCCAGGTCTTGAGGGCTGTGCGGAAGGTCTGGATGGTGGTGAGGGTGCAGTATACAGTAATTGTGGAATATTCCTTTATCCTGGCCCTGCTACATCTACAGCAGTGTGGTCCCATAAATAAACCGGTGGAAAAACATGCTGGGTGAAACACAGAGGAGCCTGAGAAGTTTGAAACCGAGACTGCACCAGGGAGCTTCCAAGTCTCTGGTTTGGGGGCAAAGACTCCCCACGGCTGAAGCTGCTGTCCTGTCTACACTTTTCCACCGCCTTAAGTTACAGCGGTTGGGGGTGGGGTGGGGAAGAGAGGCTATTTTCTAGATAGCCGAGACCCTTCCTTAGAAACGCTTAACTACCCCCTGGATGAATCGTTAAGACAAGGCCGGCGCCCATTTCTGTCAGCAAATTCTTGCGCTTCCTCTGCCACTGCCCCTCCCCCAATCCTCCCTTTAAAACTCCATGTGGGGTAACTTTAACGAGCTCCATTCCGTGAACATGTATGCTGCAGGTCTGACGAGCAGGGGAAGCGTTCCGGGAAGAGAGAGTGGAAGGAAAGCAGGGACCTCCTCGCTCACCTCTTCTCTCTCTCTCTCTTTTTGTCCTCTCCCCCAGCGGTCTTGTCCCTTTATGTTTTGCAAATGGGCGCTTTGAATTTTTTAAAAAAAGGCAGGAGGAGGAGGCCGCGAGGAGAGGGAGAGAGAGAGAGAGAGAAATGGCAGACATTCCAGGGCCAGCCACTGGTTTTGTTCTCCTCGCTTACGGCCTTTGTCCTGAACTCCCTACCCCCCTCGGTTTCCACAGTAATGAGAAAGTATGGCCACCCCGCGCTTATTACCATATCAATCTCCCCGAGCCCTGCCTGAGTCAAGCGAAGAGGGGGGGGGGGGGGAAGAGCCCATAAAGGCTGCTGAGGGAAAGGTGGAAAGTGCGGAGGGCTCCTTCCTGGCCGCCCCTCCAGAATTTGGGGGCCAGGAGTTGTGCACTGACGACAATGACCCGAGAGGTCCCGGCACCACCCACCCCCTCATCGCCGCCCGAGAAAGTCCTCCCTCCCTCTCTCTTTCCCTCCCTCCCTCGCGCTTTCCACACGGATGGAGCGCAGGTAAAGGTCCCCTTTGATGCCCTTCCTGGCTCCTCATTGGCTGGCCGGTGGGCCGGCGGTGCCCGCCACTGGCCGCTTTGTTCTCTCGGACCGAGCGTTTCCTTCCCGCTTGGCCGCGGCTCTGCAGCAGCCCGAGCCGTAAGCAAAGACGGTAGCGGCGGCGGCGGCGCAGGGACTCTTGGAAAAGGACGAGCGAAGCGCCGCGTTGGAGAGTTGAGAGGAGGGAATGAATGACAGGCAGAAAGGAGCGAGCTCGTCACTGCGGGCTGCAAAATGAGATTGGGGGGGGAGAGAGAGAGAGAGAAAGCAAGAGAGAGAAAGAGAGAGAGAGGCTGTTCTCTCGGCAGCACCCCCTCCCGCTGCTCGTCCGGGCAGAAGGTGGGCGGGTGGAGGAGAGGCAGGCAAAGGAAGCTGGCGGCCAGGGGGCGAGCGGGTCCCTTCTTCACCTCTGCCAGAGAGGACAGGACGGCAGTAGCGGCGGCAGCACCAGGGACTGTCCGCAAAGGCGCTCAAGGTAGGAGTCCGCGTCTCCCCCGCTTGTTCACCGCTCTCGCTAGGTTCGCCTTGCCTTTTGCCCAGGTGGCTGAGGGCGACTTCCCGGCTCCGGGGGGTGAGGGAGGTAGAGCAGGATAAACGCCTCTTTATTTGTGGGGAGATTGAACTGTCATCTTTTTTTTTTCCCGAAAAGCTCCAAGCCGGTAAAAACACCGGACCTCGTGTTGGGTTTCCCCCTCTCTGAGCGAGTCTTCAGCGGGAAAGGGAGCCCGAGCCTCTCTTTTGGGGCGTGTTGGTGCTTCGGAGCCGGGAGTCTCGGGACCGATCTTGCAAAGGAAGGATGAGAAGGGGAGCGGGAGCGAGGCTTCTTCTGGGGGGGGGGGTCACCTCCAGGAGCCTTTGAAAGTAGCCGCTGCCTCCAGATCTGCGAAAAGGGAAAGCGGGGGAGAGGTGCTAAAAGAGAATTGGGGGACCAAAGACGAAGGTGGCGGTGGGTGTGTAAGAGAGGGAGAGGATCCTCGGTGTGTCTGAAGCTCTTCCTTAAGCCGACTCGCGGAAGATGCCCTGGTGGGTAGCAGGCAGATTTCTCGGGCATTGTTGGGGAAAGGGAGGCTGGGCACCCCCAGAAGAAGGGGCAGGAAGGCGCCTTCAGATGGGCAACCGGAGAGTTTGAAAGTAGGTTAAAAAAAACAAAAACCCGGGGAAGTGTTAAGACTCCCACTTGGACCAGCAGCTCTGCGACGTTGGATCCCGAACTAACTTTCTTTCTTCTCCTGAGCTGAAACTCTCACTAGCGGGATCCCTTTTTCGCCTCCCTCCCACCCCCTCGCCTTCTGCTTGGTTCGGGTCTTTGGAAAGGTAACCCTCGTGTCGGAGTAGGGCAGAAACCTATAGCAGCCGCTGCTTCTTTTGCTTTATAAACGCAGGCACAAAAGATCGAAAAATGTTACGATGTGCGAAAAGTGCCCTCGGGAGAGGCTGGGAGCATCCAGCGGGGCTTCCTTTTTTCAATCTCGGAGGAGAGAGCTCGGTGTCGGGCGGGGGAGGGGCGATAGCAGCATCGTTATCTCACGGTGGAGATCCTGGTTTTGATTTAGTCGGATGGAAGGTGTTGGTTTTTTCCCCCTCTTGGGTCAGCTAGGTAGAAGTAGAACAGTTCAAATTAACTGCAGTAATTAAACTATTAAAAAAATACCCGCCTGAACATACTTTCTGATATGGAGCACCCTAAACTCTCAGATAGTTCTATATATGGTTTTATGTCAAAGGACCATATTCTGCATGGCCATTTAGTTTGCATTTTATGGCCATTTCATCCTTGATGTTAAGCAAGTCCTTTTGACCTAAATGTTTCTAATTAAAATCAGTATTTGGCCACTTCCCTTGCCCTTTCTTTTTTTTTCTTCTTTTCTGAATTGAGATTTTTGTCTAAGATATCTTTCTGAGCATTTGCTAATAATATTAACATTCCTCTTTCTCTTTCTCTGTTTTTGTATGTGTTTGTGTCTCTCTGTTTTGTATGTTTTCATAAGTTATCTAGAAGAAAGAACATAATCTTCAGTCAGGAGCATCTGCTCCCACATATTCATATTGCTTACTATTCCAAGTTGTAGGAACGTTTGCAATGCTTAGAGAAAGCTCCTACACAATAGTCTCTTTCCTTAGAAGTGTGCTTACTTCAAAGATAAAGGGGAAAGAAGCTAAACCGAAAATTGGAACACCATAAATGTTTCGCTTAAAAGGCACATTTTAAGAAAAAAAATCATGCAAGGTCTAGAGATGAATAGAATTCAGGCTTGGGGAATCTGCTTTTTACATTTTTTTGAAAGCACAGTGCCTGTTATTTGGAAGTTGATGCAAAAAGTATATATTGCTATAGGTATTTTCTTGTATTGAACACAGTAATATTTCATATCAAACATGGTGGAGCTCTTAGTTCTTTTACATATAAACTCCCTCTTGGTTCCCCAACTTTTTGGGGGGCAATTTAATGTGTGATATGGTATCATTCCAATCAATCTTTTGCTCACTCTTATTCTAGGGTGTGGGAGGACACCCTGATGTAGTCAAATCTTAGAGTTTGAAGATGCATAGGTAAAGTACCTACTCTGATGTTGAACCTGTAGGTCTGCCTAATAATCATTCAGAGTAGGCAGAAAAGTTAGGTCCTTCAAATTTTAGAGAAGTCTTTTAGGAATCACAACATGTTAGACAAGCAGCCTTGTGAGTAATTCAGTCTGTGTGTATGTCAAGGAGAGTTCCTTTTTCAAAACTGCATGTATTTATTTTTTTGCTGAAACCCAATCATTTATAGAACATTGGGAACAAAATTTAAACATTTGTTTATTGATGTGTGAAAAATACCGCAAGTAGCAATCTCTGTGTAATAATGAAGATTACCTTGGCCACAGTATGCTCTTTTCTTATCAAGCCACCAACATCACTTCAATTCCACCTTGGCGACTCGTCTCTCCTGTAAAAAAAAAAAGGACTTATTCATTTTTGTGATTTTAAACTGGTTTGAAATAGAATCCTTGAGGAACAAAAGAGCCAGAGCACTTGAGCCTCCTCCTAGGCACTGACACTAAGGAGTGTATCAAGGTTGCTTGTTGGAAGCTAATGTCACCTAGAAAATGGGCTCTGTTCTAAAACAAGCAAAAGGGAGTAGTTCCCCTATTCATCATCAGCATTAATAATTTTTCAATTAATAAATTCAAGGGGACTAGCTCAGATATATGCTGTTCTTTGTTTGCTAACAGAGGCATTTTGCATTAAAATCACAGGCAATGTTAACAATAACTTGTAAAAAATTATGAGAAGATGGAGCGATTCTTTTATAGCATCTAGGACTTTATATGTCTCCCATTATTTGTTTCAATAATCACTGGTAAGAGTGATTGCATATGTTAAGGATCAAATACCAAGATGTGTATATACTCAGTGTTCAATGCTTTATTGTCTGTCCTTGAATGGGGGGGGGATTTCTGTAAACTATGTTTTGGTAGGGGGGTTCTATTTGTCTAGATATGAAATTATTATTTTCACCTTCTAGGAAATGACAGATAAAATAAAATTACGTATATAAAATGATTGTGGTGATTCTGAGATTCTCAAGAGCTTAGCATCTGAATTAGGTCACCAGACATAACAATATCCCCTGATATTTAGGTGTTGCAGAAGCATGAGGAAGGAACAGATCAATTCCCCCCCAAAAAAATAGTTACCCACAAAAGTTGGAGCTGTATGATCCCTGGAGTGGGGGCAAGCAATATGGCACTGCTGCAATTATATGCATGACTATGATGTTTTAGAAAAACAATGCCATTGTTTTATGGGCATCTAAAAAATAAAGCAGAAGGCTTAGATTTATTGTACATTGCTGACAGTAATAAAATGCAATATTTTCACTATAGCAACTCAGCAGTTGGATTCAGGAATAGCCCCTGAAGTTCCTCATATTAGAGACACTTTATCTATAGGAAAAAAGTGTCTCTTTTTTTATTTAATTGTGTCTTTATATTACTTCCCTATAATGTCTTCTGGACAGGTTAAGTACTAAGAGAAACTGCCCATGTCATTATTTAAAGAGCCAAGTTCATTTCAAGTCTGCTCTAGAAATTTAGTATAATAAGCTTGAGAGGAGCTTAAATCTGAGAGGTCATTTTCCATGCAGAGTATTTCCAAAATATGCCTTCCCATTAAACTGATCCAACTTGCAAATAAATAAATATGTCCCCCCCATTATGCTAACCCGATGTATAAAAAGCTATGATTCTTGCTAGCATATTTACCCAAGCAGAGCTTCCGTGTCTGATTATGATTCTTACTTATTACAGTTCACAAAGAAAGCAAACCTATGTTAACTTCATCAACATTTTGGGGCACTTTTTAATTAGCATATTATTTATACCTCCTCCTTCTTCTGGGATATGCAGCTGGTAATTTAGTTTATAATTTTGTAGTAGGTTTGTCTGAAAGTTATGGAACTATAAACATTTTTGTCTCAGTTTAAGAATAATTCCCAAAAGTATTTATTCCAAAAAATCCATAACCTTTAGGAGTAATAGTCATTATTCTTGTATTTTATCTCAGGTAATACAATATTTCCATTGACAATTATAAGTAAAACATTCATAAACCTGGTTGTACACTTCCTAACAATTTAAATATACAGTGACCAAAATATATGAAGATGCTAAGAGTTGAACTCTACTATTAGTACACTATCTTCCACAATACCATACAATATATATGTACTCTGATCACTCCTCTGATATCTTCAAAATCTGTACTGGTTCTACACATGTTAACAAATGTACTACTGCACACCAATAATTTCCTGGATTCTAATCAATTTTTCATTGAAATGCAGTTATCACATAGTCTTGGTCCTTACATTTGCAATTTTTTTCCTAACTTTTCAGGACCTTCTTTTTCTCTTCCTTCATATAAAATTGCTTTCACTAGCTACCTCCCTTTTCTTTTTGTCCTCTCTAAAGAGTGCTTTCTATCTTTCACTTGCACTTTCTTTCTCTTTAGCTCGCTTCTTTGTTTTAGCTGGAAACTTGCTCCCTTTAACATCCCCTTTCTCCAGGTATTGTGGTAAGTATTTTTTTTTAAAGAAAAGAATCTTGGGCAAGCAAGTTGCTTTACAAGCTGATACAAGGACCAACAATGAGTTTTCAATTGTTTTCCTATCTGGATTCTTTGGTCAGCGGAAAGATGGCTTTTCCTCAACATAACTAGATTTTTCTGAAAACGGGAAACCAAATAAAGGGCGGGTGGAGTTTATGGATGGAGGATAGCTGTTGTATCAGCAGCAGCAGCTTTCAAAATTATGGAATTAAATGAGTGGAACACCACCTCCCCAATATCTGTGTATGTTTTGTTTCCCTGTGTTTGTGTTGGGTAGATATGCTTTCCTTGCTGTCTGCTCTATGATTATTTTTAGTTTGTATTAGTATTTTATTTGAACCAACTTGACATCCTTGCACTAATGCTTCAATATGGCTGCCTTAAAAGCTTTTATTGGTGTTTCTGTGTCAATGTCTTCTTAGCACTATTTTCGTCTCTTCAACTGAACTTCTTTGCTTATGCTGTAAGGTGTAAATTTTTGTAATGTCAGAGCCTTATGTTTAGCATCCTTAAAAATCAAAGCCAGCTAGTATTTCTAAATGTGTTTAATGTCCTCCCCACCTTTTGTGCTACTTTCATATTAATATGCTTGCTTAATCTGCCTTTTCATTATGTCTGAGCAAGCAATTATCTAGAATGTTGTCCTCTGATTTGTGATTGTGCGTGTAATGTGTACGTCTGTATTGATGTTTGTTGTACATATACTGATGTATGGATGCAGGAATGTGGCCTGGATGTTGACTCTCAAGAGGGAATCCCATTTCCCTTTGAGTAGAAAATGTGAAAAAGAATTGTTTTGTTTGGGCTCTTTCTTAACCTTTATAAAGTACACTGATAGTTATAGATACACTTTTTGCAGTTAAATTCCTTTTCTCTGCTGACTATGGCTTCAAATAATTCAGCAAGAAAGCAGCCTAATGGAATCTGAGAATCATGATAATAAGTCTTTGTTTTTAACTTGAGGAACGAATGAGTAATTCTATCATTACCCTTTATCTGATACAGAGGTTGAGTTGGGAATATCAATAAGTTTTTAATGAATCTTCTGTCATCACAATGAGACATGGCCTCTCAAAATTAAATCAAATGTGCTGGATTGCCAATGTTAGTCACGTATAGATGGTGGAAAAAGTGACCATTATTTTCCTTTAATATTATAGCTGATCTATTATTCATTAGTGCTATGATTACTTGCTTTTAATTTATCATGTATTAAGATGCAATGCTGTGTTAGACACCAAGATTATTATTAAAGCCAAAGTATATCATCATTGGCAATTTCCCCCTTCTGCACATATTCAATTAGATCATCCATGAATAGTTTGGATTCACAGGAGCAGAGGGAGGGATTATAAGGGCACTAGTATTTCAGTCAGTGCCTTCAAAAGATTTAACTAGAATCGAATCTAAAGATAAAAAAAGCCCCAAACAACAGAGACTAGGTTTTTCTTTGTACCAAGTATAGCTGCTGAGCTGTCACTACTCTGGGGAGCCTTTTGTGAGATAACATCTCATTGTCTGTGCAAGCTAATACCTGGTGTCTTTCTCTTGTAGTCTAGTCCTCTGCTCATGGATAGCTCAAAGAAGGAAAATAAAGGACAGGGGAGGAGAAGGACTAAAAAATGCAGACAGGTCAGGCTCCCTCCTAAGTTTTAGATCCAATCTGCTGCATAATAGCACAAAGGCGCTATGTCAGAGAAAGCGTATGTTAAGCTGGTCAAAAGCAAGGAAGACTTTTTTTCCTCTTGGAATAACAGCAACCAAGCCCAGTCAAAGGCTTCCTTTAATTTAAAAAGGCCAATTTTCCTTAAAGTCAAAATTATACCTCCCTATATGTGAAGCAATTCGAAATGCTCACTTTCAATTACAATGGAAATCAAGGCTTAATTCTAATGTTAGCAAGTTACTGCAGCACCATTTCAATTTAACAGATTAAATGCAAACTATACGTTGTGTCAAGAAATAATATACTAATTAAAGCATGCAATTGGAGAGGGAAATCCTGCAATGAACATTTGGATTAGTTTGAATTAGTTTTTATAAGTATTACTTTTAAGTTTTCTTTAAGTTTACATCTGTTAACGGAAAACAAGCACCTCCTATACAATCTCACAACTTTTATATTGCACGTTATAAGCATTTCTCCTCTGCAACATCAGCAGTGGGATGTGTTTCCTCCTCCAATAAAAAGCTGTCCAGTAAATCTCCCTAATGAGTAAGCTTTTGTGCAGAATATTTGCTACTGTTGCTGATGGAGATGCAGTGTCTGCATTTGCTACAATTAGAGTAAGCATTAGAGCTTATTTTTGTTTACACCACTTTAAATGGCTGTGGGTGAATTTAATTGTTGTTAGTATTTAGAATGTTCTACATTCTGTGTGATCTAAGGAAAGTTAACAAGTGAGTTGTGGAATGTGTGTACAGATACAAAAGGTTTTGGATTTGGATTTATTTTTTGCAAAATTCAGTTAATTTAGCACCTAAATATTTAAAGACACACATTTTTAGGGTTTTCATATTTCAAATAGTTTGCTATGTTCTTCACAAACAACTTCAAAATATGTCCCTATTATAGTTAAGTAGGGACATTGAGAGTACAGTGAGAAAGGAAGGAAAAACAATATTGAAGGCTATCTGGTGAGTGAAAGAAATAAGATAATCTATTTGGAGGACACCTATATATTTAAGGATGATCTGTCAGCTACTTGGTTATGCTACAAAAACAACTTGCTAACAAGCCACTTGATTATGCTACCATGTTAACTCCTCTCCTCCTCACCAAGTTACATTGAAATTAACTTTATTTAATAAGTGAAACACAACATCCGTGTCTGAATCCTTCAGATTATCTTTAGGCTATTTTTTCTTTTTGCAATTAAAAACTTTAATAATGTTCCAGATTTCTTCTTCTCAGAATCTTTTTGCCTTTTTTTTTACTCTTCTAGTTGCACATATTGAATTTTAATATTTTGAACATCATGTTTATTATTTTTTCTGATGTGTTAAATTTTGGCCAGTGAAATGCTAGCTCCTTTGTCTATAATTCCATTTGCTTAAAACACAATCCTTCTTTTGTCAGAGTTGGTTTATCTAACCTAAGTTCGCTCAGACAAAGAATCAGTTCCATTGTTGGTTTCTCTCCTTATTCCATTGCAAGTATATTAGCTCCCATGGAAATGAAGATGTTATAAAAAGGGATGGAGTATAATGATGCCCATCCTTGTGCTATAAAGTCAGTATCTAAATAGCTTTAAAGCTACGGCTAGGCTTGCAAAAGGAGAGCTATCATTGTCTGTCATAGTTCTTGAGATGCTGAAAAGCTATGCTGAGAGCTAGTTCCCCCATGTCTTATCTTCAACCAGTGCTTAAAACATTTCTACTTTGAGACTTGAGTTTTGACTGTTGTCCCTATCCTTCACATTTAACCTTTTAATTCTAACCACAAATAAGTACCCTCCCGCCACCCAAAGTTACATAAAGGTCCTCAGAATTGGAAAGCATCAAAGGTTCTCTCATTCTGCCAAAAGGTAGGTATATAGCTGCCCTTGACCAAAGAGTTCCTGCTTTGCTGACAAGACAAAGAAGTTTCTCTTTCTGTAACCAGGTATGAAATGTTTGACTTCCACCTCAACTATTGCATTTCTGCAGTTGCTGGGTTTGATTTTTTAATTGTTCTGTTACCTTCTAGGCCAGGGGCGTCAAATTCACAGTGTCACGTTTTCATCACATGACATATCATGACTTTTCCCTCCCTTTGCCAAAATGGGGGTGGGGTGGCCAGCTTGTGACGCATCTAACCCACAGGCCATGAGTTTGACACCCCTACTCTAGGCCCTAGTGTCTAGGATGACAATAGAAAGATGGCTCTTACTCTCTCTTGGTAGCCAAAGACATTGTTGTGCAGCAATAATGTCTTGGGTTACCAAGCATAATTTAAAACCACATAAGCCTTCCCTGAGATGTGGCTGTGCTGCAAAACCCTGTTTTGCTCACCTTCTTTACAAAATGAGAAAGTGACATCAAATATTTTAAAACTCATGTTGGGTTGAAAGACATTGGGTTGATATGAAAAGGTATGTTCAGGTTATTCCAGAGAGCCATTCCTTTCCAAATTAACCTTTTGATTTGGTAAATATGTATTTACTTCCCTGGTAAAAATACTGTATGTTACAATCTTCCATTTTTGTAGGGTTTTTTTTTTAAATCATCATATCCATACTTTAGGCAAAATTATTGTTGATTTTTATGACTACTATTTACAGATAAAAGAAAGCAAAGCAACAATGAACTAATCGGGCAGCTTTCCATTACTGCGCTGTCTGTTAATCTGAGAGCAAGACACACTGAATGGGCTTATTTTTTTAATAAGCAGAAGTAGAATTGGACTGTTTAGATTATGTGCCTAAAAGACAACTTTAGATAATCTGGCAATATGTACCAGGATCTCATAGACCTCATATATGGAAATCTTAAATATAAAAAGATAAAGGCAACAAACATGACAGAAT
Source organism: Thamnophis elegans (assembly GCF_009769535.1). Classification (NCBI taxonomy): domain Eukaryota; kingdom Metazoa; phylum Chordata; class Lepidosauria; order Squamata; family Natricidae; genus Thamnophis; species Thamnophis elegans. The sequence continues at coordinate 105,145,589 of NC_045542.1, forward strand.
TCTGACTGCCAACCGAAAATGAAGACCAGTTACTCAATTACCATGCAAGTCAGAGGTGGGTTGCTGCTGGTTCAGCCCAGATCAGGCGAACTAGTAGTAGCTGCGGCGGGAGGCTCTACCCACCTGCCTTGATGCTTATGCGCGGAAGCGGCGCAAGCCGGAGCATGCCCAAACCGGTAGTAAGAAAATTGGCAAACCACCACTGATTCAAGTGCAACACTGCAAAGTAAATCAATTGCAGGGGAAGAGTTAGTAAGAGTTTTGTACAACAGGGTCTTACTGTATGTAGTAAAAAACTGAGTACAGCTCAAAACAGGGCCACAGTAAACCCATCCTCACTTCAAATGTTATTAGACAATTTGTATCTAGGCAGGTCAAAACTTACTTTAAAGTACTGCTGACCTGTGCAATTAAATTGACTTGGGAGAAAACTAGTTATTGCATATAATTTCAGATTATTTGGACAATCCAAGTTCAAGATGTTACTTTCTGGATATGTCCTTTCATTTCTAAAAGATTTGGGAAGGGGTACTAGTGTCAGTGTTTCCCTTCAGTACACTTATTCTGTCATTTAAGGGTATGGATACTAATAGAACATTAATATGGCTCTAAGATTTCTTCTCTTTGTTTACTCTGAAAGACACAGTGCAGATACAAGATTAATCACATTTCTCCAAATATTCTACTCTTTCTGCAGTCTTTGAACTTCCCTCTCATCTGGTCTCTTGAAGATTTCTGGTCTGCCCTAAACAAAACATGTATTTGTTTGGATATTTTCCCAGAGTTCCTTGAAACAGTCTTTGGCAGCTATTCCAACATGGTTAGGTGAAGCTGCCAGCTATACATGTATACGTATCCCAAAATAATTTAGTTGCTTGGTTTGTTTCCACTTTTTCCATTTTGTTATTCTAAACAAACAAATTCCACCTTGAACTGAACCTTAGGTTCAGACTAGAATCCCTGAAGAAGACTGGCAGAAGGAAGAAGACTAGATCAAAGTTGCATGAAGGCCAAACATTGTTTAAGTGGAAGGTTACTTTCAAAGTGGGCATTGTATGTGGACTACCTGAACCATTTCTTTCCCAAGGTTGAAAAGTTCTTCCAGCAAACATCCAGCAGGAGATTGTTAGTTAATAGAATTCACCTCCTTCCCTCCATAGGTGCCATAATTCCTGCCAAAATGCAGTTTGAGTCAAAAAGAAATAGCCTCTTTATACTAAGTTATGTGGCTTTTCACTATTTTTGAGAAACATACTATTGTAATAGCATAGCACTTGATTACTGTATAATTAATGGCTGTGTGAGAATCTCAGCAAATGCAATTCAATACAAATTTTATAATAAATGAAACATTTTGAGGGAGAGTATAGATGAATAAGTTCACACTTTAAATCATAAAACTGATGTTGCGTGGAGTAAGAACCGAGCCATTTTGGTTTGTAAACCATAGTTTATTTCTTGGTGCTGTGTAGGACCAGGCAATTGCCCTTAGTCAGCTATCATAGTTAACCAAACCATGGCATAGTGTGATGAGTAATTCTTGTTAATTGGTTATAACCAGCACTTGAGGAAATTAATCATTTTAACCTCCATTACCCGGCTACTAACACATGGGAGATAAAACATCAAGGATAAACAGAACCAAACATTACTATACAAAGTAACAATGTGTCTACATGATGTTGATATTCTAGCCTGAAGAGGAAAATAACATATAAAGATTACCAAGAATCACAATTAAATCTTCAGGGCAAAATGTCCTTGCAAATTAAGGTTACAAGGATAGACATATTTTTTGTTCAGCTAAAACAACTGAACATCATGTTTCTGTTGATTTACTTTCATTCTGACAGCACAAGCTGTAGCTTACAACATCATGATTTACAGCAAAATGTAACATCTGGCAAAATTTGCCAGATCACAAGTAATACTTGTTACAGGAAACTACCAGGAAAATTTTGTGAGTGTGTATGTATGAGTGTATGCAACAGAATCAATAGATGGAGACTCTATCATCTATCTATCTATCTATCTATCTATCTATCTATCTATCTATCTATCTATCTATCTATCTATCTATCTATCTATCATCTATCTATCTATCTATCTATCTATCTATCATCTATTTAATCAATGATAATATTCACTTACCTTCCCTACCGGTTCGCAAATATGAGTGCACGTGCCACATCCGCACATGCGCTCCACCTGCACCCATGTACTTTGCCTTTAAAAAGGGCCTAAGTGGGATGCCGTAGAGCTGGGGCAGGTGGGCGGGGCCACCCACGATTTCTGCTACCAGTTCAGGCAAACCGGTCAGAACCGGCAGATTACCACCTCTGTATCTAATCTATCTATCCTCTATCATCTATCTATCTTCTTTCAGATACATATGTAGGCTCCATTTTACACATAGTATCTTCTTCAGCTGAGTAAGTTAGTGCTTTTTTGTCAGTTTTAATTACCTTGATGTAGCAAAAGTACAATTGGTTATTTTTGTTTCAATATTGGAGCTGAGGTCATGTTTCATTGCTAATGCCCCAGCTTCTCGCGTGCTAGATCCGGAACTCTTGTACTCGAACACCGGTTTGAGTTACTATATGTAGGTAGTATATTTTCAACTGCAAGTTCAGCTGAAAAACAGTTTGGTCATTTGTTCATATAAGTTATTATGGTCCTAAATTAAATTAATTCTTAGTAGCTTGGGATCATCAGTGAAACTCATCATGTTTAGAATTAGTAATCTATTTAATACGGCTATGCAAAGCTTTTGAAAGAGGTGTTTCAGTGCGCAAGAGACTATCTGAGTCATCTTTCTTCAACTCATTAAAGCAGCTACCTCTTTTTCCAGTTTTACTATATTGGAAAACAGATAATCTGAAAGTGTTCTCAAGAAGATGCCAGAGTTGGGAAAAAGAGGCAGCTGCTTTAATGTTTGAAAGAAAGCTTCCACTTACACACTACTGCATATTGTAAAGCATCCCTTTCAAAGAATTTGCCTACACCAATTTCCTAGACCCATGAGCTTTCAAAGCAAGGTTTTAAGTAACAGAACAAAAAAAAACCCTTAGTACTAAAATAAATGAGGCCAGAAATCACAGAGGGAAATGCATGGAAGATGGGAATACTGAGTGCTTTTGCAGTCATTATATAACAGCTATTAGTCAGAAAGCTCAATGCTTCTGTCCTAAGGCACAAGTACCCATGGGTAAAGACAAATGCAATATTCATAGAATATTTAAAATATGAAATGTTCCTAAGTTTATATTTTTGATACAGCACAAGCGAAGCCTTTCCCATTTTTGGAACTCAAGTTATAGGAATGCATACTAGAGAGTTAAATGCTAGTTCAGCTTTTTTGCTTCCCTCCTTCCCTTGATTCTAGTTGTTTGCTTTTTTAAAAAATGGTACAAGGTCTATTCTTTAATTTGTCATTTCCACCCAGCTTTTTTAAAGGAATAAAATAAATGATTCAAGTGTTCAAATAATAGAGCAGAGGATTTGTGTGTGTGTATGATATCACAGGGGAACAGATAAACAGGTCAGATGATGATTGCAGCATTGGCTTCTTCAAGGTTCAGTCTTAGAGAAGAAGGATACATTTCCACTGCCAGCAATAAAATGACTGGATCTCTTGTTACCTGAATCATTTCCATTAAAGAACAAAGCTCTTCATTAGAATGTGGCCTTATTTATTGAGGACAGGATGTTGGGATCCACCAGACATTTGTTCTTAAACGGTCTCAGTTCATAAAACTCATTCAGGCAAAAACCATAAGCCTATAACGACTCTACAGAACATGATTTGTGAATAATAGAAGTTATGCAAAGAGAGACTGATCTATGCAAGTTATACATGAAGTTGCAGATGTATAACTGAATTACTGCTAGGGAACTTTATAGATTGACATGAAAATGCTGTGATTTCTCTTCCTCTTTCACTAATAGGTTTATGTTAGCTGTTATACTCTCCATCATTTCACAGAAAAATAAAAAAAACTGGAGGAACTTAATATGTTCAGCCTGGAGGACAGAAGAGAAAGGGGTGACATGATTGAAAACTTTAAATATATTAAGAGCGTAAATAGCAATAGTACTTAGACTTATATATCACTTCATAGTTCTTTACAGCCCTCTCTAAGCAGTTTACAGAGTCAGCATATCACCCCCAAAATAATTTGGGTTCTCATTTTACTGACCTCAGAAGGATGGAAGGCTGAGTCAACCTTGAGCAGTTCAGAATCGAACTCCTGACAGTGAGCTGTGAGTTAGCCTGCAGTACTGCATTCTAACCATTGTGCCATCATAGCTCTAAAAACAAGGTTCTAGAAGACAGCCAAAATCATGAACATGGGGGTACAACCTCAAAGTGACAGGAGGGACGTTCAAAATTAATGTTAGAAAGTGTTACTTTACAGAAAGAATAATTGGAAACTTGGAACCAACTTCCAGCTGAGGTAGTGGATCAATCATCAGTAACTGATTTTAAATATGCTTGGAATAAACATGTCCATCATTCAACAAAAATAAAATAAAATAAATAATTAAAAATGATAAATAAATAGAAAACAAAAATAATCTCGAAGGGTAGACTGAATGGAACACTACTGATAGATCTTTTTCTGCCATCAGTTTTCTATGTTTTGATATGTTTCTAATAAAAATTTACACATAATTTTGGGATTTTCACAAAGAAAAGCATCCTTCCTACTTCATCAGCATTAAGAATATTAATAATTTTCAACACAGCAAAAACTGTGATGTTATGATTTTACTGAAAATGTAGCTGCTTTTAAAAGCTTCAGCTATTGCTCTAGAGACTTCAGGCTTAACGGCTGCAGTGATAGATTAGTGTTTACAAAGGACAAACATCAAAAGATCTATCATTGCTATGATCCACTGTTTGAAAATTCTCATCCTTTAATATTTTTAGACTGTTCAACTTACAGCCAGCAGGTTTCCCTGTTGAGAACAATATGTACACACATGAAGACAGACATACTAATATAGATGCTGGCTAGTTTAGTTAAGCTTGCCTAGTTGAGATCAAAAATTTTCATTGCAGGGAAGAAATTATAGATATTTTCATGTTTCTGTGCCTGCTTATTTTCATTATAAAAATGATTTGAATGTGGCAGGGACAGTAGAATCTCTAGAGGAGATTTTATTGCAACAAAATGTAAATATTACCCCACCACTCTTTTAAGGCATGAAAACATGTGAGCTTTCATATGACTAATATTAGCCATATTTTGTTTGACAGAAAAGCAATGAAATAAACTTTAACTGTTGAAAGGCATGTCTCTCAATAAAAAAATGAATGCACCACAATGCTGATGAAATTATAATTCAAATACAATTATATTTTAAAACTTATCTTTAAAAAGATATCCCAAAGGTGCTTTTTTAAGTGGACTTTCTTGTTTCTTCTTTGAAGATGATTCACTTCTCATCCATCTCTTCAAAGAAAAAACAAGAAAGTCCAGTTGCCTCTTGAAAAAGCACCTTGGGGACAACCCTGACCTGGATGACTGAGAATTTCCATAGACCTTTAAAAAGATAATGCCAAAAGGCAAAAATGGTTGTCTACTTCTGCTTCTTATTCTTGTGCTGCCCCTTTACTATTCATCTTGTTCAGCAAAATTGCAGTTCAATTGATAAGCAGAAATGGCAAAAACAAAATGTAGCATCACACACGGGATGGTAGGTTTATCTTTGGATTTGCCACTTAGATTAGATAAAGTGACACTGTTATAAGAGGAGGTGCTGATTGACCTGAAGTATCATAGCTCATACATCTTACATCTCAGTAGGCCCATGCAAATTATTCCTGGGATGATTTAAATGGGAGGTTCAAAATTCAAAGAAAGTAGAGTTTGATTGAGTCTGCACTTTGTAATTCAAAGGCAAATTTATTCAATTCAAGCAATTGGGAGATCTAAAAGATTTTTTTTAATGGAGTATAACATGAAAGCATCAAAATGTCTGCTGATGTACATCTTCCAGCAGAATGAGATGAAAGTAGTAGGGCATGATATAATCTGTGGAGGAACTTATTGCTTTTTAGTATTTTTCCCAAGAACTTTAAATATTCTCCCACAGCTTCTTCAAGGCAGAAATGAGGATAAAGAAAGGACAACAGACAAAATTACACAGCAAATGTCCTAAATTGTGCTGATTGTACTAATTAAGAGAATGCTTTATTCCAATTGTATGTCTGTCTGTGTGTGTGTCTGTGTGTGTATCTATAAATGTATGTATGTATGTATGTATGTATGTATGTATATCCAATTGGATAGTATTGCCTATCAGTGAAACTTGCCAATAGCACCAGTTCCAATCATTAATGCCCTGATTCTTTTCAGTCTCCTTCCATTAACACTTTCTATATATTTTTTGAAAACCACTTTCTTCCTCTAATTTTGCTTTATTTCTGTAACTGCAGTTAAATGTTCTAAAATATTTGCTGTAGCTTGTAAGGCCTGGGAGCACTATAAATGCTCTCACAGCACAATTGATTTCATTCCATGTGCATTAGACCAATCTAAGACAGGTTTTTTAGGCCAAAGACATTTTCATGCCTGTTTTGCTGCCAGTGATTTTCTTCCCTTTGTAAAGTCTGGTCAGCTCCCTGCAGCCCTCTGATTTGACACTCTTATTCCAACATGCACGTGCTCACACAAACACGGGGGTAGCTTCAATTTCAAAGTCAAGAAAATCTCATTTAGTTTTTTTTAAAAAAAAAATAAGTTGCTCAGTGGAACTGCTGTAGTTTATATTAATTTTAGCATCATGGTATCAATCCACAGTTCCTGTAATTTTAATTTTTTGCCTTCTATCTTTCAAAATCCATGTCTTTTTTTAAGTGTTGTGAAACTGCAAATTATTTATCTATCTGGGTGAAAAAATGTTTCCGAACTACATTACCAGTAAGCCATTATGTAATGTTTAACAAACATTAAACAAGTAAAATGATGTTGTTTATATCCACTAGACTATATGTGTGCAAGCTTTTCCTATATGTACCTTATGGATGTGTACACATGATCTATCAGATTTCCCTAGCTTGCAGTGGGGATTGCTGCAAAATGCAGGTGTTGAAGTTCATACATTTGATGGGTATCAGCTTAGAGAATCAATGACTGTAATTCAGCAATAATTTTATGACAGGATTGTTCAGTATATTGCAATGTTATAATGTTATAATTCTGTTATAAAATCTTTGTTCCAGGTGGCATTTGATAGGTAATCATTTTCTTCTAACCATACAGTATAGTTCACATACATTTGAAAAAAAGACTCCATGCCATAATATAAATGAAAAGTGCAAATCACTAAGAATTCTTCTTTAAAAATATGTGTGCTGGGAATAACCTCTTCTGTGCTATATTATTATAAATTCTTCATGGAGTTAGACACTTGTAACATTATCTGCAGTATAAAACATACTTCTATCAATTATTGTGCATTTGAAGATTGACATGATCAAACAACACCAAATCCAAAGGCTGATGGCTGACTTAATGCAAAGGCGCATTTGTGTCACCCATTCTATCTTTGCCTATGCAACATGCAAGGACATTTTTATCCCATTCAAAGTGGGAACAGATGATTCATATCAGTATGTTTTAGTCTAATTGTGGGTCTTTGTTTTGATATCCCACTTTTCTTATGATATGGTTTCATTTCATCTACTTCATTTTCAAGAACAACAAACACAAAAGAATGTTTTTAAACTCCTACACCTATATTTAATCATCTTATTTGATTCCATTTTTTTAAAGTTGCAGAAAATGACCTATAAAGTGTTATTTGAATGTTGGAACTCTATAATCATTGTTTAAGATCTTAATCTTGAAACCATATCCAGTTCTGATTTGATGTATAAGATCACTTATCATTTTAATATCCAGTCAATTCTCTTGTCATGTAACAAAAGTTAAGTGAGGACAAGAACATCCCAAGTATTGTATACTGGCCAAATAACAAATAGTAATTCTGTATCACAAGATAAAAAAAAATGGGAATGGTGGAATTAACTGGACAGTGAAATCAGGCTGGTACATATATCTGTACATGTATTGGAAATATATACGTGTATGAAAGGGACATCTTGATTTCACATTCAAGCTCAGAATTATTTAATTCAGAAAAATAATCATCTTGCATTCCATAGCTATATTTAAGTTTAGCAAGTATAATTTGATCATGCATTTCTTTGACAGGAGTGTATACAGCTACAAAGAATGGTTGTTTCTAGTTATTTTTGACGCAAAGCTTTCATACAATGTGGAAAAGGCTATTATTTGACTTACAGTATTTACAGTATATCAGATAATGTAGGTTTGTATCTCTGTGTGTGTGCATATAGTAGCTAGAGGAAAAAAATAGAAATTGAGTTTGGTTGAAAGCTCTAAATTATGGAAATTACTTTTTTTTAAAAAATCTCTCGCATTTGTGGATGTTCTTAAACCATTAAATAAAAAGATGAAATGAAATAACATTATTGCATTGCAGCTTACAATATGTGGCCAGTGTTGCTCAGGGAGATGTAATTCACAACTGATGCATAAAGAGAAGAATGACAGGTCATCATATTTTTCAATGCATCTTTTCTCTAAACATAACAGAATGGCCCCCTCTTAATGGCTCTTGGCTGCCATTCTGAAGCCACCTGAGAGCATTGCCTTTAAAGTTAATGTGCCTGTGTCTGATCCTCTTACTAATCTGTTAAGCACTATAGAGTTCATTATGTTTCACTTGCTATTGTAACTGAGGGGGAGACAGGTAGCTAGTTTTCCTCGGCCTTTTACTATAAAAAAGTAGCCCCCAGTGAGCCTGCACACAGTAAATGTGTGAATGTATAAAGAAGGGTATCAATACTTTTTTTCTCAACACTAAAGTACTCTTCAAAAGAAGCAAGCATAATTATTCATTCCAGTTCTGTGGAGAGGTTTAATGTTCTTTCAGCAACCTGGATGGGGCATTCATTGAATTATATTCACAGTACATTCATTTTTAAATCAAGAAGTCAAACTGCATTTGAAGGGAAATTCGGTTAAAGCCCATTTGCTTCTCTTCCATTTCAAAGGCAGCTTTGATATAAATTCAGGCAGAGAGATACAGTTGGTTCCAATGCTATGTACTTGGCAGGAATATTTCCATTTTAACATATCTCTAATTGCAATATATATTCCAACAAAGCATTGTGCAGTGTACATCATTTGTGTATATCATAATTTGTACTATATACATTACAAACAAATGTGTATCATTTATTTGTGATATAAGCTTTGAGGCCAATGTACATCATTGCAGGTTTAAACTAGAGTATAAATTAATTATATCTGAATACTATATAGACACAGACACTAATTTTGACTATAATAGCATAGCCTGAATGTATTTCCTTATAAAATCTTACTAGGAAATATCATCCTTTAATACATTTTAATAATAATTCTCTATTCCCAATAAATTCATAAAATAGAATTTTGCAAGGACAAGAAGACAATTTCAAGCTTCAAGTTAATATTGACAGAGAGTGAAAATGCAGACTTTGAAATTAGCATCATGAATGCTTTTGAAAGGTGATAGAAATTGATTTGAAGACTGACGTTGTAAATTAGAAAGCTTTGTGGAAGGATTGGATTCTCTCCAATACAGTAATCTGTGTAAGGTTGCATGTGTTTAGTACACTTCTAATCTCAGAATATGCAAAAAGAAACAGCTATAAAGCAAGTGGTTACTTTTGCTTATTCTGAAAAGGGGCTACCAGGTTTGTTGTCAGATTGGTTTTGAAAACAGTTTGCTCCTTTTCCATCTTGGCATTCAAAGAAATCCACAAAAATGTTTTTTAGATACTTAGAATCTTGTTTGAAGAGCACTTTTTAGAGCAAAGAAATCTATGTTGCTCTGAAACTAGCTTTGTGTCCATAAAGCTTTTTGATAAAAAATGGAATTATAAATAACGAAGAGTAATGAACAGCAGCTAAGCTACCTCAACGTATCTAAAGGAAAATGAATCCATTTGATGAAAATTTCAACTACTGTAACTTTCTTTGAAAGGAAGCGCGCAGATGCAAGATCTCCATGGATGTGGTAAAGTGCCTTTTTCTAGTAGCTCCTTGACTGTGATAGAAAATGATATTTTCGGGTAATAAGAAAGCATTGTAAAGCCGAGAAAAGCATTTCTGTGGAAGAGATTCATGAAATTAATATCCTCTTCCACCAAAAACACATTCTGGGAAGTGAGGAGCAGATATATTCTGGTAGCAGTAGATGGCTAAATTGTAACTGATACAGAAGATGAGTTTACAATGGTTATATCCTTTGTGGCTGGTACAAAAGTTTAGGAATTGTGAACATGTATTGCTTTTATAACTTAGAAAATAATAGAAGAAGAAAGAGATCATGGTCCATGCTGACATCAATGACATTAGAAAATGATACATGGACATGAAGGCAAAATTGAGGTTGTTAGATAGGTTACAAAATCTAAGATTTCTAGTTATCTGCATTACTTGCAGGTTAAACCAGACAGGTAGAATCTCGGTGTATATAGATGTGGAAATTTTGAACTTGTTTTAGAATAAAGTTTTGAATAAACTGAGTTTCCGGTTATATTAAAAATGAACTTTATATATATAAGCTGACTGGGGGAACAGAAGAATAAGGTGATCTGGGGTGTATCTATTAGAAACAAACTGTCCCTAAAGAATGGAGTTGTAGCTGTTCCAGGTTATTTAAAAGATTAATGTGGCTCTGAACATAGATTAGGATAATGGCCAGTCAAAAATGCCCATTGTTTATATAGAAAAATGTGTGATATACTTATAAACATTAAAGAAGCATTAATCATCATACCTGGGTTATGAACAAGAATGGGAAATGCTGAGGGATCAGTTTGGGAGTAATGATACCACAAAGGAGTTATATTTCCTTTCCAAGCACATTCTGCTTTTGGTTATTTTCTAAACTATTATTTCTTGCAACCTGTTCCCAATTTTATCTTTTAAATCATTGTTTGCTAGCAAATATGGATTAAAAGACAGCATAGTAGGCAACAAAATAGCAAAGCAGCTTAAGTTTGTCCTAATCTGAAACTCCAAGGATTTATTATATTTTCTCAAAAGTATTTGTACAATGATACCTCGGCACTCCTTATTAATCAGTTCCAGGAGATGTGATGACTACCAAAAACAATGAGTGCCAAACAATTTTTTTCTCATAAGGAACTAGTCAGGAGGCAACCAACACTGGCAAGTTCTAGTTTGCTCATCAAGTACCAAACAAACAAGTACCAGGACAAAATTTGCACGTCAAAATGCATTGAGTACCAAATTTGATGGATTTCAAAACTGACGAGTACAAAGGTACCACTGTATATCCTCCCCTGAATTCATCAAGACAACAAGAAATGCAATAATTTCCCCAGAAGAAGGGCTCTGGGGTGGAGTGCAATTTTTACACTGGTCTTTTCAAAATTGTCCTCATGCTTTGTAATAGCCCAGGGCAAAATTATCAATCTTGACATCTTTAAGATGGATAGACTTCAACTCTCAAAATTCCCCAGACTTCAACTCTCAAAATTCCCCAGACTTCAACTCTCAAACTTCCCCAGACTTCAACTCTCAAAATTCCCCAGGTTGGCTAGAGAATTCTGGGAGTTGAGGTCCACCTGTCTTAAAGCCCCCAAGGTTGGGAAAAACTGACCTGGGATCTTCTTGCCTACTTCTCTTCCTTGTAGGTTAGCTAAGAGTTCTTAGTCCAGTTACAGCAAGAATAAAGTCTATCTCTGATTAGCACACTGCATTGTATTTTCTGTATCTAAGGCATTGAAAAGGGGGAAAGGGTATGTGAGTATTCAAGAGCAAAAGCATCATGACATTTCTGTGGAAAATAAAAACACTTCCAGTAAATCAGCATTTTAAAACATGAAAGGAACTGTCTTTCCATAATAAGAAAACTGAGATGATTGAAATCAAAAGAAGATTCCTTCATCCTATTATGCTTTCCATTGTGAATGGAAGAGAAGGTTGGGGTGGCATTCTTGAACTGAAAAAAAATGGGAATGATAGTTTAAAAAAGTTTTTCCATTTTTCTGCCTCAGGTTGATTTAAAACATCCCCAGGGTAATAATCATGGAACATGTGTAGGATTATCGGATGAGAAATAGTGCTCGTGTGACTATCATGGATGGATGGAGATAGATGGATGGATGGATGGATGGATGGATGGATGGATGGATGGATGGATAGATAGATAGATAGATAGATAGATAGATAGATAGATAGATAGATAGATTGATTGATTTTAGGATGGATGTGCATGCCAATATTTGCTGGAAAGAGGTCTCATTAAAAAAAGAGAAATGACCTGCTCCAAATAAGTAATATTTTGTTTGTGACAACAGACTATGTGTGTGTGTATATGTTTGTGCATACATGTGTGGAGTAAATAAAAATTCAACTCATTTAAATCAGGGATCAGATTCTGAACTTCCATCACCCTAAGCTAACATGGCCCATGGGCTGTAGAGTACCCTGCAATTTTGATCTTGAAGAGAAATTGGGAGTATATCTTACTCTTTTTAAACATGTTTACAAAATGAATCCAGTGCATCAATGAACTGCATCATGTGTGAATGCTGGTTGGCTGAGTCCATGTCACAGTTAAAGTCAAGATTCTTTTCCCACCCAACCTCACCTCTATATCTGCTACTTAAATGTTTGGTAAATTTGTATAGTGTTCTGTGTAGTTTGCCTTCAAATGTAGAGCTATAATCTTCTTTCTTGTCTCTCAAGTTGTTGAATCTGACATCTGGCAGCAGACGCAAACAAAATGGTAATTATTACCATTGGTAATAAATGGTAATTGTTATGAATGAAGGAGCATATACATGTCCCAGGATAATGTGGCAGGATCAATCTGGGTCAGTCACCAGGACCAAAGGTTTTGTCTTCTCGGCTTTTGGACTCATGCTGGAGCCCATCTTCAGGGAACTTCTCTCAAGCAGTGGGTGTTGTTATATGTGTAGTATTTACAGTGCCTGTTGTAAATGATTTTTTAAGATATTGATTGGGGTGTATTGATGGCTGGATTTTAATTATTACTACTTTCCTAGGTAATTCCAGAAGTACTTTATGAAATAGAGGAATACGTGCAAACTATATTTAAATATTTGGCTTCGTTAGAAAGCATAAGACTTTAAAGCATCACAAGCAAGGGCAATCAACTCTTTCTTCTGTTACGATTCATCCCGATTTCATATATGCTGTTACATGTGTCAAATGAATATAAATTGAAAGCAATTCTTGTTCTACTTTTTAAGTATATTGGTAGATTTGCCATTGCTATTGCCCGAATGATATGCCGGAAGAGATGCAATTTATCAATGAGTGCACTGAAATTTTTAGAATCTACTTGTTCTAGAAAAAGAAATTATACAACCTGAAATTGAATCCAGATAAGATGGAGTTGCGATAGATAAATAGAAAGTTAAATTGAAGGGTTCTGTTCACTCATCCACTAGGAAATAACAGTTTTGCAGTCTGTGAATACTCCTTGTCACTAAATTCACAAGTGGCTACTATGACATAGAAATATATTTGTACAAGTGTAACTAGGGTGCCAGCTGTAATCCTTCCCAAACCACTTGATTTGGCAGTAAATATCCATGGCTTTCTTACATCCCATCCTGGCTCCTGCAATGCAGGCTGTATGGTTACTCTCAAAAATTTGACCAGAACTTACAGCTAGTGTAAAATCTATTGGCAAGAATTAATCAGTTTTAAATCCAGGAATTATATGAGGATGTAGTAAAATATCTTCATTTGCTTACTGGACCTAATTCAAGGCATGTGTAGGAAAGTCTCTTTTAAACTGAGCTTGATTCATGGTGACTTCATGCACACCTACATGCAATTTTCTTTGACAACTGTTCAGAAGTGGTTTCCCATGCCTTGTTTTGGGATGTTTATTAGCACCTCAATCTAATGTACCGTTCTGGTATTCTCTGGAGGTCTCCCGTCCAAGTAGTAGAGGTCCTGACTGTGCAGATGGAGCTGTCCATAAATAGCTTGACAATTATTTGGATGCCAGCAGAGAAATACCAAGGGCTCTTTAGTATTTGCCATCTAGTGCCCATTTTTTTTTATTTATATGGCTTTAAACTAAGGAATTGGCTCTCTCATTATGTACCTGCATTGATGAAGAAAAAAACTATAAGAAATGCTGTCTGATCCTATTATTCTGACATGTAGGAGGGTCGCCTCTTCATCATTCCTAGGCATTTATTAGTGATTTTTGAAACTTTGGCAGAGTAAAGAGGTGTATATTAAATAATTATTTAATGCAATTAAATACATCTGGGATGGAAGTTGGGAATAGAAAAGAAAAATGTCTGGTGTTCAAATACAGCACTAAACAAGAATGGAATATTAAGACAGTGGTGATTTAATGTAATGGCAAATGTTCATGTTGATATAGAAAAGCCAACAACAACAAAATCAGAAATAAGGCCCATTCACGTATGTAAGAGGCCATCATGGATTCTAGATATAGTCAATAAACAAAGGTGAAAAGAAAAAATGCTTTACTTTCTGCCTAACCTTGAGCATCCTATCCCATTATTCCCATCCATTCATTTGGCTGATTGTTAGTACCTGCCTAGGCAGACAAAGAGTGTAACTCTATCAGGTAATCTTTTCCTGATCTGTATTATAGTCTGTTGTCATTGTAAGCTTTCACAAGTGATCTGTAAAGCATAAAGAACAATCCTGCCTTTGTGTTTGTAGGAAGATTGTGTTTGCAGGAAAATTGCTGCATGAAGACAAGAAATAATGAATAATGAACATTGGGCATTGTCTCTTCTCAGCAATTCTTTCAAAACTTTAAGAGGTCTGTTTTAAAAACCTTTGGATAAGAAAGTTATCCAAGGCAGTCTTCTGGTTTGCTATTTGTATGTCCCTTTAAATTATTAAGAGATCAGTCTGTTTCCATTGTAAATCCAGTGTACCATCTTTTCCCATATCATATTTGTAACCTGAGATTTTAAAATCCATGTTTGAATCAGCTTCAGTCTCAGGCTTATCCAATGAAATCTGCTTCTCTTCTATAACCTCTTTTAAATCTATTTTTATAATAGCAGACAATCTTAACAGTAACTTTTGAAGCCATTATTCCAAATTATTATTGGATTCTTCCAAAGTTAAGAGTATTTGGTTTTTGGTGTTTGTATTAATGGGTCTCTTCTCCTTTAATTATAATCTTTAATTCTTTCTAGTTCCTTCTAGGCCCTTTCTTGTCTTCATACAATGTCCAACCCTCAAAGTCCAATCTGATCAATATTTTCCCATGGGAAGATTTCTTATACTTTATTAGAAAATATTCATATTTTTATGAATATAAAATAAATGAAACAAACAACCTACAGGAAGAATTATTGTAATTAGTCCAAATCTTATTTCAAAATGTTCTAATAATCTTTTTTTCCTGTTTATTCCAAAACAAGAATTTTTAAGTCCTTAAATTTGCATATAACATATTTTCCCAAAGATTTAAGGAAACACATCTGGTGTAATGAAACTTGCCATTCTTAATATCAAAAAAGCCATTAACAAAATTTTTCCAGAAGTGGTTAAGAACCCAGTGTCATTTTAAAGGATCCAACCTGCAGCTTGGCCAAATATTTCAATCCCTCGATTTCCTGCCACAGACCATTATCTTATGGTTTCCTCGTTGGAAGCTACTGTGTGGAGTACATGTGGGTAATGCTGAACCTTCTCCTTGCCTGGGGAGGTGATCCAATCAGGTTTGAGCCGAGTCAGCTTCCGATCATCATTGGTACTCCAGAATTCACATATTCTGCTACTCCAAATTCACAAATCTAAAAGTTGCCAAGTTCGATAAACATTGTTGTAGTTCGTTCTAGTAACATGGACAATGTGATTAGTGGCATTTGCATGATATGCAAGTTGAGAAAATTGAATTAAATTACTAAACCATGATTATGTAGGGGTGTACCTGTTGTGTGGATTCAACCTTTATTTGTGCATGAGTACATGATTCAAAACAGGTAATGCCACCTGGATATTCTATCATTGTGTTAAAGCTGTTTTCCAGAATAGCTTTCTTCTGTACTTAATAATAGCTCAATGGGGTTTATATCAAGCGATATAGCTGGGAGGAAAATGTGACCATCAGGATTGTTCTTTGCCATGACATGCAAGGCGTTGTATTATATTCCATTTGCTTTGCTTAGCTCCCATCCATTCCTAAAAGAGATAAGAGATCACTAAGTTATGAAGCAGAAAAGTGCTGGAAACTTCACTGTTTTTCAAACAGGAGCATTTAAAACAATGAGATTCCCTGGTGTAGGATAATCTTATTCTCTACCATCTTAATCTACAAGCATTACCGATTTAGAGTAATGTCTTAATGTATTTGTACAGGCAAATAAAATGAGGAATGTGAGAAAGTTATAAATGGTACAATTTAACTGGACTCCATAGAATTCTATGAATAAGGGGATTTTTTTTTTAGTATAGCTGTCCTTTGGAAACCTCTTGGGATAATGCAATGAAGTTGGTTGTCTTTTTTTCTAAAGTGACATGATAGGGAAACAGCTATTTCTTGTAGACTCCATTCAGTTGCTTATATATTTTATAGACGTTAAAACAATAGCTGCCTTCTGGATCATGGAGAAGAAAGAGATGATGTTGCTGTAACAAGTTACAAAGCAAGCTGCCACTCCAGCTGCTGTAGGTCAGTCATTCTTTCCAGAGAGGCCCATGCTTGCTGCCTTAAACCTGTTGCTGATGCCCACCAGTCTGGTGGTAGATACTTGAGCTCCTACTTGGTTAGAGAGCATTCTTGTATCTAATCGACTGTTCTTGTTCCTAATTTATGTGAAACTGAGATTAA
The DNA here is from genome assembly GCF_009769535.1 of Thamnophis elegans. NCBI lineage: Eukaryota > Metazoa > Chordata > Lepidosauria > Squamata > Natricidae > Thamnophis > Thamnophis elegans. The sequence continues at coordinate 105,162,515 of NC_045542.1, forward strand.
AAGAGCAGTGCTAGAAGCTGGAAATGTTTCTGCATCCTTTGTTTCTTTGTCAGTTATAAACAAATTTAGTGCTTCCCTTGACATATTTTTCACATAAAAATTGCCAAAATTTCTATTGCTGTCATACAAGTAGCTTTACCACACGTCTAACCTCTTGAAGAGATAATCATGTAAGCACTTGATGGTTACACATTAACTCCTGCTTTTTTCTCCTTTATTTTATATTACTTGGAAGTAATTGCTAAGAAGAATAATCATCTTTTCTCCAAAGCACAGTGAAGTTTTCATAATAAGGAAATACATGTAAAAGTAGCAGTGGTTTTCTACTAAAATAGTAGAATTTTAGAGCACTTGTCAAGCCAGGTGCCGTAGAAATTACTCAGCTACGACAAGGTCCACTATAGTTGATGTTTTTATATTTGGGAGCAGTGGTGGGATTCACTTACCTTCCCTACCAGTTCACAAACGTGAGCACATGTGCCACATCTGCACATGCACACCACCATATGTGCATGCGCAGTGCTCACGCATTACATCGGGGTGGGTGGGCAGAGCCTCCCGCAGCTGCTGCTACTGGTTCACCCGAACCAGAGAGAACCAGCTGAATACCACCTCTGTTTGAGAGGCACTTGGGTTGAGGAAGACTAGAATCTGGTCCTTATTGAGCCTTATCTAGCCACAATACCATCCACACATTCTGGGCTATTCTTGATTAAACCTTAAATCCCTGGGTGTTCTCTAGCTAACTCAGTTTGTGCAGGGGTTTGATAAAATTTTCTGATCCAACTTTTTCCTCTGAGGAATTATCCCTAGATATTGCCGTGACAGTGTGAGCAGAAGGGGTGAAAGATATATATTTCTCAGAAGAATATATATTTGCAGAATCCATGTTTGTGCCCAGAAATGGATTTGCTGTCACTCAATCACATCACCTTTATAAAAAAATATAGATTCCCATCAGGACCTATTATAAAGGGAATAGAATATTTTCAGGAAAAAAAAATTGGTGAAGAAATGAAATACCTACAACATTTCTCAATTGATTAGAAACTGCTAGGCTTATCTCCATGTCAACAAAATAAAGGTGCAATAATCATATATTTAAGTTTGAATATTTTTAAATTCAATGAGTATTGCTGCAAGTATACAATACAGAACAGGTAAATACAGCAGAAACAGCTGGGTCATCTCACAGATATTCCTTTTATTTTCAAAGTGAAAATGCAACAGTTTACTACAAATTAAAATGTGTAAAGACAATTATAATGAGGCAAAGATAATTGTTAAATAATATTATATCCGCAAGAATAAATATTCATGTTCAGAGAATAAGATGCAGAAATGTTTAAGAACAAACATTCTGTAAATCTGAAAATGCGAGTTTATTGAACAGTAATACAAAGAGTTGTCATCCAGGCAGACCCAACTCTCCTTGGCTCCTGAGCCCTTGACAACTGCTGCTCCCTGCTGTGGCATTTAAGGAGAAGCTGAAAAAGAAGTATATTCAGATGTTTTGGGAAATGGGTTTATTTAGTTTACTAATAAAAGCAATGCGGCAATGAAGATTGCGCTCAGAAAAATCCAAATGTCATCTCCATTCATTATCAATAGTAAGAAGACAGGGAGTAACAAAGGCTATTCTTCACCATTGACTTTTATTTCCTTTGTTGCCTGCTAGTTCTCTAGGCAAGTAAAGGAGAAATAGAACTGCCTCATAATCTTCACGGGCCTTTGTAATGCTGACCTCTGTAATGGCATTTCAAGGTTCTTCATTGTAAGGATGCTAATTAGTCAGAAAACTGGATAACTTTTTTTTAATTTGGCCTTCAAGTTAGTGTTGATTCCTGGCAACTGCCTGTTTTCCTGGCAAGATTTCAGAAGTGGTTTGCCCTTGCCTGCTTCCCAGGGCTCAGAGAGAGACTGGCTGGCCCAAGGTCACCCAGCTGGCTTTGAATTTACTATTTGAAGTTTACAGAGCAGCCTTCTCCAACATCTCATCCTATCTAAATATTACAATGTAATAACCCTATCATTTCCAAACAGCTATAATATATATTTGTTCATGCAATTCCCAATCAGGTTCCATGGAATATATGTTAAAAAAAAGGTGAGAGAATTTCGAGAAGGCTGAGATGTGCTAAGTATATATTGTGAAGTCCTAAGCTCCCGAATATTAATGCAATTTTATCTACATTTGAAACAAGATGCAATGGAACAAAGGTTATAAAGATGACAGAATAATTTTTCAATAACTGTTTGAAGCAAAACACACCCTGATTTAAAATATTTTTTCTCCCCCTCTTTTTATGCTCATCTAGAAAATGTTCAAGTAGACTTTAACGCTGATAATTCCTTTCCAGAGAAGACCTGGATGGAATATATTGGCTGTCATTCCAACCATTGTAACTCTCTTTCCCCGATGCTTTGAAGTAAGAATGGTTCAGCAAAATATAGTTATTTTGAAGAATTCATCTCATACCTATCATAGGAAAGAAAGCTAAACATAGCAAAGCCAGATCCATGGCTGAGAGAACAAGGAGCACTCCAGTCAATTTGCAGGATGATAGACAAAAGGAAGCAAAAATGGAATGCAATTCTTAATTATTTGGACTCCTTAATTGCTCCAGATATGAGGTACTTTAAGAGCAGCTTGGGAAAACCGTGGCCCGATGTTGCTAGACTCTAACTTCCATACCCATTAGATGCTGCCTGTGGAATCTATCAACAACTAGAACAGTACTTCTCAAACTTTAAGTAACTTTAAAACTACAACTCCTAGAATACCCCAGCATTCCTAACATGGTTTCCTCCCTAGATCTCACTGATCCTAACATAAGAAAGTTATAGGTATGCTCATTTTATTTTGTCCTCCCCCCACCCACTGTTTATTCATTTTCATTTCATACCTTCATAAATCATCTTTCTCTAACCTGATATTCTCTTGATCTTCTATGTTTCAAATGTCGCAGTTTCAGTCTAACATATTCAGTCACCCAATAGGGGATTACAAGAATACGTAATAGAGGTAATAAGCTAGTTTTATGGTAAGGTATTCTAAATCACAAGATAAAAATAGATTAATTTAAACTTGCTTTGATGACTTTATATTTATTTAAAACATTTATATGCTACCCCCTTATATCTATGGAGATTCTCAGTCATCCAGGTCATGGTTTGTCCCTAAAGTGCTTTTTCGAAAGGCAACTGGACTTGTTTTTCCCCTTGGACTCAAGAGCTGAAGAAACTTCTTGGATGAGAAGCAAAATGTAGTCAAGAAAAAAAAAAATACCGTATGTTGCCTTTCAAAAAAGCACTTATCACAAACTCTGGACAGCTCCTAGGCCAAGATTAAAATCACATAAAAACCATATTAAAATTATTAAAACCAAATGCATGAAAACAAAAATCTGGTGCCCAATCAAGCTTCTGATGTGCAGTCACATCATCCTACCCCAGTGCTTGGGGGGAAAGCCAAGCCTTCGGTGCTTTTCAGTAACTGGGAAGGTGGAGAACTACTAAACTTCTGGGCAAGAGCATTCTCTAGGGCAGAGGCTGCCATGAAAAGGTAAGTATGCTTTCTAGTTCTTTCCTATAAGGTGGCAAGGTTTAAGGGAAGGGGGTGGGCCCATCCTATCTAACCTGATTTTAGGGGAAGGTAATCCTGCAGATAACCCAACCCTGTGCTTTTTTTGTTTTGTTTTGCAGAAATTGCAGAGGTATACTTCCAATATAAATGTTTTTTTTTCCCTCAGAACTTTTGTCCGAAAGACCCCTTTTAGCATTGTTCGTAGCCTACGTTACTCCAAGATTAATCTCAATGCATATACCCATCATTCTCTAGACCTGGTTTGCATTAATTTATTTCCTCTTTGGAAAGTGCAACTCTTCAGTTAGATTCATGTGGGAATTTTATTACAGTGCTACTTAATTCCTCTCCTGAATCATTAATGGAGATGTTGAGGAAAACGAATCTTAATTCTCATCACTGTGATTTCCCTCTGGACGCTTTTTTCTCAGTTCTGCAGAAAGCCACCATTTATCATTATGCTGTGTTCTCAGCCTCTTAACTTTGTCTCAATCCGCATGACACCACTCTTATCTAAATCTTTTGAAATTTATTTCTCAGTACGGTTCCGGGAGACCTTCTAGTGGTATGAACTTTGATTAGTGACAGAAACAGAAAGAAGAAATGAAAAAGGGTAGTATAATACATTTGATCTCATGCGTTAACCTGTGGGTGACCTTTTCTGGGCCACGATAACATGGTTTAGCAATGAGTCTCGATGTTGTGCTCTGATCCTTGTGTTTCAGGAGAGGGAAACAGAGAGTTTAAGTTTCTCACGGAGATGCCTTCACAGGGGTCAAAAGTGTAGCCGTTTTCAGTTTCGTTTTGACCAAGAAAGTCCATAGATTCCAGCAGATAAGCCTTTGTGCAAGATTTAGTACGAAGACAGCTGCTGTTCCAAAAGTCAGTATTTCAGAAAAACTATCTGATAAACAGCAAGTACTAAGCTAGTTGCTAGGTCATGATATCCGTTTGGAACAGGCAGATCTCTGAGAAATTTAATTTTTCCACAGAATGTATATGTGTGACTTTGACAAGATTTTTGACTGGCAAAACATTTTTTCCATTAAGTATATTTCTAAATTTTGTAACAATCTGTTCCTCTGGCTCTTTCATTGTAGTTTGGGATTTCGCTTCTGAAACACCTGTACATGTATTTTTGTGTATTCCCACCCCCCCTTGGCATTTCAGATAAAGTTTTGCTGCCAAGCTCATTGCAATCATTCCTGCAAAATAAGCGTTAAGCAGGTGGTAGCAGCAATGTCTACACCCACTCCACAAAACTGCAGGTGAATTCACATTACTCTGTGCCAGGGTTTGGCTGATGTTAAAATGAATGCCATCTGTAGAGATAAAAAGCTTCGTATCTTATTTTACCGTGGTTGTTACAGCATAAAAGTTATTATGAATTTACTCATTTGAGTGATGCATGGTTCAGAGATTTCATCCTGCCACCCACACAACCAACCACCACACACACACATATGGTCTGAACATGTGTAAACTTGGCTACTATCATTCAGCTGAAGGAGCAGCTTTCCATGTCAGACTAATGGCTCCTCTAACCTTGTACCTCCTCTTCCAATGTTACAAAAACAGCTGCTTGTGGGGATTCCAGAGACCACAGAGGCAATAACTTCTGCTAGTAATGTTTCCAGAAAATGCTACTCAACTCATACTGTCTCTGCATGTAGAGGTGGTATTTAACAATCTCCAGCTTCAGAAGCTGTGTAGCACTGCCAAATGCCAGAAACAGGAAGGTATTGCCGAGCACCACAGCTGAAAAGAGCTTCTTGAAATTAGTTTCTATTTAACTCAATGTTGTGCCACTTTTTAAGACTAAGGGGTCATAATTGGCTTTTACATGTCATTCAGGGTGGGATGCATCCTTTAGGAAGTGGCCGTGGGACGTTACTCAAAACCAAAAAGCAAAAAGCAGTTTGGCCCAGGATAAATATTAAATAAAAACATATGATTTTCCTTATGTATTTAATTCTTTCCCCATAAAAATTACAGAACGGTAACCTTTGAACAGAGCTTGAAGCCCTAGGACTTCAGGTGGTGCAAGTCAGCAGACCAATACATTAAGTTGACTAAGTGAAGATTGAAGTCAACTAAGCACAGGTAAGAACTTATAATGGAACTTACCTTGTGGCAATAAGGGTAGCAAAACACCCTTTAATTATCTGTCCTTATTGCATCGTCAGATATGTCTATGACAATTCACCACAGCCAGCTTGCCATGGCCAACTTGCCACAGCCATCTCACCACAGGACAACTTGCTGCGAGACAAAAGTTACACTAATATCAAAGATATGGTGGAATAGAATAATTAAAGAAGGGATGCAAAAGAAGGGACAGAAAGAAATTTGAAGGGCAAAAATTAAAATAATTTTTATTTATTTTAAATGATTAAATAGAATTGTTAAATTGTCCTACAATAAGTTGTCTTGTGGCGAGTTGGCTGTGGTGAGTTTGGCCATGGCGAGTTTGGCCACTGCAAGTTAGCCATGGCGAGTTAGCCACAGCAAATTCCCTTTTCAGATGGCTGTCCAGCAGCCCTGTTTCTGGTGGCCAAGTCCCTCCTTGGTTAAAAAAAAATAAAAAAAAAGATTGGATCATATCCTAAAGGACTGCTGTGAGGAATATTCTGTCAGATAAAGTCTCTCAACTTCATTCAAACTTGAACTCTGGTTGGGTAGATCCCTTGGAAGTGACTAAAGCAAACCCGATCCCTATTAATTTGGAGGAATCTGAGTTGGTTGATCCTGAGGAAGTTAATGGGATCCTCCACTGGAGAAGCATTTCTTGGACGAATGACTGAATGAAGGACGAAATAAACTAGAAAAGGGAATGGCCAAGGGGGCAAGCATTGTTTCAAGGATGAATATAATTATGTCTTGAGCAATTTGTGTTGGGTATTTAAATGATAAGTGACATATTTCTGAAAAGAGAGAGAGAAAGAGCGGGGGGGGTGAGTGTTGCGTGTAGCAGATTTCAAGTGATACTTGGGTTTCTCTTTAGCAGTTCTGAAAAAGAAAAAAAATGGCTTTTGAGGGAAATGAAGTTAATAGCATCTTTGCCACCATGATTCAGTATCATCATAATTTGGCATATTGATCATCCAGGAGAGGTTATGAGAATAATTTGCTCAATCACTCATCCTGCTGCTATTTCCTTTTGCACAGGAAATTCTGGGCAGTTGGAAGTAGCAATTCATCTCTCACTGTGCTTTTCAGCTTTACTTCTACCTACCTACCTGTTATGTTCTTACCATTATTTTTGTATTCAAAACACATATAAATAAACTCCCCCTTTAGTTGGATAATGCAGCCTGTACATAATTTACTGGATGATGACTTCTTGTTCTGTACCGATCTAGCAAAAATCACACTTGCCTTAGAATTATGCACTTTGCTTTTTTTCCAGCTTAATGTTCCTCTATTTCTAATTTGCTGTACTGACCTATGACCAAGATAAACATTTGTTTTTATTCGAATTTGGAACCCTCTTCTACCTAGTTACCATTCCACTTGAGTAATTTAAGGCGTTTATATGTTATCTGTGGGAGGAAGGAAAAATATGCTTTGAAAAATATGCTTTGTGTTAATTTCTAAATGCTGTGCAAGTAGCAAGCAATAATCATTTGCCACAGTTTGCTCATTAAAAAGCTCTGAATCTAGTTATAGTCCTGTATAAATAAAACTGATGATAATCATAATGACAATTGGCCTTGCTGAAAATCTGTAATCACCAGTTCCTTTGAAAGGGAGAGGTACAGAGTGGCTTCAGCCAGGGATTTTGGTCAATGAATATCCTTGGATTAAGAAAGAGACCATAGAGGAAAGGAAAGGGGGGAAATTCCTTCTTTTAATATAATGGTTATTAAAACTTTTTTTAAAAAGAAGATACAAGCGAATACAAAATAAAGCTTTTAAACCTAAATTTAATTTCTACTCCACACACTCTACTGTGTGTGTGTGTGTGTGTGTGTGTCAGTGGTGGGTTGCAGTCGGTACGCCCCGGTACGGGCATACCGGATCCTGCCCGGGGTACCGTTCTGATATGGTGCTCCGGAGGGCCCACCCGCCAACGCTACTTACCGTGTTTTAAAGCTGTTGATGCTTCCGTGCACGCGAATGGTGCATACAGCGCCTGTGAGATGTTCCGCTGAGCAGTTGGAGCATCACAGAGGCTTGTGGAAGAATCATTTGATGGTACAACTCATGTACGCACCTCGCACCTGTGCATGTGCGCTGCCACATGCATGTGGATGATGCTGGAGCCTTTCCAACCATACTGGTTGGAATGAATCCGGAACCCACCACTGGTGTATGTATATGTATAAGTATGTATCTCTGTGTATATGTTTGTATATGTGTGTGTGTGTGTGTGTGTGTGTATGTATGTATGTGTTTTTGTAGATTTTCACAGGTGTAGGTATGCTGGTCTTGTTGTATTCGGGTCTTTTCCCATGCAAGATTGATCTTACACGGGAAAAGACCCGAATACAATAAGATCAGCCTGAGTGTGTGTGTGTGTGTGTGTGTGTGTGTGTGTGTGTGTGTGCATTTCTACTCCATATATATATATATTTCAAGGATACTTGGACTTCTCTTATTACAACAAGTATTTAAAACTGGTTATGAATTTTTTTTGTTTTAATTTCATTACAAATTAACAAAACATCGGGATATACGTGTTTAGATTTTAGTGTGAATGTATGTATGTGGGGTGGGGGAGGTATCATTCGTGGGAAATATAAAAAATGTGGCCTGTAATTAAAAGATGAAGGAATGGGAACTCAGGTTGGATGCTCATGATAACTTACATCACTAGAAATCATGCAGCAGCTTGGACAAACAGTATCTTTGTGCCTCAGTCTCATAGTCTATGTAGGCATCTTTCTTTTTTTCCTTACAACATTGGCAGCATTTGTGATGTTGGTATTAGAACTTCAAAACAAGATTATGTTTTCCCTAAAATTCCGTATTATTTGTCTGGAGTTAATCATAGCAAACTGTGTATTGTTATTGATGATTATTTTTACAGAGGAAAAAAAATAAATGTCTTCTTATTTGTTTCATTCTGTATTTTAAAAAAAACCATGATCCTACAACCTGGGGGTTGACCATTTTGTTCAGTGCAATAAGCAGAAAGAGTACAGAGTTTGCCCATTCCTCAGGCCAGCCTACTTTCAATATGGCCGATGCATAATGAACAGACTATTATAAATCAGGTTGCTCCTATATTTATGGTTTTGATTTGGGGTGATTCTTTAAGCTATGTTCTGTGAAGTTTCAACATTTCATGGGATTCAAATAAGAGTTTGTTCAATAAAAGAAAATATATATATATATATATATTTCAAATTGAAAAAAGATCAGAGTAAACTCTATTATCTTTCTTTGCACATCATGTAAATACACATTTTATCAGCCTCATTCTTTCTGACATAGAGAACTTGAATTTCAGCACCTTCAGTTATATCTCGTATTTTTGTGTCTTTAGATTATACTTTGTTTCAACTCTAATCCCTGAAACATTTCCAAACCCTCTGACTTCCTTAACAATCTTGTTCTCTTTCATTTTCCTTAGACTGCATATGTTTCCTCCAACAAATAAGCTGACAAATATTTTATTTATGTATTTATTCATTTGATTTTTATCCCTGTATTATTGTTTATAAATAACCCAAGGCATGAACATACATCACTGTATAGTCTTAATTATTTCACTACAGCTGCACATAAACCAATGTAAATAAATTTTCCAAAACTTGGCAATTCAGTAGTGTTCTTTATAGAGCCTGGCATGAAATCTAGCCAAAATAATTGGCTGAAGCTAACAAGGAGAGCAGAGTATTCTGACTTGGAGAGACGTGAGGTTTTGGAGGAGCCAGATAAAAAGGTTTGAGATGCCCCTAATCATTTTCCTTTTCTTCTTCTTTCCCACCTGCCATTTTCACACTGATCTTGAGACAGAAGAGTAGATTCTATGCTACTCCTCTTTTGAGGGTCAGCCTAATGGATGGTGTTTAGCACTTGCTTTTTCTCTAATTCAGTAGAAATGCCACTGAAACTGGCATTAAAAGACAGATGCTTGACCACACCAGAGGTAGCACAATTTTTACTGTATGGCATCCTCTTTTACCTCTGTTGAATGGAAACACAGTATTGTCTTATGAACAGGTTTTCTGATTATGGTGATCACGAATTAAATCTGTGCGGCAATGGCTCTAAGAAAGATGGAAATTATCCTTTCCTACTGCCAAATCATTAGAACTTCAGTCATCCATTATTGTGGATGAATCTGGGAAAGACTGAGAAGGCTAAAAATTCAATTACATTGGGATTCTGTTTATTTATAACAGTAAGAAGCTACAATCCATAGAAAATGGCCCACTGGCATCCAGGATTCAAACATTTCTGAAAATTAAGAGTCCATCAGGTTGTGATGACCAATAGTGTAGCAACTGACAGATCTTCTCTATGAACTTGCTAATGCCTTTTTAAAGGCCAACATAACATTATGTGGCAATAAAATACTTACATTATATTTGGTGACATATAAAAAGATATTGCCACCACAATCCTATGTAGGTTCACTGTGTTTAATTGACTGTATTTACTTTGGAATATATTTGTAACTACAGACTTTGTCTGCCCTCTGTTTTTAACAATAATTTTATTAAGCTTTATCCTTTTTTCATTGTCAGCTCTTGAGGTTTCTCAAATAGATCTTGAACAAAAACCAATCTGGTCTCTGATTATATCGGTTGCCCTTTCCTGCCCTTATCTGCTTTGTACGGATGATTTAGTAATTATGCAGCTTTTGGCATATGTTACATTGTACTGTACAGTATAGATGCTATGCTACCAACAGCATTACTTTCCATTTCTTTTTTAATAATTTACAAAATGGAGTTTATTTTTTTCGGTTCTGCTCTATACCAAATTTGTTTTTCTTTGTAAACTGCTATCTTCCCTTAAGTCCTTTTCCCCCTCTAAGCAGTCTTAGCCAATTCAGATCCCCTCATCAATTATGTAAATTTATGATTTGTTTTGCTCAACAGGCAAACCATATTGAATTTAATTTTCAGTTTGTTGTCCACTCAGCCTTCACAGTCTGCCTTGGATGTCTCACCTAAGTGCTTCATAAACTCCCTATTTTACTGTTTATGCCTGAATCCAGATAACTGAAAGCTCTTTCCAGATACTTCCCTAGACAGCACAGAATTATCTGTTTCCATTCTTTAATCTATTATCTATAAAAGAGATTATTCTTTATTCCAAGACAGCTCTTTATTCAGGCTTTTCTGATGATGGGTTTTGTTAAAAGCTTTTGACAAGCCCAAATCTGAAATTTTTAACAGGTCAAGCCTAGCTACATGTACATACCTCCAAAGATACTGAAAGTCTGTTTACATTTTAAAATTTTACCTAATTTATAAAGCTTCCAATATGGTTGGGGGGGTGGGATAAGATATCCCACTGGAAGGTTGATAATGTATTTATTCCCTTACTGAGATTCCATTGGGCAAGGAGAGGAAAGTATTACAATGGCTATCTTATAGAAATGGTTTTAAAGACTGGAGTTATATGATTTTATTGTAAGATCAACAAAATCATATGGGAGCTCTGGGTCTGTTATAGAGACTCAGTACCTTGCTAAGGTGAAATGTCTTCATTTAGTTTTGTTACCATCTGCTTTCTTTTTTTCAATAATCCTGTCACATTTTTCTAAGTATAACTTCCACTATTTCTCTGAAGCTATCATGAAGGATACAGCACAATTTGAAGGAGTTTCTGGAGAGTACCTGAAGAAATTGGTAGAAAAAATTCAGGATAAAAGGGAAGAATAGGGCAAAAACCATCTCCTTTGGGATTTTCTCTTAATTCAAGTTATGCTTCTACAAATCATATTCTGTCAGGCAATGATAGCCAATTGTATCTCCGTAAACCTAGCCCAAGCCCCATTAATACAGATCTTTGAGGAATGTTTCTAATTATGCCATGAATATCAGCCAAGCACTTGAGAAGATTTGACTTTCCTAAAGGACCACTTAGTTCCACCTATTGTCTCACATTTTGGGAACATTCAATTTGGTATGGAATTGTTATTGGATTGGATTTTCTGACAAACCTTTCATAAATGTATCATAATGAACCTGATAACAGAGTGGTTTTGCTTCTCAGTAAGTCAACCTTGCATGAAGTAAAATATTTCTTGCTATTTAGGTTTTGTTGTGACCTAGAGCTTGGACCCACTGCTAAGGGTTTTAGGGTAGGACATACCCTCCTTCAGGGACATACATATCCCCCCAAAATATGCAAATAGTGGAAGTGTGCAAAATGTTTCCCTTGTAAAATTTTGCAAAAAAAACCAACAACCCTACTTTCCATGCAAAACATTGCCTCAAGTTCAAAATCAGTTGTTCTGAACTCCACTTGCTTTGTTGTTCATTGCCTAGAGATTTCATTGACTGGCGAAGTTTACAATTATTTTAAATGAGTAAGTCTTAGACATCCCTAGCTCGTATTGTCATTGTCATCTCCATCAGAAGAGAGAACATAGGGCTAAGAACCCTCTCATGTTGCAGCTTACTTAGCTTCCTTGTCTGTAGCTCTTTTATGATTGTGATTCAAAAAAGTGAAAAGGGGAAGTAATAGGCATGAAAGGGGCTAAGGCAAGAACATGCCAACAGAGATGGCAAAATCAAGGAAAACAACGGCTGTCAGCAAGGCTAGATAATGATTAAAGGGGAGGGCAATTTGCCCATATCGCTCAACACTCCCAAAATACATGTCTAATCACAACCCTGTAAGGGCATCTCTTTAGATCCTTACAAGATAAATGGGTAACAAAATGTTAACATATTTTACATACCTTGAAGCATCATCTTAAGCGGGCTGTAATACTATTTCACTTAATGACAACTCAAGGCCATTTCACACCTGGTCTGAGGATGAGAACAAGGAAATGCTATGCATCCAAGGTGGGGAAGACTTAGGCTGTCAGAGGAAACTGCAAATGGGAACAGGATCTACCTTCTGCTTGTTTCAACTCCCTCCAACTTTATTTGGAGGTCTCCAGGGTCATTCTCATTTGCATGGACCATTTCCCCATTTTCTTAGCCTCCATGCTGACTCCATGATTGTTCCATAACTAGCTGATCTAAGGCACAGCCATGTCTCCCACATATAATAAAATTGAGTCTTTATTGAGATCTGAGTATAAATCTATGCAATCAGTGTGAGAGTAATTGAAGTTGCCCAAGATTATAACATTTCTTCTTTGGCAAGCTGCCTGCCTTCCTGATTATATTTTCCCTGCCTGCATTTTCTCTCTCACTTTTTTGGCTGGGGAGAAATCTACTTTGTTCCCTGGTCACTTCTAAACCAATTCTATCTCACTTCTTTCATTAATCTCCCGTTTCCTTTCCCTGAAAATAGCTGTAAGCAAAAGCCTACTCCATACATCTAATAAACTGAGCTATGATCCATGGAAGCTTATACAATAATAAATGTTAGTATTTAAGTTGCCACAAGATTCTCAGCTATTTTTGTTGCAAAACATTAACATGAAAATGCTTCTAGTAAATTAATATACAGTGAGCTTTCAATTGAGCGGACCTTCATGCAACAGACTTGCAGGGAAAAAACCAATTTTCTGCATTGGTTCATATCATTTGTGTAACAATATCATTACACAAATCATATACATCTATGTGACATCATGATGCAAATTATGCAAATCACCACAGATAAGTTAATTTGTTAACAATGGGACCCTCTCCTGCCAATTAGTCCATGAAAATAAGCTTTTACTGCATTCGTAGATTAATTTTGGGGACCAGTATTCTGATAAATACAGTTTGTTCCTCTCATTTATTAGCCCTATGTAGTTATATAATTATTTCACCGTTTTCAGTAAATTATACATACTGACATTGATATTAATTGTTCTGCCACTGTAACTGTATCCTGCTTTGGGATTAAATATTTCAGTTTCCTACATCTGAGGCATATGCAGTAGTGGGATTCAGCCAGTTCACACCACTTCAGGAGAACTGGTTGTTAAGTTTCTCAGTAGTTTGGTGAACTGGTTGTTAGAAGAAATCATTAGAGCAGAGAACCGGTTGTTAAATTACTTGAATCCCACCACTGGACATAAGTATTGATTTATACCAGGGGTGTTCAGTGATGGCATTTTAAAAACTTGTGGACTTCAACTCCCAGAATTCCCCAGTCACCAAGAAGTCAACAAGTCTTAAAGTTGCCAAGGTTATACTCTGCATATGATGCTGAAAGGGCATTTATTTTCCCCCATTCACTAATCTATGAGACAGATTAAGCTGAGTATGACTGAGCCATAGTTTCTCAGTGACATCGCCTGGACCTAATTGAATACTTTAAGCATAAACCACACAATATTTGTCTTTGAGGTTCCTTTGTTGGAGGACTTTTCCTTTTTTTTTCATTTTTAAAAATGATTTTCTCTACTTTTGTGATGATTATTTCATATATTTGGTTTTTATTGACTGTTTTACACCACTCAGAGTCACTTCGTGTGAGATGGAGACGGTGAAATGTGATTAATAAATAAATAAGATCACCTTCTTTCAGTGCCCACGGACAGATTTTATTTTATTTTCCTCAATCAGAGGCTCAGGAATATTTATACAATTTTATTTATACATATAATTTCCATTTCTAAGTCAGCCCACTCAGCAACAAATTTGGGCAGCTTCAAGAATATTACAAAAAAAAGTTAATAGCGAAGAAACAAGACATGCCAGGAGGGAAACAATCAGTTTCATCTTAAAGAGCAGATTCATATATTGTCCTTACCCAATGCTTGTGGGAAAATGCTGCCTTCATTGTTAAAATGTCATAACCCATTGCTGAAAATACTTAATTACACAACCCATCATTACATGCATAAGAGTCATTGCCATCGCCTTACATTTATTTATAGAACTTTTAACCAAGATAAACTGATGAAACTTCAGTATTTAATGACAGATTGACATTCCAGCAACAGATATGTAGAGCAGAGGAGGGTTGCTCCCGGTTCGGCCCAGATCGGGCAAACCGGTAGTGGCTGTGGTGGAAGGCTCCACCCACCCACCCGGATGCTTCTGTGCATGTGCAGAAGCGTCGCGCACATGAGTGAACCGGTAGTAAAAAAAAAGGAAACTCACCACTAATGTACAGCTATTAGAATAGAAGGAGGAACAACCACACCAGCAGCAAAATGCAAGCAGTCTATTACCAATTATAACTGGGGCCCAGGTTTTAAGGTCTTATTTCAATAGTGTCAGGGTGTAAATGTAGAAGTCTTAGGGGGAATGGTGTTCCAGAGGCCATCCTCTTTGTTGTAAGCCACCCGGAGTCCTTTGGGATTGGGCGGCATATAAATTTTATAAATTAAATTAAATTAAATCTGCCATGACAGAGAAATTCTAGTTTTATATGGCAAGAAGTAACAGACTGTATTCTTGATATACTTCATCTGAAATACAATTTTGTAAACCAAAAAGAAAAATCTTATTTCTTTCATATATATGACATATTTTTAATATGTATTTATTCATTACAAATTCTGGTTTTCTAACAGGAGCTCAAAGTAGCTCCCATGGGAGTCTCTTTTCATTTTATCCTCACAACTGCAACCCTGTGAAAGTGTTGAGCTAAGAGTGAGTGATTGGCCCAGAGTTTTTCCATGAGCTTCTGTGGCTGACCTGGGGTGTCCCCACTCCTAGTCTAAACCCTGGGTTACTGAGCCAATGCCATGACCTCATCTGCCTACTGCAGCCCCAGTCAGTCTCAGTCAAGTTTTGGTGCACAGACCTAAAAGGGCAGATATTGTCCAATCACAATTTTTGATGTAGGATTCACTTACACTTCAGTCAACTTCCTTATTTGGGAATGAAATGAGGAGTGGGACCATATTGTTGTTAGTCTCTCATTAGCATGTTCTCAAGCTCTGTGGGTTTTTTGTCACCTGGATTCCTCTTCTGCTTCCTGAGAAAATGGTACCACACTTCAGTGTGTGTTTTCCTAACAGTTTGTCACCACTTTGGAAAAGGAATCCCTCAGTCAGCAACATTTGTCTTGTTTTTGCTCCAGATTTCAAAACAGACCACAAATATAAACAAAAC
The DNA here is from genome assembly GCF_009769535.1 of Thamnophis elegans. NCBI lineage: Eukaryota > Metazoa > Chordata > Lepidosauria > Squamata > Natricidae > Thamnophis > Thamnophis elegans. The sequence continues at coordinate 105,178,247 of NC_045542.1, forward strand.
AGAAGCACAGGTGGCAAATTAATCTTTGGGTTTGAAAGTGCAGGTCTCTAATTTTGAAAAATGATCTCGATTTTTACAAAGCAGACATTAAGAGCTGGCCAATTTTGTTAATTCAGCCTGTAGCTCTTGATATAGTCTGTCGGCTGGTTCTTCTCCCTGCAAAAATATTGAATATTGTTTGCAAGAATAAAGAAAAGAAAATGCTCAAGAGTATGGAAAGGAACAGAAGAAGAAAAAAACTACTTTTGCTATACTGTGGAAGCAATACTGGATAGCAGCACTTAGCCAAACTTCATGGATTGATTATGTGCCATTAAGTCATTGGACTCTTAGTGACCACACAGATAGATATTCTCTGTGAGACTAAACTTGGTTAATACTGAAAAGCTAAGCAAGGAACTTGTAAATAAGGGGCAGGGGGCAGTGGTGAGCATGAAGATACAAGTGATGAACCACCAGGAATTTGGGGACTGTAGGTTACCTGGAAAGATTTAAAAAAGTATCCTGAAGAAGGCAACACCTTGTTACATGGTTGTGTTTGCATTTAGCTAGATTTGATGGAGAATTTACAAAAGTATGTAGGAAGTAAATTCTCCATCAAATTCTATGAAAATCCAAACCTCCTCAAATGCTGAGTTTTGTGCTTAATACTAACTGTGCATGCCTGCGAGATAGCAGAAGAGTCTGTACTGTATTCTCTAATTTTTAACATGATTGAATAGTGAAATCTTAGTTTTGACCTGCAAGTGAAGAAGAAAAGAAGATTAGATTTATTTTTATTGAAAGAATTCTTGCTAAAACTCGTCAAAATAAAATTGTTGGACTAGACTAGTCATTGGGAAAGATGTTTTCAGAAAATCAAAAAACTTCTAGTTCTTTCCTATAGCCTCACTTTTCTTTTCCCTTCCTTTCAGTTCAGTTCTCCACTTTCCATCTCTATCCCTGACTTCTAGGCCCTTTCCCCAATCACTGATCAAAACATCTGAATGTAGCATCTACTACTTTTTTTAATGCTCATTTGTGTTAATTTTTAACCAAACAGGTAGGCTGCCTGTAAAAAGAAGATTTGCAGAGTCTCAGTGTTGCAAAGTCTTGTTGAAAAAATTAGATAGAATTCATGCTTATGGGAGTGGATTCTGATTCATATTCTTGATGGGGAAGGCACTTTATGCTTTGCCAAATAACAGAGAAGGACCGGTTTAATTAGGGGCTTCTGTGGCTCTCCAACACTTTTCATGCTTAGATGGTTTGTTAGACCCTAGACACTAAAACATGATTAACTTTTTTTCTAATTAATTTTCTTAATTACTACTTTTTATTCCAAAAGCCAGGAAAAAGAGCCAATTTGCATCTTATTGCATTGGAAGTCAAAGCAGGGCAAAGAAACAAAGAAAGGGAACAGCTTGGTAGGAAGAACTGGAAATCATCATGACTCAAATTTTCAGAATACACATAGAGGTGGTACACAACCAGGATTCATTCTGCTGTATTGCCAATAGCAATGCACATTACAATGACATCTGATGGCCTTGTTGAGTAAGGAACATTGCTTCCCCACACAAATGATTCTTCCTTCAAAAAAGTAGAGATATAAAACTTAAAATATAGTAGTAATCCACTGATGAATTAAGAATCTTTTTTTCCAGATAGAGAAACTGTTTACATTACTTTCATTATGTTTAATCTCTGACCTCATATTGCACAAATTTACATCATCTATATAGTTCTGAGGCATCTTGCCTTTGTATGCTTATTGAACATCAAGAATTTGACTCAAAAATGATTATTACTATTATGCAGTACATTCAGCCCTGTGTTTGCCTATGAACTAGCTATTTTTGTTTTAGATGCTATGATTTATAGTTTATTGTAATTGGATCTAGCCATTAATATTTAAATATACATGGCTGAACAAACCATAGCTTAGCAAAATATTTTAATTAATCTATATTTGGTTTTTCCCGATACCTTGCAGTTTGCTTTTTAAAAAAATCCTCAGTGAACTTTCTGGAACAAGCTGGACAGCATTTTAATAATGAATTAGCCATGTTTATAAACAAGGGATCTCAATTCATATATCATTATATTAATTTTTAAGTAGTTTGCATACAGAAATTATAATATTCTGGAAAATATGTACATATTAAAACCTTTCCCCAAAGAATAAGCTTTAAAGAGATCCATCTATCAAGATCTTAAAGAGAACACCATATGCATTTTATTCATATCTTAAATAGCCTTCTGTGAAATGTAATATGGGGTGATAACTTCAAGGTTTGACCATCATTTAAGTCAATTAGATGAAGTCCTGAACTCTGAACAACAAACAAGAATTTCCTTCGTCTATATAACAACTTTTCAGTTATTTGAGCTATGCTATCAGTCAGGTCTTCTGTTCTTTAGGCTAGACACACAGATTTGTTTACATTTCTCCTCCAAGAACTGTTTATTTAACGGTTTTGGTTGGTTGTTGCTTTTTTTGGCATCTGATAAAGTAGATTCTCCATATTAATTGCAAAAATTAATAAAATATAGCACAATAGTACAAATCTTGTTTGAAACCTAGAACCCAGTTTAGGAACCTGCACAACAGTTAACAAACAAGCTACAGGTGCTAAAACCATAGTAGCAATTAATAGTAGCACTAAAACTGTCAGTGGCAGGACTAAATCTTTATGACATAGATATTCATCTTAGAAACACTTAGTAAATATTAAAATACTTAACATGACATTACAGAAATGATTTCTTTAAAACCTTAACATGTTGCCAAACTGGCAATATGACATCAAGAAGCCTCTCTAGAAGGCTTTATTTATTTTGTTTGTTTATTCATTCAATCAATTAATATCCAGTCTTTGTATTTTTATAGTATTTAATATTGCTAACTAGAATTTGTAAAATAAGAAGACACAAGATTATACTAAGATAATTAAGACTACAATTGTTGAAATGCTTAATATGCTATTACTGGGTTAGAGTGATTTCTGGTAAGAAATGTATCGGTTACCTTAAAGACACTCTCCAAAACTGAAGAAATACAGAGAAAAGTCACAGAGAGGTATCTGTAAACTTAATTTTAAGGCATATGAGAAGAGGTACTGAAATCCTATTCCTCGTGGAGTTTTACTGGTGCAAAACAGCACCTTTAATTGGTCGTGAAAACAAAGTAGAAGTTTGTGACAGTGAGAGCCGGCCCATCACATATGGTTCCAGTTTCAATATTCAAAGGCAATCCACATGCAACAGATTATATTCAGGTAAGGCCTTCTGTTCAATTGACCACTTTCATTAATGTCATTACAAGATAATTATAGCAGGCACATACAGAAGGAAGCCTTAGATCCTGCCAATCCCATAGATCAGTGGTTCCCAAACTTGGCAACTTTAAGACTTGTGAACTTCAACTCCCAGAATTCTGGGAGTTGAAGTCCACAAGTCTTAAAGTTGCCAAGTTTGGGAACCACTGCCATAGATATATAAATTTTAGATGCTTCAGTCAAAGATGGGTGTTGTGTCACAGACCCAGACAGAACAGCAATAAAGAATACTGGTGATTAGCACTCAGGTTGTGGGTTCCCATTGTTATGAAAACTGATGATGTTTATTTAGAAACAGTCCCTAGATTCTGAAGAGCTAGCTTGAAAGGTATTGTCCTAGCATCCTGAATAAGATTTAGTGATGAATGCCTTTGTCTGCCATCAGTAATTTTAAGATGAGAAAGGAGATGTGGGAATTATCAGCCATAGCATAGCTGTTGTTAACGTTTGTCAGATGCTTTCACAAAGGCCATTCAACTCTGCACAGGTGTCCTGGATTGAATGCTTACTTCAACCAGCTCTGATTTCATTAAGAAAGGTGTTTTGTTGCCAGCATATCTCAGTTTTTTGGCAGTCAAAGCTGTATTTCAGAAACAAACTCACCTTAATTAAAGAATGTAGGAGTTTTCTTCCTGAATCAAGAAGATGCAGCACTACTTATGTTGTCTCCAGAGGAAAGTAGGAAGGGGGGAGGGGGGCTTTATGTAAACTACTTAAATTGTAAGTTAAAAGGATGGTTCTTTTTGCTACAGTTCCCTACTTTATTTAATTAAATATCACATTCTAATTAATTTCACTTTTACTGAGAAATCCCTTCATAAAAAAGGGAGATAAAACCTAGCCAAGACTATTCGGCTATCACTGATCACAAAAAACACTAGAACTAATTTTGGATAAGAATTTCATTGAAATTTCTTTATTGAAATATTATCAGGTTGCTTATTGCACAATTAAAATTAAGGAAATGATATATTATCTTCAGAAAGATTTATTTCTGAAGACTTATTTATTTATTGCATTTGTATAGCCACACTTCTTGAATAGTGACTGTATACAATAAAATGGAATGTACAAAAACATTAAAAATCACAATTTGAAATAAAAACAATATAGCATCTTTTCTATGCGATAGTTACATTAAGGAGCATCCACCCATCTTGCTATTCCTAGTTATACAGAAAAGATTATGCAAAGTGCAGAAAAGGACTAAAACCTAAAAGACATTAAATAGGAAAAAGAAAAATTAATATATCTAAATCTTATACTGTACAATTCAGTGTATCTCTTTGCAAAGCATCCTTACTTCGCCCACAGCCATGCAACATTTCATGCATTGCATTTTGTTTTTATTTAATATTCTCGTCTTCCTCTTTTTGTGGATCTCATCAATGTATCCAACCATCACTTTCTTACTATATCATATAATCTGTCTATATTTGTATGAGTGTTAGGCACAGATGCAGTCTTCATAAATGTTGATTCCAACACCTCCATATTTAAAGTATTTCTCCTATCACATCATCTACACCTGCAGCCATATTATTTCTCAGTGTACCTGTGACAATTATGACTTTCATCTTATCTTTTTATTCTTCAACACTAACATTTATACCATTCATTTGAATTACCCTCTTCAACATATCATTCTCATTGCTATACAAATCATAAATACTCCTTCCAGCATTCTTCTAGCTTCATGTAATCCAAAATCATTATTTTTATTTTTAATTCCACTCATCTGCTTGAGGCCTTTTCAGTTACTTCCAAAACACTTTTTTAAAAAAAATTATAACAAAATTGTTTTACATTTTCTTTGCCTTTTTGAACTTTAATTATGTTCTTCTCTTTGGCTATGTTATTTGCAATTTTTTTTTCTCTAGCCACATATCATACAGTATTATTCAATCAGTCTTATTGTTTGTAGAAATAATTCTCTTATGTGCATTTTATTCTTATCCATCGCCTCTTTCAATGCATCATTCTGCCAAGCATCCTTGTTCAAAAATAAACATTCAGACATTTTCTAAAAACACCCCCAAGACCATCACCCCCAAGAGCTCTCTAGAAATTGTTAGACATATCCCAGCTTAATAACTTAAGGGCAAAATGAAAGATCTTTAGATGTAAAATCTATTTCTCATTCAAATTATATATACCTGCAGAACAATCCAGATTGTGTGTTGTATATTCAGTGAAGATATCTTTGGAACACTTAAACAGAAAAAAGTGCTTTTCCATCCTATGATATATTAAATTACAGAAATTCTAGAATATTATATTTGTTACTTACTGCAAAAAAAAACCTTGGTACTATTGCATTAAACATAAGTATTCACAAAACCCAAATGTTGAGAATGTATGGCAATTTAAGTTTTAGTTCATTTGTTTAATCAGTTTTCCTTTCCTTCCTTTCCCTGGTTAGGCTCCTTGCAGTCCTGCATTTTCTTGTATACAATATATGGATCAAATGGGCTTGTATCATCATTTATTGATGAATAAGAAGGAAGAAAGATAGAGGCTAAAACATTATTACAATTGGATTTACTAAGATAAAAAAGTGGAACCTCTGTGTCTCTTAGCAATGTCAATTTGAAAAAGGTAAATTTCTTTCTAAAAACAGTTTTGCCTACTTTGTAGGAAAAACAAGCACAGTCATAGTCCTGAACTTACAACCTGAAGTTTGATCACATGACCGTGGGGGTGCTGTGTGACAGTTGTAGTTATGAGTATCAGTTGTAAGTCACCTTTTTCTTTGTAACTTTATAAATGGTTGTTAAATGAGTGGTTGCAGGTGAAGGACGACCTGTAATCCAGGTGTAATTACAGAACAACAACCTTTTTGATGCTCAGGTTCAGAAGACTGATAAGAAAACAGAGCAAATTCAAACATTAAGAGACACACGTTTGACCAATAGAAAATTTAACAAATAAATAAGGCATCAATCCTTCATATAACTCCAAATCTATAGTGGCTACTGCATGATGAGATAAGGGCAGATAGAAAGAGAAAATTGAGGCTGGCCTTCAGGGATGCAGAGAGAACCCAGGGCAAAACATCCTCTCTGCCCTTCCTCCAATGTTGTCAATAAATTTGATATATTTCAGAATATCAGAATTGAATTTCATCAGTGGATTATATAGTTTTCAGAGGGCCAGTTGAGATAAATGGCTTCCCTGTTCAAGACTCATTCAGTCTTGAGACAAAGAAACAATATACTGCTCCAATTTCAACACAAATTTGTGGGAACAGAGCTGAGGTGATTATATCAAGCCAGGAATTTTACACAGAATGAACTGTTAGCCCCATTGCAGCAAGACTCCTGGCAAGATTTCAGATGTACTTTGCCCTTGCTTGCTTCTTCCTAGGGCTGAGAGAAAATGGGCCACCCAAAGCCACCCAGTTGTTTTCTGCTTAAGGTATAAATAGTATAGTATAGCCTTTATTGTCATTGTGCGTCATTTATACAACAAAATTGGTTTTAGCCTCACTGATGCAATCCATGACAACAAATACAAACAATATAAATAGTATAAAGAATAATTCCAATGCAAGTAATTAGAGGGGGGGAAGAAAAGAAAGAAAAACCTAGCCATACGTTTCCGTGTGGAATGATTGTGGTTGTGTTTAAGAGTCTGACAGCCCAAGGATAGAAACTATTTTTAAACCTATTTGTTCGGCTGGCTATGCTTTGATGTCTTCTGCCCAATGGTGGAGGTGAGAAGAGACAATGACCGGGATGTGAATCATCTCTGAGTATCTTCCTTACTCTGCTAAAACAGTGAGACCTGGCAGTGTCATCTAGTAGTGTTAGAGAGCAACCAATGGTTTCTTGTGCCAAATTGATCACTCTCTGTAGTGCCTTCTTGTCCGCAGCAGTTAAACCAGCGTACTATACTATAATGCAGTATATGGGACTAGATCTCACAGTGTCCTGGTTTCTGTCCTAGTGCCTTAACCACAATTTGTCTCTTTTCCTATGCATAGCCCTCCTGTATTTACCTACCAATTCTTGACAGAGATCACACTCTAGCCCTAAATTCGAGTTAAGGAAACAAAACTGTGGTGTTCACCCAATGGTTGACTTTGTTCAATGTGCTGAATCCTGATCTGTCCATTCTATTTTAGTTTAATCCAGCATGCTGTTTAAATTGGCCTTTGTCTTTTTTTTCCTATTAAAAATATGTTAAGCAGCAAAAGATGGGAATTGCTCCAAAGTGAGTTTTTATTCATAACACTACAAGCTTTCCATGTCTGAACATCTGTAGTTGTAGGTATGCAGGCATAGGGATCTCTCTATCTCCCTCCCTCCCTCTCTCCCCCTCCCCATCTCTGTCCTCATCACTGCCAATTCCTTTAGCTGCAGACCTAGGATTTACAATATCTACGGTATAATAAGGCAGGAAAAGACTTTTGCAGAGAACAACCTGGGCCATTTGCATTCCTCTTCTCTACATTTCAATCAGCTCAGAAAACAAAAGGAAAGGAAAACCCAATAGGTGCGGATTGCCTAAGAGCCCAAATCACCTGTGAATTGCCTGACTGGTAGCTAGTCTGAATAGAGAAGCTGCACTTTTGATTGGGATTCTTAAGGCAAAACAATTCCCACGGGGAGAGATGGACCTGAACTACATTAATTGGAGCTAGGATTTTGCTAGGCTGCACTTAAATCATTAGTTGTTTACCTAAAGCAGTGGACAAATGATGGAGAAATAGCTTCTATCTAAAGCAACTACTTTGGCTTAGTTATAGGATGTGTCTTCCTCATATTCCCTACTCCCTTTGTGTAACCCACACAATTTCTGCCCTTCATTTCTTCACCCAAACTTTGGTTCACGAAAGCTGAGAAACTGTTTTGTGAAGAACGGAAAGCTGAAAAACTGTTTGACTACAGGTGAAGGGTGAAATTCCTTGGTTTCTGAGCATGGACTGCAAAGAGGATCGTGTCTGAGAAAAGTGTAGATTACATAATGTGTATGCATGTTTTCTGTCCCAAAAGGCTCACTTCTTTCTTGTGGATAGGTTATTATGTGCAGGCAACTCAAAACAGGCAAGATGTGAATTGCAGCAGGGCACTTCCCACCTCTCCACTCCCTTCCCCACATATGTGCATAAATGTTATAGCAGGGCAACCCCCAAGTAACCTGTTTTGACACACATACATACACCATGTGTGCTCCATGTGTGCATAGTCTAACTTTAATATGCCATTATTGACCACATTTCAGAGAAAGAAAACGGAACTAGATACAATGTTTTTGAACCACCACAGAAAACATTTGCAGTTTGCATACAAAAAAAAAATCACCAAACTATATTGGTGTGCATTTCATTAATCAGAGGCTGGAGGTCATTATATTATGCCATTAGGTAGAGGAGCAGAGTCTATCCTTTTTCAGCACTTTGCTTGGGGTGGGTGTATTTAAAGCAAAATAAACTTCCCACTTTTTTCCTCATTGGAGCCTGGTGGTACAGTGGTTAGAATGCAGCTCTGCTCACAACCTGGAGTTTGATTCTGATGTGGCTCAAGGTTGACTCAGCCTTCCATACTTCCAAGACTGGTAAAATTAGGATCCAGATTGTTGGGGGTAGTAAGATGACATTGTAAACTACTCAGAGAGTGCTGTAAAGCAAAGTGATATTGCTGTTGTTAAAGTGGCATAAAAATGTTCCAAATGCAGCTACTAGACTTTCTGGTTTTTTCCTTTGAAGACATTTTGCTTCTCATCTAAAAAGCTTCTTCAGCTCTCCACATTCAAACTTCAAATAGGCATCAGAACTGAAGAAGCTTCTTGGATGAGAAGCAAAACATCTTCAAAGAAAAAAAAAACCCAGAAAGTCCAATTGCCTCTTGAAAAAGCATCTTTGGAACAAACGTGACCTGGATGATTGAGAATCTCCATAGACCTTTGGCATAAAAATGCTAATCAACTTCAACAAGATTGTGGTTTGTTCTGAGAACCAATCCCACCTCCCCCCAAAAAAAACCCTGGGTGTGCATTTCCCTGTTGCCATTTTTTGAACTGAATATAGATATTTCCAGATAAAGATTTTGATACAGAATGGCCCTTGTGCAAATACTGGAAAGATTCCAGCAAACTCTCAATTATGAAAAGGGAAAGAAATGGATTTTTCCAACTCTTCACTGCAGATTCTTGCAGCGTCTCCCATGGTATTTTGTTTGCCCATGTCCTAATCCTCCAAAACAGATTGGGGGGGAGTGCAGAAAAAAATCAGAATATTTCCATCCACCCTAATTAACAGAGGCATACTATATGTGAAACTTCACCATATTGTGAAATTGTTTTTTTTTTATATACACAACCATCTGTTCTATAGATACAAAACAGTTCGATAAGAGAAATTGCCTTGTCTAACTACTGGTGAAAAAAACCTGTAAGCTTTGAAATGATTTTCCTGTTAATTAGTGTGCATTAATCATTCTGTGGTTTATTTACCGATAAAAATTGACCAAATCAACATTCCATTTGCTGAGACCACCCAAGTAACAGTCAATCAATAGTAAAGTGCTGCATATGAGTCTATCTCCTAAAGTAGGAACAGAAATTGTCAGAAATATTGCAGCGATAGCTGGATGCTACCACGAGTTAGAATATATGTCTCCATCAGTTGCCTAAAACTTCTGAGATGAAGAATAAAAGTATGTACTCGTAGCTCAAACTTCTCCCTTTATTTTTCACCATTCCATGAAGAATCTTCCACAGATCTTAATTTGGTCTTTCTTAAATTAGCAATTAAACATGAGCAGGGGAAGTGAGAGGGTAATTTCTGATGTTTTGTTGATTATATGTCTTTAAATATGTAAAAGGTGAGGAATTTCCAAAATGTCAAAAACGTCCTTTTTCCCTAGTCAATCAGTTATTGCTATATTCTGTATGAATGCAGAAGAGATATTGAAGAACTAAGAGGGAAAGGATTAGCTGCAACCGGGGAGTACAGAATAGATAGCGAATTTAAGAAATGGAAATAGAAATTCATAAAGTTTGAGAGGCATTACTAGAGATACAGATATAGCAATAGCAATAGCAGTGGACTTATATACCGCTTCATAGGCCTTTCAGGCCTCTCTAAGCGGTTTACAGAGAGTGAGCATATTGCCCCCAACAATCTGGGTCCTCATTTTACCCACCTCGGAAGGATGGAAGGCTGAGTCAACCCTGAGCCGGTGAGATTTGAACCGCTGACCTGCTGATCTAGCAGTAGCCTGCAGTGCTGCATTTAACCACTGCGCCACCTTGGCTCTTATATAATATAATTCTGTGAAGTGTGTATCTGAATAATAAGAAAAATGTTTGAACTATTGAAAGTGGATGAATACTATGAAAATATGTGGGAAGAAAATAGATTACAAAGAATATATTTTATGAAACTCAATAAAAAATTATTCAGTCATCATTTTAGTTCTAACATTCAAGAAAGTTTGGTAATGTCCAGATTTCATGAGGAACTAGCTGAAACTGAAAGAAAATATACAAGTCAGACAAAATTAGATTCACGCATTTAATCTACTTAAATCTGTGGTAAAATTCATGAGCCATAGATAATGCCACATTCTGCTAATTTACCATAGTTGGAAACTATAGCTTCATACATGGCATCCAAAGAAGAATAAACTGAAGTAGCTTTACTTATGCTTTACTCATAAGTATTCTGCAAAATCAACAGAGTAATCATTTTTCCTCCTGTAGTGTATAGTACTAGATGTGGTTTAAAGCAGGCTGCTTGTGACTGCCTTTACCCATGATATCGAAGGAGCTTCTGAATGTATCTTAATAAGGCAGTTGATTGTGACACCAATCCATATATTAATATTAACCATATGCGCTAAAGAAGGCAGAACTATTTCAGTTGACTGCAGTTCTGCAGTTCGGTTGTTCAAATCTCACCGGCTCAGGGTTGACTCAGCCTTCCATCCTTCCGAGGTGGGTAAAATGAGGACCCAGATTGTTGTTCGGGGCAATATGCTGACTCTGTAAACCGCTTAGAGAGGGCTAAAAGCCCTATGAAGCGGTATATAAGTCTAACTGCTATTGCTATAGAACAACAGTGAATGACATTAGAGTTTTTTAAAGGCTATGACTGTAGATGAAGGATTTTGCAAGCTGCTCTCCATGTCTAAAAGATGTACCAAGCAGCTTTGAAAAATCTCCCAATGTTCTAAAGAGTGTACTACCATAGCTATATATACAGAACATAATTTGGAATTAATTGAAGCTTATTGAAAGGATATGCTATGACCCCTCTTTCTTAGCCTAAAGTCCTGTTGATTATTAGTTAGAGAAGAAATTGTTAGAAACTCTGTTTATATAAAGCACCATAGAGCAAACAAAGAGTACAGTCACCATGTGCTTTACTGCACAACTATTTAACTGTAACAGAAAACTACTTAGAACAAAAGAACATAGAGTATATACCATAGATCCAAAGTTGTAAATACTGCCATCTACTAGCTGAAGTCTAATGTAGTTGTTGTACAGAAATACATTCCAACAATGAATTCCAACAAACAGTAGGAAAGCTTTGATATTTGGCTTCTTCTGGTTGATATCCAGCTGCACAAAACAATAGAATAAAATTATTGTACAGCATTTGCATAGTTGTAGTTTCTTATGTAGCTGAAAGGGATAAACCCTATTAATTATTTATTAGATTTCAGTAGCCATTCCCCATAACACTGAACACATTTTAGGTTGGTTGATATTTGGGAGGTATCTTGAATCACAAAAGTTTTTATTTTTAGGTCTCTAGTCCTTGAAATCCTGAGCCACTTATTCACATCCTCCCTTCAGTCCTCAATTAATCCACCAGCTTTTCCAGGTTTTAACATAAATCAAACCTCTAAAAGGCCAGCAAATAGAGGAAGATATTTGATGGTAATCCTGTTATTCCCAAGGGCTAGTCTTCTGCTATTACAAGTTATTAAAAATAAAATCCAAGCAGGAAAAAAATACCCACAGCAACAGTAAGAATGATTTAAGATGCTCGGCTTTAACTTGGCACAAGAACTCCCCAGATGGACCTGACTAGGAGAATTAAAATAGAAAAACTTTGCACAAAGTTAAAGACAGTTTTGGTTGGCTATAGAGTACGTACTGAGTATCGAAGAATTTAAAGCCTGAAAATCCATGTCCTATGAAATGAAAAGAGGGTGGGTTTGAGAATAAGAGTTATTTTTACTTAAGGTTCTTAACTTGGTATGTTAGATATTGACCGTGATTCACGTATAAACCTTTATTTCTCATGCAAACATATTAAGAGACACAAAAGAAATTACAGAATCTTATAAATAAATTATATAAAAAAATAATTTGGGGAGGAAAATGCCCTTTAGAGTTTTTTAATTATTTTTTTAGTTTTGAACTCTGTACTTCCCTTTTATATCAACTTTAAAAATATCAAAGAAGGCTACTGTCATGCACATTCAAAAACCTGATACAAAGCCAGCTGCAGCTGATTTCATTGATCCAAAGCCTTTTGGAAAGTGAGCCTTCTAAATTCACTTGATCATAATAATCGCAGTTGATTTTAATAGACTGAATTTCCCTCACTTGATTCAATTCAATTTGTACAGGATGCAGTTTAAATGGCTAGTTCTCAGGATTACTTAAAGGACACACAGATTTTCAGGATCAGAAAAATATCTATTTCAGAGATCACAATAGTTGTAAAAGGATTGGATTTATACTGTAAATGTACCAAGTAACATGCAGGTGTAGCTACATTGGTGTCAACTTTGGGGAAAGTGCTGAAAAGACTGTTGGGAACAGCAGACAAATTTTGGCTCCTGGTTTCTAGCATGGAGTTTCAGCTCAAAAAAAGACATTTGCTTCTGTATTCATAATCAAAAGCATGCTTTTAATTTACATGCTGCAAAAATCGACTTAACAACAATGCAGATGCCCTGCTCTATTGTAGAAAAGATAATTTTTCCTGACTGGACAATAGAAATGGTTGCGTCCACACAAAAAATTCAAAATGTCTTCATCTGATAGTTTTAATTCCCTATATTGCTATAATATGAATAATATGAATGCAATCAAACTTACTCTGAGAATTATTTTAGATTTGCCTATCTCAGTCTAGATTTGTTTTAGTAACATGTCACTTTTCTTGCTATCCTGACTATCATATTTGTTCCAAAGAGTTCTCTTTCACTGCAATATAAAACAGAAAATTTACTAAAATTAGTAAGTGAAATAGCTGTAAATTTAATGTAGCTAGGATGCTATCATTGGGGGGGGGGGCGACGTGGCGAATGCTCCAAATTGATTTTATTACCTTTAAAGAGTTCTATTTCTATGATTATTTTTGAAAATAGGTAATTACTAGTATTGGTATTTTTGAAAAAGAACTGGAAAGCAAGCTAATGGAGGCTTTCATCCATTTCAAAAAGAATCAATGCTAAGCATTCCTACAGTCCTAGTAAACATCACATATAATTATGCTTTAGTTCTTTAGAAAAATTGATTTTAAATCAATCTGAATCAATGACAAAACCGTAAGGAAAACTGGATTGACCAAGAGAAGATTTAAAGGTGCTGTCACCTTCTCTGCAGAGCAAAGAATGATGATGCCAACAAGAAGGGGTAGTTAATACCAGACTCTAATTTTTTAGCATTTAAATGTATGCCATATTGTTCACTTGCAGACTATGGATCAATTTGGCTGATCTGCAGTTGTTAATTTTGTCTGAAATCAGGAGGTGCTGCTTCAATTCTATTATATTCTCTAAAAAGATTGCAGAAACCTTCCTTAAGGGTTACAATATAAATCCAATTACTCCCAAATGACTGGCTGTCAGAGAATAAAGAATAAATCCTATTACTGTCTCCAAAGATTGTGCACAGATTCCCAAGGGATAGGCAGCAGCTATCCTTCCATAACTTTGGTTTAGTGAGAGTGTTTATACAGTGTGTATATCCCATTATTTATAGAGACAGTATAGACTTAACAGCAAGATAGAAGACATAAATTCCAGCCCCAAAAGGATTGAGCTTCTGTAAGGTGCAGTAAATGACTATTACAAATTTGGTTCTGAGCCTGATTTTTGGATTTTGTAAAATATTCCTCAGCAGACTACAAATATAATTGAATGGAGTTACTTTTTAAAACATAAATCAGAAACCTTTAAACCCTTACCATTTTTCCCTGAAATATATTTCAAAACAATATATTTCATTACAGAGAAGTGACATGGGCTTTTTTTTATTAACACATACATCTACAAAACGCAGTCCATACGGTCATGCTTTATTACACCTTAGTTTGATTTAACACCAGTGTTTGATTTGGCTATTTGCAACTCTTGTCCAGGATCAGAAGCAGTTATTTCATGCATGGATGTCGCTAAATCAGTGTTTGTCATCCAGGGTTTGAAAATGCAAAATGGAAAAGAGCCACTGTGAAGATCAAGTAACTGCATGAGAAGGTTAGGCAGAATAACAGATTAGGAAGAAACATTGGAGGCCTTCTACTTTCCTGCTCAAGCAGTATATCTCATGTTGTTTCAGACAAATCTGTTGTCCAATCTATTTTTAAAAACCTCCAGTGATGGAAAATTCACAACTTCCACTGATTACTTGTTGTCATTGTCAGGAAATTTCTCCTTAATTCTAAATTGGTTCTCTCCTTGATTAGTTTCCACCCATTGCTTTTTGTCCCACCCTCAGGTGCTTTGGAGAACAGTTTGACTCTCTCTTCTTTGTGGCAACCCCTGAGATATTGCAAGACTGCTATCATGTCTCCCCTAATTCTTCTTTTCATTAAACTAGACATACCCAGTTTCTGTAACCATTCTTCATATTTTTTAGCCTCCATGTCCCCTAATCATCTTTGTTGCTCTTCTCTGCACTCTTTCTAGAGCCTCAATATCTTTTTTACATCGTGGTGACCCAAACTGGATGTAATATTCCAGGTGTGGTCTTAGCAAAGCATTATAAAATGGTACTAAGAGTCCATGTGCTCTTGATTCTATCCCTCTGTTAATGCAGCCTAAGACTGAATTAACTTTTTTGGTGGCTGCAGCACACTGTTGGCCTTTATTTAAGTAATTGCCCTCTAGGTCTCCAAGATCTTACTCACAGTTACTGCTATTGAGCCAGGTATCACCTATTCTATACCTGTGCCTTTGGTGTGTCTTGTCCAAGTGTGGAACTTTAATTTTTTCACCATTGAATTTCATTTTGTTAGTTAGGGTCCAGTGTTCAGGTCTGTCAAGATCCTTTTGCATCTTGAGCCTATCCTCTGGCGTTTGGACTATTTGACACCAACTTGGTATTGTCTGAAAATCTGATGAGTTCCCCTTCTATTTCCTCATCTAAATAATTAATGAAGATAATGAAAAGAACTTAGTCTAAGACAGACCCTTTGGGTTCCCCACTACATACTTCTTTCCTTGTAGATGCCGTTCCATTAAGAACTACATGTTGAGTGTGGTTGGTCAACCAGTTAATAATCCATCTGGTGCAGTGGAGGGGTTCCATTTTTCTTACTGCCATTTTGCTTGCGTGTGTGCGTGCACTCGCTCGCACGCACAACACTTCTGCACATGCGTCTGGGCGGGTGCACCAGAGCCTTCCGATCCGGGCCAAACCTGGAGCAACCCACCTCTGATCTGGTGGTGATGCTGTCTAATCCACATTTTTCTATCTTAAAGTAAACCTAGTCTACTTGCATTTTCCTGCTAAGTAATACAAATATGCATGAACTTTGTGTACTTAAAAGCACGGTGTTAAAATGTATACCTGTGTTATATTTCCTTAAATTTATGTATGTATTATAAATAGGTATTCATTTTAAAAATAGCTCAGGTATGTCCATCTTGTTCCCTGTGCCACCTGCTTGCCATCAAAAGCTGTGCCTGGTCTGTAATCTCTTCATTAATTGTTTTCTCAGATTTATTTTGAACAGGCTGTGATAGAAAATAAGAAAGCTGTAATTTATGTTGTATAGATATGGTTCCCTGAGCACTGAAAAGACAGAACTTCGATTTGATTTCTAAAGATGTCCTGTGTAACATTTCTGCTTATATCCCGGGGCTTTTAAATGGACCATATATCATCAACAAATGATCCCTTAGCTCTCTTAGAGCCTCAAATCAGAAAGAGTGTAGTTGTTCATCCATCAGTGAAGACCTCAGTATCATCAATCACTTTAAAATTAAGTTTGGTGTGTCTGAAGATGACTGGTCAGGTCAATTTGGGTATGGAATGTCCTGGCACATGTTGCAGAAACGTGTCGGTATTATAGTTGTTGTACTGGTAGCTCTAGACTTGTGCAGCTCATGCTTATGTGTTACTAAACTGGCACAATGTAAGTTGTGTCAATCTAGTAATACTTTTTCAGACTTTTCCTATTGTATTTAAAAGCACAAGCTTTGTAACAAACAGCTCACTTCATCGCTTCTGATATTTGGTTGCTGCACATGTAAGCTAAAGAAGAATAGGATAAGAAAATCCTGCTGATGATGTTACCTAGTCTGGTAATGAAATGTTCAGAAATTAATTTAAATCTGTAGAGATTCTCGGTCATCCAGGTCATGGTTGTCCCAAAGGTGCTTTTTCAGAAGCAACTGGATTTTCTTGTTTTTTTCTTTTGAAAACGTTTTGCTTCTCATCCAAGAAGCTTCTTCAGCTCTGACAGGATAGTGGGGAATGAAAGGATTATTAAGGACTACCCTGTCAGAACTGAAGAAGCTTCTTGGATGAGAAGCGAAACGTCTTCAAAAGAAAAAAAACAAGAAAGTCCAGTTGCCTCCTGAAAATGCACCTTTGGGATAATTTGAAACAGGCTTGGGGAACAAACCACTGGCAAAATATCTTGTGGTTTCAGTATTGATATCTAATGGCTAGGTAACAAAATAATAAATATGATCTGGAGTTTCTCGCACCATCTTTCCATCTTTCCCTCTTTTTTCCTAGTTCGTTTTCAACATTACCATTTAAATGTGATTTTGGACGGTTCTCTCTCTCCTCCCCATTTTGTTTAACTCCAGTTAAGTTACTGGGTCAATATTTTCTCCCCAGAATAGCCATCGATGAGAAGTTAATCTTTTTTTGGACTTTATGGCAGAATATGTTTGATGGTATTTCTTTGGAAGAATCCAGGGAACCTGGATCAAAATTCTCTTTTACATGTCTAATAATGTACAGAATTGGCTTTCATTGCTGCACCAGAACCAAACAAGCTGTAACTACAGGATTCATAATTCGTTACACTCTTCTTCTACCATAATTGCTATCACTGTCGCCCTACTAAAACTGAAGTAGACAGGTAGTCAAAAGCAAGTGATTGAGTGTGCTTTAAAGTCTAGCACTGAAACCTCAGCATATACATAGTAGAGCATTCCTCGGAACTAAGTTTTGAATCTCTTTGCGGAGGAGCAACTTGAAATGAGTTGCCTAAGTGGGTGTGCTCATGTGATCCTTAGTATAAATTTTTCACTTTTGATGTTTTGCATTTGTAGAGAAAAGGCATTTAGGTGTTAGGTGGACGTATTTTTAACTGCATGCAGTTTTATAGCAGAAAGTTTTATACACTTGCGCTTTTCAAAGGACCTCTTTCTGAAGATCAGTTAAGATGTTGGTTTCCTTAATGGTCAAAGGTATCCATTGATATAAAAGGAATGCAGCAGCTGAATTATGAAATCCTGGCAGGAAAGATTAATGACCTCTTTCACAAAACACTTTCAAGATGAACAACTGTTTGAATATAGGCATCCAAAGATTAGGCAGGATTATTAAGATTACAGTAGTTTGTAGCCAGCAATCTTATTGCTCTTTCCTCTTACAACATCTAAATGTGTTCTCTCCATTTGGGAAGGGCCATTTTTCAACATTTGGGGATATTCCCTGTGCAGTACACCTGCATCATATTTCTCATTTTGGTGGTAACAACTATTCATTGCAAGGTTCTACACACCATCCCAGCTGGCTCATATTTTAGCAACATTGTAGTGGGGGGCAGTGGGGTGGGGGGAGGACACAGGATGTGTGTGCGTGTGTGTGTGTGTGTGTGTGTGCGTGCATGTGTGTGCGTGCGTGTGTGTGTGAGGGGGTGCATTTGTTTATTTTCAGGAAACAGTAGCTATTCCTAGTCTTAGTCATTTACCCTGAATTCTGTTTGCATATTTGATGGCTTGATTGCATCACTTTTCCCCAGAATGAATGTTGAATGTATGTTGAATGTATGTTGAATGTTGATTTTATTTATATGCCGCCCTTTTCCCCCGAAGGGGACTCAGGGCGGCTCACAACTCAACCAGGGAAGGGGGATACAAACAGAAAATTAAAACGAAGAATCACTACTTTCCAAATTTAAAAAATGTGACTTTGAAGTTGTATCCAATAGGGAACAGGCAATAGAAACAAACTGTCATAAAAAAGATACAGTTTAGGAAAGAAAATTTGACGCTCTGGATGTTTCTTTTTTGCACCAGAAATATTCGCTAAAAACCATTAAATTTAAACAGAATGATAAACACTATGACAAAAAGTGTGGATAAATGACAAATAAAACTATACATTGCAGAAAAGAGCCTTAGGCAAAATAGGTATGCCTCGACATGCCAAAATACTCTGTATTATCAAAAGCTGGCAGAGCCCATTTCTTCCAGTTCCCCACCCCCACCCCTAGGACAGGACTTTACATCTTAAATGCGTCAATGGCCAAAGTAAAATATTAATGTTATTCTCAATGTCTCCTTTTGTCTTCCTTTCTTGTGATAGTTAATAATTCTATTTGCATCCCGGGGTGTGTGTGATTATGTGTCAATATTAGTATGGCAATCCCTTTCCCTGACTCTGAGTAGCATAACATTTTCCAAATGTCAGTCACTAAATCTCTGACAATGGAAAGCAAAGGTGGAATGTAATGTGTGATGTTTTGTGTGTGAAGACCCTGTAGCATTAAACTATGAGTTTTTAAATTATTCAGCATAAACAATACTAAAACTGCTCTGTGGCCTTATATTTGCTTATCCTGTATTGCATTTTTTCCCTCAGATTCCTCCCTCTCCTTTTGATTTAATAAAATCTTCTAAAATTGGATTTTAGTGTCAGCTGCCTTCCTTATGCATCCAAAAAAGTAATCTTCCCTGCTAAATTGCTTGATGTATAGTAGTATACGCATCAATCCAGGAGAAAATAAAAGAAAATAGGCTGAAGCTCAGCCAGAAGCTTTGTTATTGGCAGCCCCTTCCCCTCCCCTTCCATGTTATAATCCAAAGGCTGTGAGATTTCCTGAACCTTCTGTCCAAAGAGGAATGGGGAAGTCTGTGTGGCAACAGACTGGGTAAAAATGGAGATTGCATGTGACAGAGAAAATTAGATCTAATAGCTGAAGGGAATTAGGCTACTGGCCCTAGGCTAATTCATTGGGTGTTTTGTTTTTCTTTTTGCATCTGCCTCTGGCATAAATTATTTGTATTTGTCTTGGCCTAGATTAATGGCAGCAATGGGTTTCGCTATGAAAACTTGAGTTTCTGACAAGTATGGGTGCATGGGTGCACATGAGTGGGATGATTGATGTGATTATGCTCCTTACAGATCAGGAGCTGGATCAAATTTGAATGAGGAATTACCTGCTCAGAAGACCCTTAGAGCATCAGAGAAGCGCGTATTTCATTTGTATTAGGGAAGATTGTTTATGGGGAACAGTAAGGGTCCTAGAAGTATTCTTGTGTTCTTATATATAGGTAAGTCTGGATGCTGAAGCCTATTGCTTTGCCATACAGTATGCCAACTTCCCATTTAATTATTTTTAAATTAAGAACCAAGCCAAATGAAGTCAGATGGTGCAAGGAACCTGCCAGAAAATACAATTGGCTGCAAAGATGTTGATGGCCGTAAAATCATGCCTTCTTGACAGGAGTCTTTTATAGTTTTTCATAATATAATGGATTTGGCCTTTCTGTTCACTCTAGTTTTCTTTTTCATGCAGGCTGTGCTTCTTGTGAATCCATCTGTCAGATTCTTTGGAACTTCATAATCTACCTCCACCTCAATTGCTACTCTCATTTACCCTCATTTACAGCTCTGCAGGTCATAAAGTAAGAGATTCCCATCTGCTTTGATTCATGTGGCCAGGATGATGCATTTAGATGTAAAATTACTGAAATATATTTAATAACATTCTTGCTGGTTTTGAAGAAACCATTGTATACCTATACTAACAACATTTACTTTACTTTATTGTCATTGTACATACATACACAGTTTACACATACAACGAAATTCACATAACATCCAGAGACCAGTCCCAACACACATAATAATCCCCAAACACACACCAAAAAAATTCACCACCCCTAAACCACCCAAGCATCCACACAACAGACCAAGTAGTGCTGTCCAATAGCTCACTGATGATGGCCCTTTAGTTCATTGTTGAGTACAATTATAGCTCTGGGATAAAAGCTATTCAGAAGATGTGTGGTCCTAGTTTTAATTGTTCTATATCTTCTGCCAGAAGGCAACAGTCTAAAAAGATTGTAAGCATATACATATGGTTGAATTTTAGGTGCTTCATCCATCTCCAATGTTAAACCACTTGATTCCTTGTGGTTTGTGTATGTGGAAAAGTCATGAGAGTGAAGAAAAGAATAGAACACAGTTAGTCCTTGAGTTACAATCATTTGTTTAGTTACCGTTTGAAGTTACAATAGCACTGAAAAAAATGACTTATGCCCTTTTTTCACACACTTATGCAACATCCCTACCATCGCATGATCAAAAGTTGACCACTTGGCAACTGGCATGTATTCATGACAGTTGCAGTGTCCCGAGGTCATGTGATCACCTTTTGTGACCTTCTGACAAGCAAAGTCAATGGGGAAGCCAAGTCCACTTAACAACAGTGTTACTAATTTAACAACTTCAGTGATTTACTTAATAACTGTGGCAAGAAAGGTTGTAAATTGGAGCAAAACTCACTTAACAACTGTCTTGCTTAGCAACAGAAATTGTAGGCTCAATTGTGGTTGTAAATCAATGATTACCTGAACAGCAGAGGTGGTATTCAGCAGGTTCTGACCAGTTCTGGAGAATCTTGATTGTGTATCTCCAAAGAAAGTGCAACACTCTTAGAGGGCTTAGCAGTATAGCCCCTTGATTTTTCATTCTGAATATGAATAGCCTTACATGAATAATGGATCTCTAATTAGGTCTTTCTGATGGAGAACCAAAGATAGCACATTGGCCTTAGTGGGATATATAATAAAACACAGCTTGTGTTTATATAATCCAGAGATGGGCAACCCAAAGCATCACATTCTGTATTAGCAAAATAACCAATGTTTTGCAACAATAAAAACAACAATGGCAATTGAATATTTCTGGAAGACAAAGTTCTCTCATTTCCACCCATTATCTCCCCCACCTTCAAAAAAATCACACTAACTGCTGAAAATAAACCTTTTCTACTCTGGAACCATCCTCATTTTTAAAAGCTATAAAAATCACCGTCCTCACTCCAGTGGCATTATTATACCACCAGAAGGCATCCTGCATTTCTCCGGCTTGTTATGGGAGCAATTTGGAATCCCCAGTCAACAAAACACTCCTGATGTAATGGACTATCCCTGCCCACTTATCCAACCTTATCCAGTACTTCCTCAGCATTGTTAGCCCATGGAACTGTATTAAGATTCTGTGATAAAATCAGACGTGCAGCTCATATACTGCGCAGGGCACGGTAGACATTGGCTATGGAGATTTTCATTTGTTAAAATAGAATATAAGGATAAAATGTTCTTTGCCTATCAGAATGATTGTCAATTCTGTGGCAGACACTCGCAACCAGGAAGACCCGCTTCTCAGTCTTATTAACCAGATTTTTTTAAAGGCGGCGGGGGTGGTGGTGGATTGGGTTATATAATCTTTGGAAACTGGATATGTATACTTCAGCAATTCATATATCAGAAAGTTCATTATGGCAAGAATTCTTTGATGCTCTTGCTGACTGCTCTTAAAATGGTGAGAAACTTGCTAATTGCTTCCCTGATAGAGGAAGAATGTGCAAATGTTCTGGTCTTATAATATTTTTCAAACTGCCATTCATTTTCCCAAGCTTTGAGAAGTTCATTAAAACTCTGGTATTATACAGATAGAAATTGGAAAACCATTTGTCAGAGGTTGGACAACCATTTGTCTGAAATGATATGAGGTCTCCTGCTGGAGCAGGGAGTTAGACTAGAAGACCTCCAAGGTCCCTTCTAAGTTTGTTATTCTGTTATAGGTTCTGTAAATGGAACAGGTTCGCTAAGACAATTAAGACCTCAATTGAGCAGCTCAGGTGCAAAGCAGAGGTGTCCATCATTTCCAAATGTTGCACAAAGATATCATTCCATAAATGATGCAAACCATGTCACTTGCATCGTTTTACATAATTTGCATGATGGTGTCATTACGCAGTTGATGTAAATTGCTTACTACATGCGACGTTTATTGCATTTATGGAGACCTGGTAAATGAAGATTCATTAGGAAATAATTTCCTTTATGCTAAATCTCAAGCGCCAGACTGATGGAATTGTGTTCAAATATTTTTTAATGAGGGGGGAGAGTATTCTGTTATGTGTTTTCTCCATCCTGTGATATACTGTACAGATTGCCTGCCCTGGCCATTCCATCTATTAGAAGGCTTAGCATAGAGTTTCTCAACCTTGGAAATTTGAAGCTATATTGACTTTAATTCCCAGAATTCCCCAGTCAACATGTTCCACAATTGCCCAATTGCCAAGATTGAGAAACTCTGCCTTTTCATCTAGCAAGAGACAAACGTATTGGAAATTCCATTCTTTACAGACTGGCATAGCATTTACTGTATGAAGGAGCAAGACTTGGATTGTGATGTGACATTGCATATTTCATCATTGTGGTTAAGAAATCTATGAGAATTTACTTAGAGAAGAAAATATTAGTGACTGTCTAAAGCAATCCTAAAGCACTATATTCTGGTACCATTAAAAAAAAAACCCACTTCTCATTCTCATGTATTCTGATATGTTTCCATGTAATTGTAAAGTCACTATACAAATTGTGCTCTCAGAAAACCAAAACCATTAGGAAACAGTTTGAAAATGTAGAGCAAATGTCATACCGGCCTCTTAAATCTGCAGTGGTACAATTACAGCTAATATATACTCTTCTACTTTACCCTGATTAATAACACTAATCATACATTTATGTAATACTTTTCATTGAGCAAAATCACAACATGCTTTTTCCCCCCTAAAAGATCATTGACTTCTTTCCCAAACCACTTCCTACTGCATGCAAAGGCGGCGTTTTGCAGATCAATGAAACAGCATCGCACAGTAATTGTGTTTTGGTTTTAAAAGATTTAATCTGCCTTTCTTATTCCAACCTATATTTTCTTTTAATTGACTCCCCATTTTTTTTCAGCAGCCAGATTTGCTATGCTATTCTCTCTTCAATATTTCAGTCTGAAGATTAATGCAAAAATTATACTTAATGTGTTATATAATTATCAAGCATGGGTATTTAAAAATGGTGCAAAATTGGAGTGTGTAGTACAAAGGAAACGGGTATCTGGTTTTTAAAAAATCAAATAATAAAGGAATGTCATATTCAGTGGCTTTCTGGGTTCAGCCAAAACTTTAAAATAATGGCAAAAATCACATCAATTACCTTACTATCTAGTCCATTAGACTCAGTTAATCTATAACTGCTCCAGTGAAATTTCAGTCTAAGAATTTAAAGAGATTTCACATGTAGTTGGATGAATTTTTTAAGGAGTATAAAAAACTATTAACCATTATAGGATGAACTTCCCCTTCGTGACTTCATGATAACTACATTGGTAAGTGGGAAAATGATGGTGCAGGAGGAAACAGTTAAACAGTGCAGTATTGCTGTTTCCTCTAGGAAAATAAGAAGTAGTTAATTCAAATCCAGTTTTTTCACTGACATTTGATGATTTGTGAACAAAAATCCCAGCACTATTTCCTCTTATATGAATTATGATACTTTGATCATGTACAATATCAGAATAAATAGTTACTATTTTTATTAAGGCAACCTGAGTAAAATGCCAATTCATGAATTTGAGAATTAAATCATGTTTCATATCTTGGTCTTTGTCTCTTCTTCTGAAGAGGTTTATCATGTTTTTGTTCCCTAAGAATTGACCCACCATTGTATTCATTCATCGATTAAATTAATATTTAAATTGTAACTAAGATCTTCCCAAGCGTCATCTTTGGTTATAATATTATATTGCTTCTTATTGCATGAGTGCCGGTATAATAAGTGACTCTCCTAAGGAACACAGCCTAGACAGCATAGGCTAGTGATGGCTTTTTCTTATGGCATGCCAAAATTGTGCACACGCCCGCTATTGTGAGCTTCCGGTTGGCCTGTTGGGCCTATTTTTCAGGAGGCTTTCCTGAAGGGTGGGAGAGTGAAAATGGCCTCCCCAGACCTCTGGAAGGCCAAAAAGTAGCTGCCCAGCGCATGCATGCGCACCGGAGTTGACTGCTAGCATGCCAGCAAATATGGCTCTGTGTGCTACCTGTGGCACATGTGCCATAGTTCGCCATCATGGGCATAGGCCTTTGTGGCATTTCATTAGACTTCTGTAATCTCTCACTCACCCGTCTTGGATGTTCTGAGAACTATGAAATATTCTATATTTCAGATCCCAGAGCAGACTTTTGGAGCAGGCTCAATTACTCTTTATTTCCACTCTGCACAACCTGACAAGGATTTTGAAAGATTGTCACTAGGCTAATCTGCCCAAACATCCAAGAATTCTTGAGTTCTGTAAACCCAGAGGTAGACTGTTAACTTACACTGTAGGGAGTATCTGCCACTTCCATTTAAAACTTCATGATGAATTGATCTATCCGCAATAAAGATACAATTAAAACTCCCAGGCCCAAACAGGGACCGTTGACTAGTATTTCTACCTAATTACAAAAATTAATTGTTCAAGATATGATATGTTGACTGACAGAGTGAATTTAAAGAATTCCATGGTTATTATAATGACCATAACTGTGGACACTGAAGTCTCTCAAGGGTACCAGACAATGGTTCCCAACACCATATCTGACACCATTTCAGCCAGTTTCATCAGGAAGATTGCAGGTACCATATATGTTATACCATCATACTTCCTGTCCTATCATCTGGACCAACACCAGGTCCAGACCCTCAAAATTGGGGTTGATGGTTTTGGCAGTAATGAATACTTGAATACTAAATTGGCATTTTAGTACTCAAGTATTATGGTCCAAAGTCTTGTGCATTATAATATGCATCTTCTCTCCTTGTTTCCTTTGCCATGTTGAAGACCAACTGTTGCCAAATGTAGAAATAGCTCATTTGTTGTGAAACATATTGTTTTCTACATGAAATCATGACAGTGTAGACATTTTACAACATCGGATGGATTTTTCAGATGGTTTTTTTTTCTAATTATCCTATGAATGTTTTTCAGTTTCATCCTTGTTCCTATTTTCTTCAGTGTCCAAACTTGAGTCTCTAACTCCATAAGGTTACCTCATAAACTTGATTTCAATTAAATGTACATTTATTTTGAAATAAATTAATCAGAACTTGATTAGGTGCTCTTCAAATTGAGCTCATTTCCCAATAACCAGATAAATGTAAACATCTTTTCTTGTCTTTAGTAATGCCTTATAATTCTTACAAGGATATTTTAGTAATTTTGATTCCACCTATCCACCTTTTTATTGTCTTTTCTCTTTATATGTTCCCCTCAATCTCGCCAAGCATATTTTTTCTCATTTAACATTCACCCATATCGCATGATTAAAGTATATGAGTTTCTGCTTGTTGCTCATTGTCTCAATAGAATTTTATCTGATCTAAAACTGAATCACGGATTCTTTGAGCAGTCAATGATACCCTTAGTAGCATTTCCATATCCATTATTCAAACCATCTATATCTTTTTTGTTGCTTCAATCCAACAATTGCATTTATTTCTTTATATGACTTTTATATTCCTTCAGTCCAAAAGGATGCATTTGTTTGGTTATAAGATTTAATCAATCTGATAATTGCTCTTATTTAATGTCTTTATCAATCATGGTATTATTTACATTTGTTATAAACTTACTCCACGAGATTAGTACCCTCTCCAGAACAATATCCATCCTTGTTCTTGAACCCAAGAAAAGTAAACTACTTATTTTTCTTCTCCATTTAGATCTCCTGAGTTAATTGTGTTGCAATATGATATTTGTTCCTTTGAATCTGAGCTTTGGGAATCAGGTATAAAAGTTTTAAATTTTGTTCCAAGATTTGTTCAGATTATTTTTCTTTGTGACATGTAAAAAATACATGAAACCTTCTTCTGACTTCTGAGCTTTCATTTATTCTGAGGAAGAACTGGCCTCACTAAATGAATTGGCTTCCCTTCTTCTGTTTTAAAGTTTAAATCTTATGCCTTTAGTAAAATATTGACACTATGATTCCCAAACTGCATCTGGGAAAGATCTATTGTGTTTTATCATTTCCTTAGAGATAAAGATTTTTTTTAAAAAAGAAACCTATTCCTTCAAAGCGCTAGAAATCTGTGTGGAAAATGGTGCTTCTGTTTGATCAACAATCTATAAATGCAGCAGCATTTCAGAAAGGAATCTTTTGTGTCATAAGGGCATATATATGCATGCTCACTGCCATGGGTTTTTTCCCCCCTAATAGGCAGATGTGCAATTATGTTTAGCTATTAATACCTTTGCCTGATGCATCATAACATTCCCAGAACTAACGTCAAATATGTATGAAAACTGAATGCTAAACAGACTACTGTGTCAGTGTTCCTCTCCAAGCTCTTATAAATGCTAGCATTATGACTGAGGGAGCATCTTTTTTTTCTAGGATATTAATCAGCACAAAGAAAATAAAACAGGAGGGAGGAGCAGCTTAGAAAAACATAATGCCTTCATTCTGAGATTGGAACAGTTTAATAACATATACAAGTATGTTCCCCTGCTATTGAATTCCGTGTATTGGCTTTAAAAATCTGCAACAACGTAAGACATGGAGAAAAAGGATTCAACTATAAAGAATAGGACTGTGTTGGGCGGTATTTAACAATACGTACCCTTTTTCAGCTGCATTCCTCACCCAGTATAGAGGAAGAATATGAGGCATGTTCCATGTTTCATTCGTATGTATTTTAGATATATAAAGAGAAAAAGCAGAGAAATAGAATTATTTCTAAAAATAGGATTAATCTTTGGGGCTGCCAAATTTGGAGATATGGAATTCTGTCTGTCCTCAATTTCCCATAGTGCTAAAGATTTAGATATCTGTGTTCTGCTTATACCTGAAGCTATTGGCCCTTGATGTATCTTTGATAAGGAGGCTGCTTGCAGTTCAGTTTGCCTTCAAAGAGAAGTTTGGCAAGATTATGGTTGCCTCCCTCCCTGTCTGCTTCTCCTGTTACAATCTCTGCTTTATTGCTCTGCAAGAAAAGTGGGGTTACTGGGGGAGGGAAATGTCCCTAGTTTCCAAATCCCCCCCCTCTCTCTGTTCCATTCTCCCTCCATCTCCCTTCTGACCTCAAACATATGAAGGAACTGAGTCCAGAAAAGGAGGTCCAGAGCAATCAATAGATCTGGAGATTGCCTGGCTTTCAGCAAGTCCAAAGAGTTTCTCTATCTTCAGCGTCTGAGAAAACAATTTTGCATTTGTTTTGAATATCGTTAAAGTCAAACCATCCTATTGGCCGAATTATAGTTTTCAACCTGCAAGTTCGGCTCCTCATAACTGTCAGGGTCATAACTGCCATTTGTCAACAGCTAACGTTGTGGTCTCTCTGGTTATACAAGTAGAGTGGATTTGACGAGCTGTTCTGTGTGGCTTGTGAAGCACTGATGAACATTTGTTCTGTGTCTTGTGCCCCAAATCTGAAAAGAACTAAATGCAATAGGGCAGACTAAACGACTGAATTGCATAGTAGAAAGTTCCTTTTTAAAAACATTGTGATCACCTTTGTGTGCTTATTAAGACACCAAAGGCAAGCCGCTGCTCTCTTTTGTTCTTTTCACAATCCCTACTATCTGTAAAGTGGAAAATAATAATACTGACTTCAGCTATTGTTGTAAGATGGCCTTTTACATCTGGACATCTTCCAGACACATGGAGTTCAGTAGGCAGAAATCCTTAGCAAACAAGGTCATTATAAGAATTATGGGAACTGAATGTTTAGGGCCCTTTTTAGCTCTGAGGGTAGCATAACTTGCTGGGTCAGAGTGGTATAAATATTCACATTTATTCTCACATACACGGACCCCATCTCACATACGTACGTACGTACGTACAATTTTGTCTCTTCCTCCCACACATTCTCTTCTCGGTCCCTTACTCAGGGATCAGCCTGGCTTCATTCTGTTAATGGTGACAGATAACAAGTGGTCCAATTTTCTGCAATTCTACGTTCTGCTCTTGAAGGTGAAAGCTGCATAGAATTTCAAACTGCAGATTGACCTGTGAATGTTATAAGAAGCATAACAGACAGTACCTGCCAATAGATAATGTCTTCAGATGCTTTAAGGTACTCTTGTAGGTATAATTCCCATTTATATTTAAGACAGACAGATTTAGGAATAAATCTGAAAATTAAAGAAATTAAGTTGTCCCCATTTAAAGTGATTGCCTACATTAAAATATGGGTGGGATACAGATTGTATAACTTTTAGTGGACAGCCAGGCATTTTGTGGATTTCTATTACTACCTTAAGATGGGGGGGATGGGGGGTGTTCTGCTAAGCAAATACATTTGGTGAAAATAGAGAGTAATCCATCCCAAAAGATTTGTTAAAACACTCCTAGAAATTTCTCAATGATTCCCAAGGCACAAGGTCTATGTTTTTTATATTGTACATATACAATATAATGATGGAAGGGAGGTAATATATCCTGAGGATATTCTACCTACATTGCTAGAGGTCATAAATAACTAGGAAATGAAAAATGCAGACAGGTGAACAAAAATATGTTTTATACACAGACTGGAATATTTTGTTGATGTTTACCAAAAGAACAGATGCCATTGAAAACACTTATGCCTTGCTGATGCAGTTTCTTCTGTAAGATTTTTATATTGGATCCTTCAAATTATACTCTTGTTATTTAAGTACTATAGAAAGACTTGCTTATCTCAACTTCCTTTTCTTGAATGCAATAAGCACATATCTTCTTAACATTAGTAATGTGGCGCATTTCCCAAGATCGTACCTGCAGTACTGACGGAACTTAATTTCACTTTTTTTAAAATTGTTTTTCTACTCCTGGGTCATTCATAGAAGAGATTAAACCCAGGTCTAAACAAGCAATTGAATGCAGGAAGAAAGCTGATGCAGCAAACTGAATTTGGAGATGTCATTTTTCAGTGCTTCCTGTGTAATATGTCATATGGATGGATGTGTTCTGTGCAAGAACAAATTCGTAGAAATTAAGTAACTTCTACTCATCTCAGTGATTGTACCAAAAAGATATGGCTGATCATGGTCCTAAATTAGAACACCAAAGTTCTGAGGAGTTCATTTCCTTTTTTTTTTAATGTGTGGCCTCAGAGAGTACTTTTGAAGGATTCCTTCATGTCCTCAATATCTTCTTTTGAAAATTTGTCTTAAAGAGAGTCTCCCTTCATGATTTGTTTTTTGAATTACACAGGCCACGTAACCCTCCCCTCCCCCCATGGTCAGGTGATCATATTTTTGACACTTGGCAAGTAGCTGACCTTTATTGACATTTGCAGCATCCCGCAGTCATATTACCTTGATTCAAGATGGTTTTTGTCAGTTTCCATGTTTACTTCTGATTTTTGTCAAAAAACACCCATTAGGGAAATCAATCATCAATCATAGAATTATCAATCATAGAATTTACTTAACGGCTATTATGTTCACTTAAGAACTGTCATAAAATGGACATGACTTCAAGTCCAATCCCAGAAAGGACCATAATTTTGGGCTCAATTACAATCATCAGTCAAAGGCTACCTGTAATCTTTAGAGATGCCACTATCTACATGAGGAAACTATTCTATTCCAACAGACGTTTTAAATGCATTTATGACGGGTCAGTGTGAAAGAATAATGCATTATTTGCCTTATTCCCCAATGACACCCTTGGGAATTCAAAAATGGCATTTGAGAACTCCAGACTAGGGATCTTGGGAACAACTCTGAACTTTGTGATCATCAAGATAAGCCTAGGGCTCATAACTATCAATCTGATGCATGAGGGAGATCATACTTAGTACCGAAATCTTTACCTTGATGTCTCTCTCTCTCTCTCTCTCTCTCTCTCTCTCTCTCTCTCTCTCTCTCTCTCTCTCTCTCTCTCTCTCTCTCCCTCCCTCCCTCCCTCCCTCCCTCCCTCCCCCCTCCCTCCCTCTCTCCCTCCCTCCCTCCCCCTCCCCCTCTCCCGGTAAAGCCAGAATGTCCCCTTGGCTTTTGGAGCATCTTATGATGCTGAAATAGTCTGTCAAATGGCATACTTTAAAGATGAAGGCCACTGAGCATAAGTGAGAGAACTTGCTGTGCCTATTATGGAGCTGTGGAAGAGGCAAAATAATTTATTTTATCTTTTTTATTGCATTCTTGAGGTCCATCCATCAGAATGATTTTAATTGGTTAAGGGACTCCTGGGCGATGGGCCAGTAATGATAGCTCCTGAACATTTAGACATTCATTGTTTTTAACCTGCTAAGTGCATTGGATGAAACCAGGCATGTCTGCAGGGGAGATTTTTTTTTAAAAAAAAGTCAAGGTGGTGACTGCAACTGCTAAATCAAAGCCTCACCCTTTTTTTTAACATGCATGCAAACTGTGCCCTTCATAATAAAAAGGAGCAGTTTTTACCCAACCACTTATAACCCCCCTGGGCAAAACTGTTCTTATCTAAGTGGACCTTCACATCATAATTAGAACAATAACTGGGGAGATCATTCTTTCAGATTTCTAATTTCTTTGGATATAGATAAATGCATCACTTCAACTGTAGTATTGATCCTAGCCCTGCTTGGAAATTAACGTATAGCTAGTCCTCAGGTGATAGAATAGAATCAGAGAATTGTTTATGCCTAATTAAATCAATATGCTCTGCTTTTGTGCCTCTTAGTAAAGAGGGCATCCCTGAAAAACAGTTTCTCTGTTGTAAAGAACACATTTGGAGGCACAGTACTTAAAAGATTTCTAATTCCTCAGCTTTAAGAAATTGCAAATTATCTGTGTCTTCCATTTGAATGTCAAGTCTGGTTGCTTGACAGTTCTCCCGTCTTTCCCCTAAGGCAGCTCAAATACACTCCTGTTGATCTTCCTAGAGTTCTCAGCAACTGTTGATAATGCACATCTGCTTTATGAACTATTCTTTTACTGGAAAAGGAGGCAATGGGCTTCTCCCTCAACACCAGAAAATGGATTTAGGTATTTTTTTGTTCGCCTGTAGTCTGCCAGGCAGTGTGGGTTCCCACAAGGATCCATTCTGTTTCCCTTGGTCTTTAACCTCTATCTGAAGCCACAGAGTGATGGGATGGGAGAATCCAACCAGCATGCAGATTAAATTATATATTTCTTCAGGGTGGGCTTCAAAAATTGCAGCAACAGGTTCCTGCCTGGTTGCTGGGTGGGCCTGGCTATGGTGGGTGTGGCCTAGTCAGCCTCCTGCACCATGGCGGGGGGAGCGTTTTCACCTTCCCCAGGCTCTAGAGGCTTTCCTCAAGCCTCTGGGAGGACAAAAACTGCTTTGCCAGGCTCCGGCAGGCCCATTTCCCCGCTCCTCAAGCCTCTGTGCAGGCTCAGTATCTACCTTGCATCCAACATAGAGACTCCTGGGAGGGGAGGGGAGGGGAGGGGTGGGCAGGGCCAACGAGGAGTGGGATTTGGAGGTTCTCCGAACCAGCCATAACATTAGCTACGGCTTCTCCTGAACCCAGGCAAACTCGTAGCAGCCGACCCCTGCATTTGTTGTCCCTCATATAAGATGGGGTGGTACAGAAATTAAATCAGCGTTTGAATGCTGTAAAGCAGTGGTCCCCAACCCCCGGTCCGCGGACCGGTGCCGGGCCGTGGAGTACCTGGCACCGGGCCGCGCAGCGGCCGGGGGCCATGATCGCTCTTTTAAATCCGCTCCTCTTAAATGCATTTCTCTCCCCCCACCTTTGGTCTCACCCTTGGCTCTCTCTCCCTCCCTCCCTCGCCGTCTCCTCCCTTCTCTCTCCCCCCCTCCCGCACCGATCCATCGCCAGGGAAAGAGAGAGTGAGAGAGTGAGAGAGGAGAGAGAGGGGGAGAGAGGGAGGGAGTCAAGAAAACTGTTCCGGCCGCCACTGAAATGACTCAGTAACTTTTGCGCTTGGATCTGCTTTTTCAAACCTCCCCCAATCATCATCGCCTTCCTTCCCGCCCTGCCGCGCTTGGTCTGGCTCTTTTCTTTTTTTGCTCTCTCCTCGGCTTTTCCTGCTTTCTCCCTGCAATTTTGTCACCCAGATGCATGCTGTGGTTCGCGAGTGCGGCTCGGTTTTATGTGTCCGCTTCTCTCCCTTTCTCTCCACACACCCCCCACCTCCATTTAATTATTATTTTTTAAAGAAAGAAAACCGTAGTTCTGCCAATTGCAAAAAAAAAAAGTGTGTGTGCGTGCATATCTGCCGGCGGGTGTGTGTTTGTGTGGTGTGTGTGTGTATGCACGCGCGGAGAGAGACTGGTTGGAAAGGAAGGACAGGACTGGCGGTGTGTGTTTCTGCAGCCCCTCCGGTGGAGGCTGCACTAGCCATCAGATCTGGGTTTTTTTTTTCCCCTCTCCTTTTTCCTGCAGGTCGTTTTAATCCTTGCTAATTACTTTCTGTTCTTCGCTTGCCAGCTTCCTTCCCACCCTCCTTCCTCCTCCTCCCCCCCCCCTGGCCGGGTGCACCTCCCCGCTTTTACTCCCAAACAGTTATATATTTATATATATATATTTATATATATATATATATATATATATATATATATATATATATATATATATATATATATATATATTTATTTATTTATTTATTTATTTTCTCTCTCTCCATGGCATTCGCGCGCGCGCGCGCTCTGTTCTTTGCCCGCCGAATGTGGTGGGGAGGGGGAGGGCGGGCAGAAAGGTTGGTCCGGGTTGAGGGTTCAGGATGGTCTTTGAGGAACATAAGTCTGTCCGGGTGGGGGGTGGCATATTAAAGCACTTTATATTTATGTAATTGTATTTTATTTTGTAAGGCATGTTTAAATACAATAAAATAAAAGTTGTTTAATCAAAACAATCTGATATATAAACAATCAATGTGTCGTCGCGAACAACGCCCCCCCACCCCTGCGCGCGCTCAGCGGGCCACGGTAAAATTATCAAAGGCTGACTGGTCCGCGGCGATAAAAAGGTTGGGGACCACTGCTGTAAAGGACTGAGGGCGATTCGCAACTCATAGGTCCAGAAATTAATCCTGAAAAAGTTGAGGTCCTGAGTGACCTGAAACGCATTCTGCCCACTGTCCCTGATGTACCAGCTGCAACTATTATTGGTTAAGGATGGCCAGGTGATAGTAGTCTATACTGTGGTAAAAATCCCACTTGAATTAATGTAGTGCACACTATGTAGTCTGCCCTTGAATATGACCAAGAGAAAACTAAAGTTTAATTTAGACCAGCATATTCGTAATTTCTTGGAAGTTAGGATTATATTAGACATTATAGCTGAAGTGACAGATACTGGAATGGAACCAAATTTTCTGAAGACATTTGTATGAAGGTGTTGAAAGATACAGTATGTGTAAATATAGGTGCCCCTTGCATTTTATGGATTGATTTTCTACCTAAAACGCAGTGGTGAAATTCAGCTGGTTCTAACTGGTTCTGGTGAACTGGTAGGATCTACCCACCTTGCCCGGACATCATCACATCCCATTTTTGACACTCTGCACTTGCGTGGAGGTGGCACTTGCGCTCACATTTGCAAACCGATAGCAAAGGTACGTTGATTTCACCCCTGCTTAAACGGTGGAATATCCCCACACAGCAACTTGCTTCCCTACTACTGACTGGAGAGAGTAAGACTGAAGAGACATGGTAAAAGAAAAGACAATCCATGCTTGTCAGCATTTGCATTCAGGCAGACGGGGAGAGATGAGCACTAGCCTGTACAAATCAAGCTGGGTAAATTTGCAAAATGAGCAACAGCAGGCTTACGGAACAGCTCGCCTTTCAAAGAGGCCGACACAAAGCCTCGAATGCCTAAGAAAGAAAAAAAGACCAACTCGTGATGTTTCTGCTAAGGAGAGAAGGCCCATCCCATGTTTTCAGACTGCATGGGACCACCTGCCCTTGGGCACGTATGTATGGATTTCTGCATGACACATCCATGCTTTTACACGAGCTTCTCCTTCTCAAAATAAGCAGTCCTGCAAGTAGTCATCAAACAAAGGCTAACAGAGCAATAGATCCCATATTTCATTCCTCCCACACTCCTTCTTAACAGAATATCTCTGTTCGCTCTGTTGTCTGGCTTCCTGTCAAGATATCCTGCAGTCAGCCTAGAGCAGCCTCTAATGGGCTGCCAGGGGATTTAGTCTGTTAGGCATGTAGACCAGGTGCTGACAGCTTGCTGGAACAACTCGCTCTACTTGCCTGATTGGAAATTGGTCTCTCATTTTCACCCTGTCATAGTGGTAGATAGCAGACGGAAGGAAGGGATGCTCTCTTTCTGCAGTCTTTCACTGCTGCAAGAGGTGGGGCACCACCAGCTTTTTTTTTTTTTTTTTTTTGAAGATGCCTGGCTGGAGCCTGTTTTCACACCACCTTCACTCTTGTTATAATGTCCAGGCTCCGGTTAGCGTTATCAGTGAGCACCACATGAAGTGGTGCCCCTTTGGCAGCAGATCCACTTGTCTTGCAGGTGCTATTCCCCCCCCCCCCATCCATTGTCCGTCCCTGTCACTAAAAAATAAAGGAGGGGAGGAGTTCCTTTTGTATGCACAAGTGTGATTTCCACATATCTGGATATGGAGAAGAACGGCAGGAGATGGACTATAAAATTAAAACATGGCTGAGAAGCATTTGCATCGGCTTCTAAGTGGTCAGTAGAAGAATAAAATTTTCAGAAACTTTTTGACCCAGACTAATTTATTGTTTGATTTTATTTGCCTATGTTAATAAATTCACTGCATTTCTATATTTTTCAACGGAACAGTGCTGCTCTCGGGTTGGTTTACAATTTAAAATGTTAGCATAACGAAAAATAAATCCTAAAAGTGATGTGGAATAAATTTTACAGCAACCTATAAACACAAGGATTTTTTAAAAACTTGGAAGGTCTTTTTTTTTTTAAAAAGCCTGGCAGAGGAGAAAAAAAATGTTTCTCCAGCCTCCAAAGACTATCTAATTGATACCAGGCGTATTTTTCCCCATTTGGGGGAGGGGGCATTCTATGACTGCTAGACAAACTTTCCCCTTAATAGCCTCTTGCCCCAACTCATTTTGGCCAGGGCACTCAAGGGACAGCCTTAGAAGACGATTTTCAAATCCAAGCAGGGCAGTATAATATACAGAATCTTTCAGACAATCTCACCCCAATCTCTTGAGGTTTTTAAAGTTTCACACTATTTCTTTTATTTGGGTCCTGAAAAGCAGTGCGGGTTACAAAGGAACAACATGATAAGATTTATTGACATATCACTGTTAACAATCTTTCAACTCTGTTTTTTTTTTAATTGAAGTCCTGAAACAATTTGAAGGCTGCCCCACACCCAACAAAAGCAATTATTCAAACAACAACAAGCTATCAAACGTGAATAACTAACTTGCCTACCTCTACCCAGATACATCACTAATTGTAACAGATTAATTGATAAGAACTTCTCCATATCTCAGAGCTCACTCTTCTGCTCAGTTCCAGTAATTCATTTAAGAATAAGCCTGGAATATAAACTTGATTCTTAGAGTACAATCTCCTCATAAACAGTTTGAACAGTACCACTGTACCTCATCTGAGTTTTCTGTTTGTCTGTGTTTAATGGAAAGAAGAGAAAAAATTAAATGCATTTGCTTCTTATTGGTAGCACCCTGACCTTTTTAAGATAGGCTCATCTGGCCTATCATACCATCAATGGTATGATTGCCAAGAACAAAGCAGTTATACTATAGCACCACCTTCTGGTATCAAACACCCAACCAGAACTGGACTTGTACAATACAGTCCTTCAACACCAAGTCCCCCAATCCAGATAGGAAAAAAGGTTTTTGTAGGCTATAAAGAGGAAGCCTCCTGCAGATGCCTTCAGTCAAGGAATTTTGACTGGTTGGGTCCAGAAGAAGAGGCTTCTCTGCTGTGGCTCCTGTCCTTTGGAACATTTTGCCTCTCCTCCCCCCACCCCCCAAAGTGAGATCTCCTCCCACCCTCCTGACTTTCTCTAGAGGCCTAAAAACCTGGCTCTGCCAGTTGGCTTGGGGCTCCAATGGGGGAGTGCCACCCTGGGGATGGTTGATGGACTAATAGCAGATCCTACCTCAACCCCTGTACTCTCCATCTTTTTAATATGTATGTATGTATGTATGCATACATGCATGCTGTTGTATTCGGGTCTTTTCCCGTGTAAGATTGATATTGTCTTGGCAACATTTCAGCGAGGTCTCACTTGCCATCTTCAGGCTGGTGTTTTCTTTTGTGTTGTAACAACCTGGGTGGTGGGTGGGGTTCGTTTGTTGACTAGGGCTGGTTTCCAGATGTCTGGTAGGCAGGAGGGATCGTCAAGTTTATTCATGTTGTGGGGTTTTTTCTCTATTTCGATAGTTTCCATAATTATTCTCTTGTTGAAGTGTTCAGTTTTGGAGAAAAGGAACCAAATTAATCTCCAAAACAGAACACTTCAACAAGAGAATAATTTCGGCTTAAAGCATCAGCTTAAAGATTCATAGAAAGACGGCAGCTCTGACCACACTTTAAGCCGAAAACACCAGCCTGAAGATGTCGAGTGAGACCTCGCCAAAACGTTGCCATGTGTGTGTATATATGTACACATATATATGAAAACAAAATATGAAAACAAACACATATATAAATACACACACACACACACACACACACACACAGTTATATTACCGAATTATTAATATTTTAAGCCATCCAGAATCACCTTGTGACTAGATGGGCAGCAAATAAATTTAATAAATTGATAAAAATAAATAAAATAAATAAATTGTAGTTAAAATCACAGATGGTCCCAGGAGAATCAATAGGCTCATGACATTCAGTTCCTGCTTGTAAAGGGTCCTCCTATGGCTAGCTGTGTCTTTTGTCCTGCATCTGGTTTCCTAATATTCATTTTGCCGCCCTCACAACATGTTGTGGAGGACAGACCCAAAATGCTTTTATTAGGGGATAGGGGTTCAAAGAGTGAACTGGGTATCTGAAGTCAGAGCCATACTTGAGGCATACCTTTTGCTTCCTAAACCTATTAAACCTAATTTCAAATCAGCCAAAATAATATAATATAGGGTTTCCTGCTTGAGCAGGGGGTTGGATTAGAAGACCTCCAAGGTCCCTTCCAACGCTATTATTCTGTTAATCCCTTATATCAGGGGTGTCGAACTGGCAGTCCGCAGGCTGGATGCGTCATGCACAGGTCACGCCCATCACAGCTCCGTGAAGGGAGAAAACGTGAAACATCACATGATAGCTACATGATGCATTGAGTTTGACAGCTGTGCCTTATATGGTGTCATCATAATTAGTCATGCCCTATGGTTTTTGAAAGCCAAAATAATGATCAAGGAGGTTACCTCAGGTGTAAAGTATCAGCTGCTGAACTAGCTTATTATCTTGTGCTTGTAGTTACTTTCTCGGTAAAATATTTTTAACCTCTAGTACCAGCAAGACTCCTTCTCCATATTAGCTATAATACACAATGTAGCATAAACATCATAGATGGACTACAGGTAGCCCTCAATTTACAGTCATTCATTTAGAGACTTTTTAAAGTTACAACAGCATTGAAAACATGACTTGTGATTGATTTTCACCCAACCGTTGCGGCTAACATGGTCATGTTATCAAAATTCAGACACTTGGCAATTGACTCATATTAATGACAGTTGCAGTGTCCTGGGGTCATGCAATCACCTTTTGCATCTTTGACAATCAAAGTCCATGGGGAAGCCTGATTCACTTAACAACCATGTTACTAAATTAATAACCGTAATGATTCACTTAACAAATGTAGCAAGAAAGGTCTTGAAATGGGGCAAGATTCACTTAACCAATGTCTTGCTTAACAACAGCAATTTTGGACTCAATTGTGGTCATTCATCGAGACTAACTGTACTAAATTATTCCTTGTTGAAGCCTGCATCCTTGAGACTTTAACAGTCAAAAGTAGTCTAATAAAACTAGAGTCGTCTACGTTTTTCCTATTTCTGCTCATAGATTTATGGATTGATTTATATTGCAAATTGCAAATTGCAAATTTAATGAATTTATATGCCTCCCAATCCCGAAGGACTCCGGGCGGCTTACATAAAAACAGTTCTAAAAAGTATACAAAAACAATTGTATATATTGTGGGTGCTGGGGCAGGGACCTGGACTTTCTTTTGGGTGGGGAAAACCTGGAAGCTTTCAGATTTGGGTTTTCCCAGATGTGCCAATATGACATCTCTAATAAAATGGATCTTTGAGGAATGCTTAGCTTTGGAGTCTTCTTTTGTTGGGGAGTGTTACTTGGAACCCTGATAGTTGCCTTGGTAGCAGATCCTCCCTCTAACCTTCAAGGCCATCGTGTTTATTTATTACATTGGGACCATCCAAATCTTGGGTGGATGCATGAGTGAGAATGCTGTTCCATAGGGCAGGTGCTGTCACTGAGAAGGCAAGATTTGGGGATCCGACAGGATGTCATTGTTTAACAGAAATTGCCTTGATCTAGTGTGATGAGCAGAAACAGACTGCATTAATTGTGGAGCCCAAATCATAAAGTGACAATATATTTAAAACATTTCACAAATTTGTTACAGCCATCTACCAAGACATTTTAAAAAAGAATCATCTCTTTCCTTAGTTCAGATTGCAGCAGATCCAAACTGCTAGAAATCAAGAAGATGGAATAATAATGAAAAATAAAGCTCTTTCTGCTGGCATCATGATTAAAGAGCTTAATAATTAATTGAAGCAGGCCAGTTTTGATGCATTTTTTTCACCAGTGTCTTGCCTCTCGCTCCATTGCTCAGGTATATTTTAAAAACCTGCCTGAATTCTGTTCAGAGGAAACAGGTTTTTGAGCATGATAATATTAACTGTCTGAGTCTTTCAGCATTCAAAATTGTACATTGACATTCAGTTAGCATCCATTGGTCAATTCCAATACCAAACCATAGTCATGAACAGCCTTCTAAGGTTCAATTCAGCAGGAACAACCATAATAACAACAATAACAAACAAAATAGTTCTGCAAATTCAGTTTTCGATAGATGTAAATATATCGAATATTGCTTACATGTACTAGAAATGAGATAACCAAGTGTGTGAGAGCGCACACACAAATACACTGCTCGCCTTTGGTAAAACTGCAGCAAAAATTATGCCTTTTTCATTCTCAATAATTCTGAATAAAATGGTAGACTAGATCATAGACAAAGCTGGTGAATTCTATATTCCTGAAATCAAAATATTTTCAGGATGGGAAGGTCCCACAAAAATGAATTTGAATGTGTTTGCTCTAATGTCTTCTAGAATACCTCTGAAGGACACACAAATATTCTTTGATTTAAAAACATTGTTGCTAAGTTTTTTTCCTCTAAGTATATTTAGCATTAAGAGTTGTTACTCCAGACTGCTGTCAGCACAAGATTTTATAGCTAAGTTTAAAGATGGCTCAAATAAATCTGCATAAATTTACCCAGCAGTATATGGTGGTATGAGTGAGAGTGAGTGAGAAATAATGGATAAAGATCTTATAAATAATTGAGTCTTTATTGGTATACTAATGCCCACTTATTTTTCAAAAAAAAAACCAAGGAACTAACTCCTTCACCTTGTAATAGAGAAGAGAGAAATATTTTTTTTTATCAGATAATAAGGTCTTGCTTTCATTTGGCAAGCCAATTTATACTGAATGATTAGTTCTTTTCAGATGATAAGAGATTTGGAATTACAATTCTGGGATGGTATGTAACGTATGTGTTTCTTATCAGGCCTTGCTGAGGTGTTTACTCATCAAACCATTTTTATATTTTTGCAATTTCTCATAGCTTCGTGATTACTGTCAACAAGCTCCAGAGGGTAACAAACAGTGGTGCAACAGACAGGTGAGCATTTTTAAATGAACTCTTTGCCAACTTGAAAGTGTTAGTTAGACTATATTTTGTATAATTCCCAACTAATGTTTTTTGTATAACTCCCAACTACTATTGACTTGATTATAGCCCAGTGAAATTAATATTGTAATGTACTAATGTGCTAACGTGTAGCAGATTAAGGGAAGGAAGGAAGCATTGGCATCAATATTTGCAAAGACTCCACTTGTCTGGGAACACAGCATGATTAGGGTTCTCATCTCTATTAGTATTCTACTTATATTCTAGAATATACCAGTTGTAGCTCCCATTGATGTTTGTAATTCATATTGGCAAGATTAAGAGACCAATGCCAATGTTCATGAGAGCATCAGGGGTAAGATGTAGACACTCTTTGCAAAAACACCACTTTGGTATGCTTTGTACAGATTTAATAACTATGACACATGAAAGATAAAGTAAAGCTTTGCACCAATTTAGTAACTAAAGTATGTTTAACAACATACATTTATCTGTAATAGACCAAACATAGTATATTTTTGCCCCAGAAATTTAGGCATATAGTCTATCAAAACAATTATTTGAAATACTATTTTGATATAGTATATCAAAATCCACAATTATTTCATAAGTTTATCCGAGTGATTCCAAGGGCCATGAAAAGACTGCCTGGACTATATTTTTGAAAGAATGCTTTTCCCAAAGGTGATTGTATAACCTCCAAAAGAATGACCAAAGAACAATGAAAATATAAACATTAATGGCATAAATAAATATCCATAGCCTGATGGCAGGAATAAAAACACAGAAACAAGCTTGTTTCCATTTTCATGTCTTATTCACTTCTTTTCCACTTCTTTTTTATCCAAGCTCAACATAACACATTTCCCTCCTTGTCTTTCCCTTCTTTAACGCAACACGGCACTCGTCCTAGGACACTTAATGACTTCGGTTCAGCCTAAACCTTGGTCTGTTTTTTTAAAACTCTGAACAATGAAGGCTGTGGCCTGAAAATGTATTTGGGGAAAAGAAGAATGAAAAGAGGCAGTGCGGAAGAATTTACAATAAATTTGCTAAGCAGGATATATGGATACAGCATTATCCCATTGTCTTCTATGGCTTTTTATTCCTATGTGATTATATTGCTAATTTCATATAGGGATTGAAGCCATGCAATACATTGGGGACTTGCAACAGAGGATGTCTTTAAATGCCTTGTTCAGTGGAGAGAACTCAGTTCTTCATAAACGGGAAAGAATTGTCTCCATTAATCTTTATCAAGTGTGGTTGTTACATCCTGCTTTTATCTGCTCTGCTACATCAGTGACCATTTTTCCTTCTCTTTCCCCACTGCAAGAAAAGCCTCTGCTAAACAAGGATATTGCCGGATGGGTGTGTTTTTTTTAAGCAATCTGACTCTTCATGTAACATGCAGAATTGACTGGATGTCATTGCATATGGCTGGCTTCTTTTCTGTTGTGGGGTTATGCGGAAACCATGCACCACAGAGTACAGATTTGTAAACTATGAGAGACTGAACTTTTCTAAAAACACAGTACAACTTATTTTAAGGGGTGTTACTTGCCCTTACCAGGCTGTTTTGATGCAGGCAAAGGGGGCTCAGGTGGGAAGGAGTGGGGAAAGTCAAGCACATTGGTTGCTCCTAGGGAAAGATGGGAAGGAAGTACTGGGAAGCCTGAACATGCTAATGGGTGATGATACACAGACAGGCTGGCTTCTCCTATTGGGGACATTATAGAAGGAGAAGGGCAGAGCCAGGGGCTACAGCTGAACAGAGGAAGGGAAAGGAAAGAGCCGGGAAAATTGGGGATGGTTAAGCAGAGTGAGATGCTGCACTGGGTCAGCAGCTGGAGCGGCAGCGGAGGAGAAGATGGGACCTGTTGGAGGGTGAGGGGGGGGGCAGGCTGGTGCAACATGTCATGTTGCATTGGCAGCTGGAAATGGGGTGATATATTAGAGCTTTACCCACTTCCTGCCAGATTTTGTTTCTGCGTCTGATTGAAATGATTCACCAGACGTACAGAAACACAGGAGTTTCTACTGACTTTAAAGGGTGTTGCTCACCTCTGCTACTTAGATATATGATATATGGCAATAAAATAAGAATGTCATCAATCTGAATTGAGCTTTCAGTATGTCCTTCAGAAGAAAAGTTGAGACATCAGTGTTTTCTGTTGTAGCAGTTTAAAAACAAAGAAAAAACTGGTGATGATGAAAATGTTTTTTCAGATTGAGAAGAGCTCTTTAAATACATGTATGTAAGAATTATTTCTCAGTAAATTACATGCCCTGTCATTTTAAGACCAAGAAGAAACCAGATACCACTAATAATTATCCAGATCTGATGGGTACATGGGACCTTTTGCCATGTGTTAGCCCTTCCTTCCTTCTTTCCTTCCTTCCTTCCTTCCTTCCCTCCCTCCCTCCCTCCCTCCCTCCTTCCTTCCCCAAACTCTATTTTATCCAGGGATTCTCACATGTGACCATCTACAGCGGTATCTTATATAGTTCATCCTTAACTACAGAAAACATGCCTAGAGCAGTATTTTCAAGCACCTGCATCTAAGCAGCTTTCTGAAGTGGTTCTCCACCATCATTTGAAGAGAAGCACAAACAATGGAAGAAATACTTTCAAGAGTCTGTTTTATTTATTTATATGTATCCATTTATACTTGTTTAAAATGTGTATGCCACTTCCTATGTTCAAATATCTGAGAGCTGTTTGCAGCTACATCTGGAGAAGAATGATTATGCTTCTTCATTCCACCCTTTGGTATCTGCTTGTGTTCAAAAATGAGCCAAGTTGCTTTTCCTCTGAAAAGCTGAGGCCAAAGGGCTCCTTCTGAAGGGGGGCTCTTCCCTTTAGCACAGGGTGAAGACACATCCAGCCACTGATCCTGCCTGATTAAGATGTGATGGACAAATATATATTTTTTATCTGCAGCCAAGAGGCACCCTTGGTTTTTTGTGAGTTCGGGAAGTGGAAAGCTGAAAATGATGCTGTGGCAGAAGTATTACCGCAGTTATATAATGTGCCCAAAACTTTCTGAGGCGTCACCAGGGGCTTTTATAAAGAATGTGTTAAATCTGTCACATTAGTGAAAATGGCAAAATTAGTTTGTGAAAGAGATTATTGGAGGACCCCTTCTGCTCACATCATAAAGCACCCATTAACACCTTGTGAAACATTAGCCATTAATCAGAATCTGGGCAGAATAAACTACCCACACATATCATTATCTGATCCTTAATGAAGCGATAATAAGAATGCTGGGGAGAAGGGATATTAATGTCTCCTAAGAGTCCAGAGCAGTGGAAAGGCTAGAAGCCAAGGTTTTTAATTTAGTGCCAAAAGCTTCCACTGTTAATAAGGTAGTTACTTATCCTCAGCCATTAGCACTGTTTGGCCACAAGTGTTCCACTTACGTAAATGAGCTCAGCCCTGAGAAGGTGCCAGCTGTTGGGCTGTTGATCCTCTTCCCATCTGCCTCTATTCCGCCTGGTGGAATCGGTGTCTAATTCATCCTACCCAACTGACGGTGCCATTCAAGCCATGGTTTTGTTTTCTTGTTTGGTCATGATAGCAGTATGGGATCCATTCTTCCAAAGAGAGAATACTTTGAGAAC
The DNA here is from genome assembly GCF_009769535.1 of Thamnophis elegans. NCBI lineage: Eukaryota > Metazoa > Chordata > Lepidosauria > Squamata > Natricidae > Thamnophis > Thamnophis elegans. The sequence goes on from NC_045542.1 coordinate 105,222,532, forward strand.
ATAAACTGTCAGCCTCTGTGCCACACTTGACTTGACCTGTTTCACCTAACACTATCAAAGTCTAGCAAAAATACAGTAGTCTTTAACCATTTTTCTTTTTAAAAAACCACCCATTCCATATTTTGAAAGCATACAATCAACTTTAGAAGAGTGTTCTTCTTCTTTGGTCAAAAACTGAAGGACCACAAGTGTTTCCCCAAAAATAAGACATGGTCTTATTTTCTTTTGACACACACACACACCCTGAAATAGGCACTTGGCCTTATTTTCAGGGAGGTCTTATTGTTTTTGAGGTGCATCATGGCTGCTGCTGTGTTGCAATATTTTTGGGGAGGGCTTGTTATCTGGGGAGGTATTATTTTTGGGGAAACAGGGTAGAAGGGAGTAATGCAATTGTTCTCCAGTCAAAATATTTTTGCAGATTTTGGAACTTCTACAAAGCACAGCCTGAATGACATATGAAATAGACTTACATATAAAAAACTTCCTACAATGGACCCCAAATCCTGGAAATTCTGTCAATATATCTATGGAACATAGTTGGCAGCAATAGAGACATGACTGGCACAGCTTTCTTCCTAAATGTTTTCTCAGCTTGCTCAGTCTTGCTCTGGGCATTTCTGCCAAACCCTAAGCAGGTGCCATTCTGCTTTGGGATCAATCAATGACAGGTAAACATAGATCTATCAAAGTGATTCTCAGCCTGAGGCTCTTCAGATGCACCAGGTTTCAATTAATAGAATACCCATCTGGGTTTAGGAAGGATGCTACATCACATTGCTCCCATTTCTGGGGGGAAATGGGAAAATGTTGCAAGAATATTTTAGAATGCCAAACACCAGAACCATGTAAGATATGCTACTCTTTTACTATTTTCCTTCTTTCCTTTCCTTTTCTTTTACTTTCCTTGTATGGGTAATGTAGAAGCTGACTAAAGAGACTTGCCTATCTTTTCTCTACCTTGGCTATTTTAGAACAAGGTAGATTTTAATGTGTAGACCTATTTATGGACGTATATCCTATTTAGATGAAGAAACGCTCATAAGGTCATTCTAGAGTACTAGAATCTTCTGGTGCTCTATTTTTCTTACTCTGACACTTGCCTTTTTTACTATTTTTCTAAGTCACTGCTCCTGCAGATGGTAAATAGAAATTAAACCGCTAATGCTTTACTATTGGATTAGTATTTATAGAGTTCCTGCGGTGCTGGCAGAACCAGTTTCTAGCAAAGCCATTAGTACCGAAATGAAAGGAAATGATTAATTCACATGTCTCCTTCTTCTTTTCACATAGAGCAAAAACACCAGGTACCAAAGAGTATTCTGTTGGATATGACAATGACTTATGTGCCTTCAGTACAATAATTAAACCAATGACTTCCCATGACTTCACTCCCAGCCAGAAACTACCGAATGATGATATATGGTGGTGTGGATTCAAAAAAATATGAAACTTGGCATGGGTGTTAGCAGAGCAGACTTTCACTTTCATTGTGCAAATGTCCTAGTTCATAAATTGCATTTGTAAGTCTCCCCCTTTGGTCACTTTTATTTGCAAAGGAACCCATGGAAGATATGATAGAAAACTTACATGGAGATTTTTAATCAGCGGCATCAGAAGAATGGAAAGGATTAGTGGTGGAGTCTAGCTTTATCCCCCTGCCATCCCTCTTACACACAGCCCTTCCTACGACTCTTCTACTATAGAAACAAGAGAATACCCGGATTTGCTTACATCCTGTATGTTTTTCTTTCTCTATCTATAATAACAGTAAGGGTTGCAAAACATGTACATCACGTTTCGAAAATGCATTCTGATAGTTTTGTTGTCCTTGACCAACTTTCCCCATTTCTAGTTTCACCTCATTAAAGGAGAGTGGGAAAAAAAGATATTCAGAGAGGAGAAAAGCCAAGAGAACACAGCTGTGAAGTGTGCTTCAAGCAACAACGTCCTTTCATCTGTTTTCATCAGATTTCCTTTTTGAAAAAGGTGTTTAGTTTAATAATCAGTGAAATGTTCATTTTAAACACACACACACACACACACAACTTTAAGAGCAATGGGATTACCCTGAAGAAATAGCTGCTGCCAAGGCTTTGCGAATGAGCCTGAAATCACGCATGAACAGTATCTCCAAGGATTAACGAAGAACTCTGCTGATATAAAGAAACTGTTTTGGTGTGGGGGTTTGTTTTTTTTTAAAAAAAAAGCTCTCCTGAAGCTGTTGCTGTGAGGGATACAGAAAACACAACGAGGACACAAAATTGGTTCAAACCTGTGCAGGAAGGCAGATATAAGTAGGCTTTCACCCTTGAGTAGTTTTAGCAATACAAGCCTTAATTCCTGGTCCTCTAACACAAAGGTTGTTCACTGAAACTTTGGCAAAAAAAGCATCTCATTTGCCATTAACCCTTCATATGCCATTAAGTGCTTGAAGTGCACTATATTCATTGGACGCTAAATGCAGTACAGTAATATGAAAAACAAGGGAAGGCTGCTTTGTAGTGGTGCAAATGTAGTAAGTACCTGCTAGGAATACTCTGTGTTGTATTAAGGTAACCTGATGAGAGACCAAGTAACAAATATTTAGCATCCCGCATACCCCAAGACCCCACACCCCAATTGAAAAGAGTTTGCTTATCTACCCTAACCTTCTAATGACGATATAGTTTTAGCATTATCTTGTAAATAACAAGTTAGAAGTTGATGCTTTAATCTTACATCTCTTGATCAAAATGCAAGTATGTAATATTTAGAGAAGATACAACAATTAACCCTCAGACTATTTCTAGACTGCCTTTAAAGACCAAAATGTCTAAAAGAATATGTTTCATTTTTAATTGGTTTTCTACATCTTGTTGGATTTTAAATTACATAATTTAATTGTGGAGGGTGATTTACTCTTAGGAATGAGACGGATCAGCTTTCAAATGTTGCCAGCTAGATGGAAGATATTTGCTCATGAACAGCTCTCAAATATTTGGGAAATGATTTTAGCCACCAACTCGTGAGCAAATCCTGATTATGTGGATCTATTTCCCAATGGCTGTTCTCTAAGCTAAGCAGCCTCTTGTCTCAGATGCATGGTTTCCATTATAACTAAATGATCAGCTAAAGGGCATCTGAGTCATGCAATAATCACTGCCATGATCTCTCATTTATTTACTACAGCTTTTTTTTAAAAAAAAAATGGTCATAATAGTTAATAGGTGTTTCAGCAGGAGATAGCAGGCAAACATTTGCAGAATTGTTTTTATTTTAACTTCTCTGCCTTTGTCCCCAGCCTTTGGAGGATTCTGCTCCCCAAAGTTGAGGTGGGCCCCCCACAATTTTGGCCTTCTGGAAATGTCTGAATACCTGGCTCTGCCAAATTGTTTGGTGCCCAGAGGAGCATATGCAGCCATGGGGCCGGTTACTGCCTTGAAGGCCCGCCTCACTTTTAAATTTAATTTTGAATTTTAATGAGCCTGTTCTTGTTTAAACTGCTGCCTATTATAATATTTATATATAGCTTTTAGGTTTTTATGTCTCATTTGCACATTGTCCAGAGTCATTCTGTGAGGGAGGTTTTTTAAATGTGATATATAAATACAGTAATGCCGAAGGAGAAAAGCTTAGTTTTTTTTCCTAAGCATTTCACATTGTGCACTCAATTTCAGTGAAATAAAAAGATCTGCTGGCAGCAGATTTCCAAACACTTAATATACCAGCAAAAAGTTCTGCAGCCAGCTGGCTGGAATAAATCTTCGGCTCGTTTAAATGTTATTGATGGAAATCTGATGGAGACCTGGGGAAACTTAGGGCCCAGCAAATCTTTGAATATTTTCCAAGTTTAGGGATTTTGATTAAGGAAGACACCAATGTAGAGTCAGTGTGAGAATTGAACCAAATATTAATGTCCACCTTTTTTATTTAAATGGGGGCAGATTTGAGCAAGCCTATGGTTCCCAAGGACCATAAGATTACGCTCTGTGTGTATGTTAAAAAAGAGGGTACCAGAGGAGCACCATTTTAGTTTGTTGCAAAGTAAGGGTAGAATGTTGTAGTAACAAAAACTAAGTTGTGGTTAATTTATGGAATATTCAATTTACTATTTTCATTAAAGTAGCACAAGCCTCATTGAAAAATGGATTGGTATTCTAATTCACCCATTTTGCTGAACAGAATCAGCAACAATTCGTTTAAATGAATCACAATGGGTGACTTTCGTGAAAGTCAATTACGTTACACGTATGATCAAAAACTGATGTTTTGTTTAGCTCATCCAAGTGACCAGATGAACTTGGTGATGTTACTCCAATAATCGACTGCATTGTGCAATGCAGCAATTTGGCAACAGTTGCCTGTGTGGGTCTTTCTTGTCTTTGTTCTCGGGGATTAGAGGGGTTAATCAAAGCGACAGTGACTTCTGGCTTGATATAGTTAGAAAGGTCACAAACCTGAGGCTCCATTGTTTCCCAGTCAATGGTAAACTGATACATAAAATGCTCGCAGCTTCCATTCTGCACAATGCATTCCCCCATGAAATTATCAATCAGCAAGAAAAAGCCATTATAAAAGTTGTGAGCAAGGTCAAGGTTACATTAGTTTCAGCACATCTAGCCCATTTTTCAAACTCTTCTTCCAATAACAGGTCGTAATACTGAAATGGAGCAGGTGTTAAAAAATGCATATCCTGCCTGGATTTGATGGAAATTTGATTCTCAGTTCCAACCTCATTTGATGTGGACTCTCCAGCTGAACAAAGGAGACTTGGAGCTCTGAGTTTCCACCAGGATGAGTTAACATACAATGACAAGCTGATTTTTCATGTTGGGAAACCATAAGTATAGAGCTAATGCGAACCTGAGATCCCTGATCTGAAGCTTTTTCTGTTATTACTTTTCAGTTATGGTGGGGAAATTGTTTCAGATATGAATTTAGGCTGCATGTCCCACGGCAGGAGATAATAAACAATTCTTGAAGAAAAGGCTTTATTTTGCTGTGATACACAAAAGGTTCAGTGACACTGTATTAGCTTCAGAAACTGCTTCAGCAAATCCACGGGGAAAACGTTAGTACAGTATTGCTTCCATATGAAGCCATTCCTCCCAATGTCACGTCTCTCACAACTATGACTCTGTCTACACGTCTACAAGTCTGAATGGCAGGAAACTGTCCCATGTACATAGCAATAGCAATAGCAGTTAGACTTATATACCGCTTCATAGGGCTTTCAGCTCTCTCTAAGTGGTTTACAGAGTCAGCATATTGCCCCCACAGTCTGGGTCCTCATTTCACCCACCTCGGAAGGATGGAAGGCTGAGTCAACCTTGAGCCGGTGAGATTAGAACCGCTGAACTGCAGATAACAGTCAGCTGAAGTGGCCTGCAGTACTGCACCCTAACCACTGCGCCACCTCGGCTCTTGATACATGAAGAATCCCAAGTGAGCAAGCATCTTAGTGACCAAGTACCTTGGTCACTATCTCAATTCCTGCTTGCGTGGGTGAACAAGGCTACACAAACAAACCCTTCCCACTATCTACATACATGCACCCTGTATTTCTAGATGTCTGGAAAAAAAATATCATCACATGCATGAAAGCTGGGGGGGGGGGCGGGGGTGGAGGAAGGAAAGCAAGCTCCGTACGAGACAAAGTCCTGTTTAATATCTGAGAAGCTACAGTTATAAAATACTGTGAGCCAACCTTAAATGACAAAAGATTTACAAAACTGAGGTGCCCTCTGGATGCCATTCTCATGATTAAATAGAGTTTTGTTAGCTCCTCTTTTTCGGCCTGCCCCATTCAGAATGACCAGAAGAATTCTTCATACTACTGAATAAAGTTGCTATAAAAATCTAATTGTGATGAAAAAGTTTCAAGCAGCTGTTTCCATGATCTAATTAGAACAGCAAAGTGTCCTTCACTTGTTTATCAATATCCGTCCATTAGGTCCCTGTTATTAACAGCCTGTACAGAGACATTCCATTTGGGTTGACCACAGATTCCTTCGTAATCAAAACAACTCAGTGTCTGTGACATCACTAAGTTTTTCGGGTTCTGATTAAAACAGCATGAATGTCCATGACATTTGTGCCTGTCAGGCCTGTCATCAAAAGGTGATGTCCATTTTGGAACTTGGTGAAAAATGTGTATGAATCATTATTGCTCAATGTGCTTCCTACGTCAAAGCCCTCCTGCTCGGCCTCCTCCACCAGATCCTGGCTGCAGAAGGCCCCAGCAGCCTCTGTTGGCCCATCTTGTCCATCAGTTCCACTACTCAAAAACATGACTTCGTATTTATTAAGACAGCTTCCCTCCATAGTGGATTTAGCTCTGTGCAGTTCCAAGGCCACTCGCAGAGCCAGTTCCTGGTTCCTTCCACCCTTCCCATTTCCTTGAATCTGCACGGTGGTTTCTCCACCTGCCAGAAGACATATGGGGTTTTCTGCATGAGTTTCTTTCATTGTTGTTAGAGAGTCTATCAGGCTCGAGACTGGAATCTCCAGCTGTTCTGCAACGACCGCGAGCCTCTCTTTCACAGTCTCTCTTAAAGGTCTATTTCCAGCATCTTTCAGAAGGCTCAAGCACACAAACTGAATCAATAGGCTATAGAAATGGGCAACAGTGCTGACCTCCCCACCCACAGCATCACTCAAGAGAATAGTCAGGTAACCCAACTGTTCTGCCTGGCATTTGGCTCCCTCCAAAGCTAGCCTGTTGGATCCAATCACAACATTGTAGATGTGGGAATAGTCTTGCTGGGTGCTGTGCTTTGTGACAGAGCTAGAGAGGACTGTCAACACAGACTTTGGCAAGGCATTCAATACACTGTATTTGGCCAGTATCTGAAAGCAGTCCTGCATGCTGTGAGAACTGGCAACGGTCGGGCCACTTGCTATAATGTCCAATGGGTCTCCAATGACATCAGAGAGGATGAGGCTCAAAACCTGAAATAAATAAGCAATAGTAAAATATTCTTCATATTGTATTGGAATTTGGTCTTATTTTAAACTATGTCTACCCTGAATTTTTTGAAAAAAAAGTATTTGTGAATTTTAATATGCTGATAATATTTAAAATAAATTGCTTTCAGGTATGACTTATACAACAAATGACATTCCACCATTCCTTATAAAACAACATTTCTCTATTTTGGATTGTTACAGGATGGATTTTTATCAGATACTTTTCAAAGACCAGATCTCATCTTTCCATCTATCCTTTGAAATATTATCCCAATAATTCCATTGTTTAACAATGACTCTGTGTGTAGGCAAATAAAGAATTGAACTCTGGCTGAATTGCTCTTCATTATTCTTGTGTTTAACCTGACAAAAACTTAACTCGAAGGCACAAAAAAAAAAGCCCACCCTACCACAAATCCTGTCTGGAAACAATAGATTGCAATTGGAGGCATTTTAAAAGCTCAGTTATAAACCTACGCCAATTTTATCATAAGATTGATAGACTAAAATAAAATAATTACATTAATGCTGTAAGAGGCTTTAGTTGACTAACTGCACTCCTTGGAATCGTATACAAAATAACATATATATTTGAATCTGCACTGAAAGGGATTTGGAAAAATCCTACATAAGTGAAAGGAAACTGAGCCAGAGTCCTAGGAAAAGGAAAGGCAGCCACCTTCACATTTCCTGCCTGCTGAAAAACTGATGTAACTAATCGATGTCTTTATATACTATATGATTCCTGCTCTAAAAAAGAACAGCCTCAGTGTATTACTAATAGACAGAACTGTGTTTGACATATAAAGTATGAATCATTCTTCAATTTCTTCCCTACTGCTCTGACAAAATTATTTATTGTCTTTCGCTTTTATGAAAAATAGGTCATATTTCATTGCTTATACAGGTAGTACTTGTCTTATGACCACAATTAGGACCAGAATTTCTGCCATACATTCTTGCAGTTGTTGAATTCAATTTTATGATTATTTTTACAACACTTGTTAAGTGACTCACTCTAGTCATTAAGCGAATCCACAATTTTCCCAATCACCAGGTTTTTGCTGGAAACTGGCAAAATAAGTTACAAATCATGAGCATGTGACTATTTGACCATGGTGGTGATGTAACATTTGTAAGTGGGCATAAATGTGAGGACCAGACTTTTTTTTTCCCCAGCACCATTGTAACTTCAAACATGTTAAACAATTGATTGTAAGTCAAAAGCTACCTGTACATTTAACAATTAAGTTCTTAATTGTTAAATGTACATGCAATTTCTGCAAAACAGAAAAGTTTTTTTAAAAATCAAATCCCTCAACCCAAATTATTTACAAATTGGGTAAAAGAAAAATTAAGCAACAAGGCATTGTTTTTACTTATGGTAATTCATAGTCTTCATTACAGCTGAACAATCATACTTTTTGATGGCATGCTTTGCAAGTTTTTAGCACAGCTGGAAAATGAACGTCTGGTTTCCGGTGCGGATGCGTGCACGATGATCAGCTGGGCGGCACACATGCTCACACCAGAATATAGAATACCAGCTCTTCTAGATTCCGGCACTGCTGCACACACGGCCAGCTGATCATTGCGTGCACATGCGCACCAGAAACCCGGAAGAGGAATGGACAATGCCGTGCCTGCCAGGAGATATGGCTCCATGTGCCACTTCGGGCACGCATTGCCTTAGATTCACCATCACGGGTCTAGAGGCTACAATTGGCATTTTTTTTAAAAAAAAAAAACAAGAGTTATTGGGCCAAGACAGCTTTTAATACACTTACCTGGGCAGGATGAGCCACCCGAGCCAGCCCCCCACCTTTTGACAAAGAGAGAGCCTTCCGAACAGTATTCAGCTCTTGAATGGTGGCTCCTTTTGAAGCAAGTAACCTGGTGATGGTGGCCTTGTCTTCGAGGGTGGCAGGAGGGATAGGCGCAGGCAAAAGGGCAGATCCACCTCCTAAAAGGTAGAAAGTATGCCTTTAGGCAACATGAGCCACAGTAGTTAGAGTGCAGTGCTGCAGGCTACTTCTGCTGATCACCAGCTGCCAGCAGTTTGGCAGATCGAATCTCACCAGCCTTCCATCCTTCCGAGGTGGGTAAAATTCCTCCAGATTATGCCAGAATATGCTGGCTCTGTAAACCGCTTAAAGAGGGTTGTAAACTATGAAGCGGTATATAAGTCTAAGTGCTAGTGCTAAGGCTCCTTTCTTGCCAAGCCTCTATCAGACGACAACAGACACCCCTCCCCCCAAAGAGGGGCCTATCAAGGCAATATTTTCTTCTTTGCCTCTTTCCATCCTTTGCAATTTTTCTCCTCCTGCTTTTCAGTGATTATTTTACAGAATGACAACCGGGGTTACTTTCCTATCAAGTGATTAAAACAGAGATTTACATATAAACTCCTTCTAAAAGGGCAAAGTAGCTTTCCTCCCATGTCTATTAAAGGTAGCGAGCCAATTTAGTGCAGTGGTTAAGGCATCAGACTAGAAACCAGAGACCTTGAGTTCTAATCCTGCCTTAAGGCATTAAGACATCCAGGTGACCTTGGGCAGTCACTCCCAGCCCCAGGAAGAAGTAAAGGGCAAACCTCTTCTGAAATACCTTGCCAAGAAAACTACAGGTGGGCTGTGTTAATATCTTACGAAATTCATCTTTGCAAGTACGAGATAGAAAATCTGGAAATGATGATGATGATGTGGCAGCAATGGCAGCACAGGAAAGTTAACTACATATCATTGTGTATGATGGATTGTGTGTATGAAGGGGTTGGATTGCAGTGAAGGGGCAGTTTCTCAGAAAGAAGAAAGAATATTCCAAGGAGGGGAGCAAGACAAGAGGCACCACAACCCGAAGTTGGATTAAGAAGAAAGCTAGAATAGCCACTCCCTAGAATCTAGTTAGGGTGAGAGTAGTATAGGTTTAGTCTGGCAAGATTCTGTCTATATGATGTGAGCAACTAAATAACTGAATGTTGGCTGTATCGTTTTATCTCATTCTTAGGCTGGACGTGACAATGAGATATAATAGGGATCATTCACTTCCTAAACACTCCTCCCCTCCCCAAATCTACAATATTGAGAAATGCCTCTGAACTCACATGATTGCAACCTATTTCTGCTAGCCATTAAAGCTCCCCTGCTTTTTTGTGTAAGCCTGAAAAAAAGATGATTATGGTTTAAGGAATCTACAGATTTAAGTTAACATGTCTCTTCAAACAGTGGCATTTTTTTCATATAAAGTAGGGTAAACGAATAGCTGAGAAGGATTGAGCTCACACAAAATCCAACACACTTCTTAAGAATTATTTTCAGAACACACAGCTCTCAAAATTAGACACCCAATAATCCAGTGAATTGAAAGTTTCATCCTGAAATCCATTCAGGTTTACTTATGTAAAGAAAGCCATAGACTCACAGGGTGGAATCACGTGTACAGATGAGAATACATCTTACAGTGCTTGTTATTTCTGCATAAAACGAACTGTAAATACAAGGTCAGTTTAAGCAAAATAGAGAAGGGAAGTGAACTGCAACTGAACATTTCAGCTGGGTGTCAGGGATGGATGGATTAGAGGGAGACAATCCATTAAAAAACAGTATCTCAAGAACCAGACAGACCACCTGAGCAATGGGTGCACAATCACAACTAACAGAAAGTCCATGGAAATAATAGATCAAGAGAGTAGTGAAAGGCCTCAAGGTCAACTCTATGTCAATGTCAGTTCAAAAACTGCCATGAAATACAAAATAGGCTGAAGATTGAAGCACAATATCTTGCAAAATAATACCCCTGAAAAACCATTATATAGGGATTTTTAACCAACTGTTAGAATTTTACTCATGGCAACATTAACCAGAAAGGGAATTCTTCTCATATGAGAACAGTGGCTTCCAAAAACCTAAGGACAGTAGGCAGTGGCATATGATAAGGATGTCTTTTCAAAGAATTGCCTGTATAAATATGAGTAGACTTTCCTTCAAACTGCAGTATCATACTGATCACTCTTCCTGGGATGGTAGATTCTCTTTATATCTATCTCATTAGGTTCATCTATCTTCTATCTCATTGCCAGCAGATCTTTACTCAAGTTGTAGGGAATGTCTCCACCCTAGATTCAAGAACAATTACTCTCATTCATATGTCAGAATCAGATCCCGCTATGTCTCCTTGTGTTTTGATGTGACAGATGAGGTTCTATTCATACAGCAGGTTATTAACAACTTCTTTAGTAGATTAAGACAAACTATACGTACCCTTGACACTTGTCTTCTCTATCTAAGGCAATCAAGGAAGTTCCAGTCAGATAGATGACCAATCCTCCATTGAACATCCAGCCTTTGGGGGGGGGAGGGAGCGCTAGTATGAAACCTCTAATTAAAAAAGTCCTTTCTAGTTCCCCATCCTGTTAGATAATTTTCCAATTTGCTATTCTTGAACAAGGTGGTTAACCATAGTATGGCACCTCAGATTCAGGAGTTCCTGGATGAAACAAGTTGCTTAGACTCATTTTAGCTTGAGAACTGGGAATGAGGGCTAGAAAAAACTTTGGTTGCCCTGGTAAATAATCCACCGTGAAATCAAGACAGGGGGATTATGTCCCTGTCATTCTGCAGGACCTCTCAGTGGCATGTAGCTCCACTTCTCTTTTTTATCTACTGCTAGGGATTGTGTGGGTTCTACATTGGGTTCTAGCAATAGCAATAGGTGAGGCAAATGGGTTAGATGTCTGAAGGCATTGCTATACCCCAGTCCTATAACAATTGCCAACAATTACCTCTTTATTTTGTAGCACAATTCAAAGCACTCAGAGTAATTTTGTAATTCATTATAGGCTTAGGGTCCAAGATACCTCAGGGATTGCCTTCTTAATAACGTATCTTTTGGAGTATAAGATGAACCGGAGTATAAGACACATCAAGATTTTGAAGAGGCAAATTTAAAAAAAAGGTTTTGCACTCTGCAGACCTCCCAAAAACAGCCTTTTTTTTGCAAAAACATGCTTTTTTTTTTTCTTCAAAGAAAGAGCGTGAATAGTCTTTAGGAGGCTTGTAAAGTGCTGGGGGGGGGGTTGAGGCAAAAATGAGCAAAAAGCCCATTTTTCATGAAAACTGGCCCGTTTTTTTTGTCCCCAAAAAGGGCATGCATAGCCTTTAGGAGGCTTATAGAGTGCTCCTGGGGGCTGGGGGGGGCAAAATTGAGCAAAAAACGGCCCGTTTTTTTCTCATTTCTGCCCTCCCCAGCCCCAGGAGCACGTTGGAAGCCTCCTAAAGGCTATGCACGGCCATTTTGGTGAAGGGGGCAGAGTTTCAGGAGGGAAAAAATTGCTGTATTCAGTGTATAAGATGCACCCAGATTTTTTGAGGGAAAAAGTTACGTCTTATATTCCAAAAAATACGGTAGCTTTCAAACTCTGGAATCTTCTCCTTGGGAGTCTAGACTGTCGCCCTATTGGATAATATTTTGCAAATAGGCAAAGCCTTTCTATTTTAAGAAGGCATTCAATATCCAGTTCAGTTTTAGAAGACATGATTATTCCTATTAGATATCTTTGTATGCTTTTCCGAACGCTGCCAAAATGTAAATCTTGCACTTATTTCAAGTGTTTTAAGGTGCCCCGTGTGATGCATATGCATTAAAGGTCAGGAACACAATGTGCCTATACATATAAAAATAAAATCAGTAGCCACGCTGATTAATTTCTGCCTCCCTGATCTGGAATTCCTTCTTCACGCAACCTATGTTTTTACATTTTAAAAATGTAAATTTAACACATCTAAAATGCAAGACCTAAAAAAAGGTTGATTGTGGCCAGTGGTGGAGGATGAGTGAGGTGTAAGCGTGAATGTATTTTTAAAAGATCTGCCTGAAAGTTCCCACATAGCCGATATTGCCCCTGAATAAAGAACATGCTACCCAAGCTTGCAGAATTGTGCCAATTTAAGCGGAAAGGCATTGTGAGTGAAACACAAGCAAGCTGACCCCTGCTCCAGACTTCTTTTGTCTCAGCTTCATCCCTGATCCAACCATGTCCATACCATGAATCAGTTTTGCATGACAGTTATCTTACAACCGAGTAAATAGCAATGCTTCTAGAAAGGACGCCAGGATCGCAGGCCTTTGTGTCCTACAGTGACACACACTGTAGCTTGAGATGCCCAATAACCCATGCAATGTTTTAACGTTCTTTAATATGCAAAAAAGAGACAAAATGGGTGAAATTAAAAGAAAACATATAGAGAGAAAAAGGGAAAAAAACAAATAACAGAACATATCAAACCAATATTTAAATTCATCTTTGCATCTTGACAACACAAATTAATATTGACCAATCTTTCCATTACGTCAAGAGAGATTCCATTCATAAACAGAAAGAAAATACATATTGCTAATCTACAAATTATAAATCTGGGACCATACCATCGTTCCACCATTGAAGTATAATCTTCGACAGAGATTACCGTATTTTTCAGAGTATAAAACACACCTTCCCACCCCCCAAAAAAGTGGGTAAATAATTTAGGTGTGTCTTATACACTGAATACAGGTGTTTTTGGCCTCCCAAACCCTCCATGCATCGTGTTTTCACCCTCCCTGGCCCCCAGAAGCGCTCTGCAGTGCTCAGCATGTCCTGTTTTCATCAAAAACAGGCCCATTTTTGGTCTCCCAAGCCCTCCATGTATCCCATTTTTGCCCTCCCAGGGCCCCAAAAGCACGTTACAGGCCAAAAAACAGACCCATTTTTGGGCTGCCAAGCCCTCCATGTGTCCCATTTTTGCCCTCCCAGACCTCCAGAAGCACACTGCAGCCTAGTTTTTGGCAAAAACAAGCCATTTTTTTGCAAAAACAGGCCCATTTTTGGTGAAAACTGGCCGTGTCAACTCGAGGCTCAGAAGTTAATTAGGGCATTTTTCAGAAACCTGACATGGAGTGCTTCTGTGGATCTGGGAGGGTGAAAACGAGACGCACAGAGGGCTTGGGAGGCCCACAATGGGCTTTTTTTTTTTTTTTTTTTGCTAAAACGGGCCATGCAAAGCACTGCAGAGTGCTTCTGGGGGCCGGGGAGGGTGAAAATGCAACACATGGAGACTAAAAACTATTTTTTTCTTGTTTTCCTCCTGTATATTTAGGTATGTCTTATAGAAAGTGTGTCTTACAGTCCAAAAAATACAGTAGTTCTAATTTGTGTGATGGTGGTAGTGGTCCATAATTAAAAGTACATTCACATCTTTAAATTGTATTGAAGTTTGTTGTACCACACTAATACGTTTATGAGTATAAAACCATTAACTGGGTAATGTGGATCAAGTCACATAAAAGAACATATACGTGTTCCTTCATCCTTTTTATACATGCTACATGTGACTGACATCCAAACATTTAAAAATATTATTTGGTGTGCTTATAATATGTTAAAAGTACTTTTATTAATGTCATATTGAAATCAGAAGAAACATACTATTCTTAAAAACTCTTAACCACTCATTTTTAATGAGATGCTTCAATTCTTTATTCAATTCTTCTTCCAAATAACTAATGCCTACCTTAGTGGAACTTTTTAATTGTTTATTTAGGAAAAAAAGGTAGAATTAGAATCATTCCCAAATCAGTGATTTTGGGGAAATGTTTTGAAAATCTAGAGAAACTGACAATGCATTTGGACAATGCATTCTACATTGGCATTTTGCAATGTTAGGCAATCCAAATTCTTCCTGCAATAATTTAAATGCTTTAAATATTTGAATATCACATATGAATAGAATTAAAATTTAAAAAATCTGTGTTTAGGCAGAATCTATTGCCACTACATCACACGGAAGGCTTTTTCCGTCATTCAACAAAACTATCAATGCCAATTTCAGTTTTTCTGAATGTATATCCAGAATAGAAATTAGTAATCTGATACTATCAGATGCTTGACGATCTTTTATAAAACTAGATGTGCAGAAGGGATTCAGTAGTCAGAGCTAATACTGTCTGTCATTTGTAGACCAGGATTGCTGTTAATTCATTGGAAAAGACCCTGATGTTGGGAAAGACAGAAGACAAGAGGAGACGAGGAACAGCAGACGATGAGATGATTATATACTGCTCCTGATGCAAAGAGTATGGGTTTGGGTGAACTTCAGGAGACAGGGGAGGACAGGGGAGCCTGGGGAGATGTGGTCCATGGGGCTGTGGAGAGCCAAACAGACTTAGCAGCAGCAACAACAACAAATTCAAACTAACAACAAACTTGATTGTACAAAATACAACTTCAGCAATAGAATGGTCAATGCCTGGAATGTTCTACCTGACTCCATTGTTACATCCTCAAACTACCACAGCTTCAATCTCAAACTGTCTACCGTGGACCTCCCCTATTCCTAAGAGGTCTGTAAAGGGGGGGGGGGGTTGCATAAACGCACCACATGCCTTCCGTCCCTGTCCAACTGGCCCCATTTATTTGTAGTCATTTCCTTTGTTCATGTTCATGTTTATACTTATACCTGTTATCTTGTACATGTTTGACAAACCAAATAAAATAAATAAATAAAATTTCTGTTAACATTTTCACCTGTCTTGAAAAGAGAAATCAGATGATCAATTGCAGAGTTTCAGGTAACACAAGCCTTAGTGAAAGGGGGGGGGGGGACTTGGGGAATGGCATTTTTATACCTTCAATGAAATAAAGGAAAGAGCTGAAGAGATCTTATACCAGCCAATGGAATATGCATTCAGACTGAAAACTTCCTTCCTTACATAAATTTAATGGTATCTGTTATTTCTTAGATAAAAGCAGTTTGATCATGGGTAATCTTCAGAAGAGCTATATTATGAATAAGATCTTAATTTTTGTTTACTTATGTTTCGCGTAGCATTATACAACTGAAACTAAACATTTTAAAATTGCTTCAGTTACTCAAAATGATTATGTATATATTTTACCCTATCATACTGTGCAATTACTAGCTGGCTCAGTATCTTTGTTTCATATAATTCAGTGAATATTCTGTTTCAAGCTAATAAAGGGAATTAAGTTCCTGTTTAAGAACTCCCCATAACATTCTCATGTAGGCTGCTCAAGAGTTTCTTAAATTTATTAAAGATGTTTTATGTATTTGTTTATTCATTCATTCAATTTCTACAGCTGCCCATCTTAGTCAATGATTCTGGGCTGCTTACAATTCAAATATATTTACAAGTAAAGTTTTTTCTTCTTTTAAAGAGAGATTCTGCAAATATTTGGGTTTCCTAGACTGCCTTTAGGGCATACTGATGTAGTCATACTATTGCTTATGCCTAAAACAAAAAGAAAAACTATATTTTTCAGAGTATAAGACGCACTTCCCCCCCCCAAAAGAGGGTGGAAATTTGGGTGCATCTTATACACCAAATGTAGCCCCACCCATCCACCGGCCCCCACCCTTTGGCCTCTGCCTCCCAGAAATTTGTCTCCTTGCAACAAACAGCCTGTTTCGGCTTCAGTACAGCTTGATTAGCACAAACAGCTGATTGTCGGCTGGATTGGCATCCCGACCATCAGCTGTGCCCCCATTTTCTGCCCATTCCGATCCCCGCCTCCCAGAACAGGCAGAAAATGGGGAGTGCAGAGGCCACAATAGGCTATGGCAATCCCTGCAGCCAGAAACAGCTGATCATCAGGAGGCCGATCCAACCGACAATCAGCTGCTTGTGCTAATCATGCTGTGCTGAAATAGAAACATGCTGTTTGCTGCAAGGAAGCAAATTGCTGGGCAGATTTTTTTTTCCTGGGCTAATCAGGCTGTGCTGAAATTGAAACACGCTGTTTGCTGCAAGGAGGCAAATTACTGGGAGGCAAAGGCAGATTTTTCCCCCTTGTGCTAATCAGATTTTAAACTGAAACTGAAACAGGCTGTTTGCTATTTGCTACAAGGAGACAAATTGTTGGGAGACAGAGGCAGATTTTTTTTTCTTGTTTTCCTCCCGAAAAGCTAGGTGTGTCTTATACTTCGGAGCGTGTTATACTCCAAAAAAAATACGGTAGTTGAGTTAAGAAAATAGTGGAAAGAACAATCTGTGCATTAATAGCACCAACATAACTGATACCAAGAACATCAAGATGAAATGAATGCTATGATGTATACCTCCAAAACATGACTACTTAGAATGTTCTATTCAGTTCTTCCTTGCCCTTCAGACCAAACAAATTTGTCAACTTTTTGGCACACTTGACTCTTCCATGGACAACAGGATCAACCTATTCTCTAAAGCACCTGGGGATGGGAAGAGGAGTAATGGGTAAAATATTATTAAAGAGAGATGCAACCTAGTATTAAGGAGAATTTTCCTTAAATGAGAACAATTAATCAGTGAAACAGCTTGCCTTCAGAAGCTGTGTGTGTTCCAACATTGGATGTTTTCAAAAAGAGACCGGACAACCATTTGTCTAAAATGGTTTAGGGTCCCCTGCTCAAGCAGGGGGTTGGACTTGAAGACCTCCAAGGTCGCTTCCAACTCTGTTATTCTATATTCTATGTTCATGCTACTTCTCAGCTTACTGTATTTTTCAATATTACATGGTATATTCTGATTCTGGACTGCCACCTTCTGGACAAAAAAAAGCCAAGTAGTGTTGAAATTTCTAAGCAAGAAAAGCTAGAGCAGTTTCATTGGACTGGAAAGCTCAATAGAACAACAGAATCTATTTTAGAGATCAGTTGCAAATTAAGAGCCAGAGCATACATACATCTTATTTTTCAGTAAAGCTGAATTAGATGGAGAAAGAGGGAAAAAAATGCATCAGGCAGACACAGAACCCATCTGTGTGGATCATGGAAACTACAGGGCGGGGCATAACCTTTTCCTAGGGGGTCACAGCAACACTTGTAATAACAACACAAATAATTCATACACCATTCGAAAGCCCATCAAAAACTGAGTTTATTGACATGATTTAATAGTCAGTATGACCACCATTAGCCCTTCGAACAGCATTCAAACGAGGTGGATAAGAACACAACAAATCTTCAAACAGTTCCGTTCGATTTTCCAGATTTTTCAACACAGTTTCCAAATTCATTCTCAAAGTTTCAACCGAATATCGATTTTGACCTTGCTCCTGAATCATCAGAGCTTCCACTTCATCCTTAATTATGGCCCCAATGTTCTCTGCCGGATTGAGATCTGGCGAATTTCCCGGCCAGACGTCATTGCCCCAAAATTCGATATTGTTTTCCTTTAACAATTGCTGAGTCGCATTTGCACGCATGCAAGGAGCTTTGTCATGAAGAAAAACAGCCTCACCAACCACCAAGACATTGTCTGGATCACTGAGAAATGGAATGACATTCTCCAATAAAATTTTCTCACGGAAATAACTGCCATCCCAGGATTCCCCTTTATCCTTCAAAACCCAATGCAGTTTCTTGGCTGTGAAAATGACGAAAATCCCGATGCAAGTCGGATTGCGAACGATTTGTCGATATCGTTCATGTTTGGCGATGTCGTCGACGTCTTTAGCCCAAATTCGATCGTTCTGGAAATTCGGTTTTCGAATGGCATAAACGAAGAATTCGTCAGATGGCGCCAAATGAAGAAAATCTTCCTCGGTCCATTCAGACAACCAATCGCACAACCAAAGCCGATCTTGAACGTGTGTTTGAGTTTTCAATGGTTTTCAAATGACGTGGAATGGCTTCAAACCTTCTCGTTCTCGATATCGGCCGATTGTCCTTTGATCAACTCGTTTTCCACGAATTTGAAGGATTTCTTGGGCCACTTTTCGGTTTCCTTTTCGTTGTTTGCGACTGCCAGTTGCAATGATGGCTTTGCTTTCTTGGGACAGTTGCAGAGGACGCCCTTCTCCAAATTTTGTGAAACATTCTTGGGCTGTTTTGTTCCAATTATCAGTAACCCAATCCGGATGACGTTTCAATTTGTTTGCAATCCATTTTCGATTGATAAACGTCGCTCCAGCATCGCGAGCCTCTCGAAAGGCAATGCATTTTATTCTGTCAATGATCCTTTGTTCTTCCGAATCGAATTTTCCAGCCATTCTTAAAGCAAATTTAACATTTAATAGCTCATTCAATTCAGTTTTTTATGGGCTTTAAAATGAGGTGTCGCGGAAGTTGTAAACTGCTGTCGATCTTGCTGTGACCCCCTAGGAAAAGGTTATGCCCCGCCCTGTATATACAAATGACTCATATGAAATTACCACATTTATTTTAGCAAGCTATACAAAAAAAACATTTACGCTAAACTATTAGTATTAGATTTCCTTCCATTGTAGAAGATCCCACTTTCCCCATGGCAGAACAACAGCAAAAGCTAAGGGCAGGTGATGGAGAAGGCTACCAGGGCCAGCAAGATTACGATTTCCAAAGCACGCTGACACAAGGAAGCACAAGGGTGCTTCAAGGGCCAGTCAGCATCACCCAGGGCAAAGTCATACTGAAAACCACCCTGAGTCACCTCCCCATGCCATCTGCTCTTCTTCTTTGTCACAGCAGACAACTCAACCTAGTTGCCAACCACACTTGCAGAACGTGCAAAAATATAACAAGGCTAGAAATGGGAATTTAAAAAGCATCTGGAGGTGACAAAAGCCTCTCTGTCCTTTTGGGCTCTTAAGCCTCACCTGAAATTAATACCAGGAGAAGGTCATCTGCTGTGAGACTCTTGGCTAATTCTAAGATGGCCCTGGCCGCCTCCAAAGCTTCTTTATCGGGAAGGTTGTCTTTCGCTCCTTCCAGGACTTGGATTCGGCTGTGCGGCTTCAGCAACATTTCCCTGCAGCATTTGTTTTTCCAAAAAAGAGTCATTTATTAGCTGAGCTTTGTACTGC